>NW_017306442.1:616702-646621 GCF_000935625.1 Nanorana parkeri | reverse complement strand
AAGACAGCGCCTCCTCCTCATATAATAACGTTGAACGTTATTATACGTTGATAAAACTGCTCACATGTACAAAGTGAAAAAGAGCGATGAGTATGTACACACCCCCAGGAAAAAGCTGTAGTGCTGACGCGTTTCCCCAGCATGTGAATAGTTTTATCACTTTAACCAGTTGACATCCGGGGTGTTAAACCCCCTTCCCATCCAGGCCATTTTTCAGTATTCAGCGCTGCAGTACTTTGACTGACATTTATTCTGTCATGCAGCGCTGTACTGAAATGAATTTTATACCCTTTTTTGGGGTGAAATTCACGCCATACAACCGATCGGTGGCTATAGAGCCACCGATCGGTTGTATGTGAAACAGCCGTTAACGGCTGTAGTAACGAGCGGGTCTTTCCTGCCCGTGCGCGCGCACTAGGGGGCGCGCACGAGCAGGAAAAAAATGCCGTCTGCCGTCCGTCCGTTTTTTCTTAACGGGCAGACGGCAAGAGGTTAATAAATGTTATAACACGATGATGAGGCGCTGTCTTCTGTGGGGTTTTTTTTGCATGTTTATTAGGATATATCCCAATTAGCCTTGTGGACAGCAGTCTCTCCTAAAGATTCTTGCTTTGAAGATTGCTGATTAGAGTACAGCCTAGGTCTGCCGAGCGCTGGGAGTGCGACTCTATTCTGGATATTTATACATATGATTAAATACATATTTTTTTAGTTGTGTTAATATGAAATTGCATATGAAAATGTAATATATACATTTAAATGCAACCGGTGGCACCCTTGCTGCTAACTCCCCGCCCCACCCTTTTTTTGCGGATGTCTCCCTCAGCTAGCCGGCTGGTGAGGAGACACCAGTGCGTGCGTGTTCCCAGCTGTGCCCACACCTAGCTGTGCGGGTTCATAGACACACACAGTGCGTGGCAAGCCACATCCCTGCTCTCACAGCCACAGTTTGACTGACGTCAAAAGGAGTACCCTCACCCAGGACCAGGAAGTTCGGGGAACGCCATGTATCTTCCTGGTCCCGGCAGAGGAGAAGATTGACTACAGGTAAGTGTGTGTGTGTCAGGGGTTACAGAAAGGTACTGGGCGTTTTTTCCCTAATGCAGAGGATGCATTAAGGTAAAAAAAAAGTAGAGGTGCACCGAAATGGAAATTTTAAAACCGAAACGAAACCGAAATTTAAAAAAATGTCAAACCGATACCGAAAATGTTTTGTTTTTTATTTTTTCAATTTTTTAAAATTTCTGAGATTGGTCACTTCTTCTGCCTTCTCCAAACTCTTCACCCTTTCGTCTATAACCCTGTTAAAGCCTTTAATACTACTTTAAGGTAAATCCTCATATAATTAGTTTTGGCAAATCTTAATGAGATTGCAGAGATATTGTATAATCAGTATAGTTTATGGCTCTACAGGAATAACTCATCCCCCACCCTCTCCTTTCTCTCTCTTTTTGCCTGCACTGCTCAGAATGGGCCATACAGAGTTTCTATTGGATAGGCAGTCCAAATGCAAGCAGCTTTGGCTGTGATGCATCTTTAGAAAAAACCTTAAAGGACATAAAACTTTAGTATATATTTGCGTACAAAAAAACAGAGGGAGCACCACGACCTGGTGCATTAACTGAGTGGTTCATTGTTTTTTATATAGGTGACATAGTTGCACTTAGAGGAAAAAACAGAGGGTGTGCAGCACATCAAGAACTCAGTATACAGTGTATCACTATCTTCTTTAAAATGTAGCGTGGATCGGGTACAGCAGGGAAGACTTTTGTTAGTGACAGATGTGGATAATGAGGAGATAGAGACCAGCGAGCTGATCGTGCATGAATCCACAGCTAAACTTTATTAAAACCAAAAAAGAATGCAGTTCGCTACAGGTTTCCTCTACCTGGTTATGCAAGAGCAGCACACCGAGCCAACACTGACATATCGGTCTCCACCAACAGTGGGACCCGGAGTATTCTCCTTAATTGTGGACAGTAAACTTGTGATTTTAGGAACTTATTTTTCTGTGACATATTTACGTAAGGCTGGCATTGCTGTTTCATGCATCTAACACTATGACCGGTCAGTGTTTACATTGAGAGCTAGTAGGAAGGCCTCCCAAGTGCCAGCAGCGGCATGGAGGAAGGTAGGAGACGTGATGACTGGTTGTGATGGCATTCAATCATAACCTTTTCTATGCTCCCCCATGCAGCTGCTTAGTGGCCGCTGCCGTTTTGTTTACATTTCCAGCGTGTGGCAGAGGTAGCATGGGGGATTGCTGTCAATTTTATGAATGGATGTGATCAGCAGCTTGTTAGCTGCCAATCACTTTAATTCACAATTGCAGGCAGTCTAGGGCATCAAATGGATGAAGCAACCATAAACCTATAGTCTATGAAACTGCAGTAGATGTCACAGTAAATACTGAGCCGTGGACACACTCTTATGTCCATGGCATTAAAAGGGTTAAAAGGATAGTTTATCAAAGTAGTCTGCATTAGATGTGTTCAATCCATGGATGTAAATAGAGAATGTTATGCATTAGGAACACACAAACACAGATACATTTTACAGAGTCCCCATCCCTTATATTGCTAATATGTGATTCCTGTTGGCATATTGTCATTGTTACTATTAATTTACAGTACAGTCACAGGAAGAAAACTATCTATTTATATGCAGAGCTGACACTGGATTAAAGGCTGGCAGAGAGACAGGATATTGCAGAATTTTCTATCTTTGAGCTGTGGAGACTCTTATGACTTTCCCTTCCAGTATTGCAGTTAAATGTAAACACTAGTGTTGAGAATGGAAAAAAAAGTACTTATTTTTATTAATCTGTCTCTTTTTGGGTTGCCAAGGACACTGGC
The DNA here is from genome assembly GCF_000935625.1 of Nanorana parkeri. Classification (NCBI taxonomy): domain Eukaryota; kingdom Metazoa; phylum Chordata; class Amphibia; order Anura; family Dicroglossidae; genus Nanorana; species Nanorana parkeri. The sequence continues at coordinate 643,766 of NW_017306442.1, read as the reverse complement.
ACTTGTGTGCCTCATGGTTAATACTACCCCTGTGAAATCTCCATTACTGATGAAGACATGCTCTTTCACCTCTGCATCAAGGATCCAATGTATGTACAGTGTGTGTGTGTGTGTCCGTGCCTCTATGTAGCACTGAGATGGCCTAAGAACTGTTGAGTAGAGGACCTTGATTGCCTTGCATTGAGTTGATATGTCTATAATTTTAGAGCCATGGATACCCCATAAAGAGCTGATATGTGTATGATTTTAGAGCCATGAAGACCCCATAAAGAGTTGATGCTTGTATGATTTTAGAGCCATGGAGGCCTCATAAAGAGTTGATATGTCACGATATTAGAGCCATGGAGACACCATAAAGAGCTGATATGTGTATGATTTTAGAGCCATGGAGACCCCATAAAGAGTTGATACGTGTATGATTCTAGACCCATGGAGACCCTAGAAAGAGCTGATACGTGTATGATTTTAGAGCCACTGAGACCCCATAAAGGTTTGATATGTGTATGATCTTAGACCCATGGAGACCCTAGAAAGAGCTGATACTGTAATACTCTACCTCCTACCGGGCGTGTTTCTGAATCACAGCTGCGGAGTGTTTAGCTTTGTCTATAGGAATGGGGGTCAGCCTCTGCAGCTCGGTCTCCAATTGCCCTGTATTTATTGAGGCTTGGAGGGAGCTGCCTCACATCATGCCCCGTATCCTGAGTCGAGCGGGGTTCTGCCCCTAATATGAGTGGGCGGTGGGGAAGGCAACACAACCAACTCCAGTGGCTGTGATGCGCACCACCGCTATGTCAAACACTCAATTACTAGTGAACTAGCGCATGCATCTATTAAGCAGGTAATCAATTGAGCATAGAAGTATCAAGCAGGTAATCAATTGATGGTTACGTTATTGCATAGAAGTATCAAGCAGGTAATCAATTGAGCATAGAAGTATCAAGCAGGTAATCAATTGAGCATAGAAGTATCAAGCAGGTAATCAATTGATGGTTACGTTATTGCATAGAAGTATCAAGCAGGTAATCAATTGAGCATAGAAGTATCAAGCAGGTAATCAATTGATGGTTACGTTATTGCATAGAAGTATCAAGCAGGTAATCAATTGAGCATAGAAGTATCAAGCAGGTAATCAGTTGAGCATAGAAGTATCAAGCAGGTAATCAATTGATGGTTACGTTATTGCATAGAAGTATCAAGCAGGTAATCAATTGAGCATAGAGTTATTGCATAATTGAATGAAGCATGTAATCCATCTAATGGGTTTAGTAAGCTCCAGGAGGCAAGGTTTCCCCCGAACATCACCCCAGCAATCTGAAGAGCAATAGTGAGGGTTGCCCCTAGTACTTGCGGTTTCGTATTGTATGAGAACAGAGGATGGAGATGGACACCGGTTCACTGATGCCCAGCCGCGAGGGATCCGGATGGAAGTAGAGAGGGGACAGCTGATTGATCAGCGTCCTGCTACAACCAACAGTAGGACGCCGATCAATTAGTGAGCCGCGGCTTTATGCCGAGTGCTCGTACTTGCGGAGGCGGAGTCCTGCTTTGCGCCTGCGCAGTCCGCCGTTGCCAAGCAACGTTATAAACGTGCTCCCGGCCGAGTAGAGGGAATTCCTTTTTGCGCCTGCGCAGTGGGTCTTCGCCACCCCGAGGCGGCTCGTACTCGCGAACGAGCGTCACAGATAGGTGTATGATTTTAGAGCCACTGAGACCCCATAAAGGGTTGATATGTGTATGATCTTAGACCCATGGAGACCCTAGAAAGAGCTGATACGTGTATGATTTTAGAGCCACTGAGACCCCATAAAGGGTTGATATGTGTATGATCTTAGACCCATGGAGACCCTAGAAAGAGCTCATATGTGTATGATTTTAGAGCCATGAGGACCCCATAAGAGTAAGGGCTCTATTAGTGAAGGCAAATAGTTGCAAATAGTAACTTTATAGCAATATTAGCAAAATTTCCTTCTCCAGTCTTCCCTCATAGCAAATGAAAGTCTGCCATAAACGTTAGCCACGTTTATATACTGGGAAATAACTGGTGGACTTAATGTTTTATATTACAAAGTGACAAAATAATAATATAGAGCTTAGTGGTTTTTTCACATACATTTTTTTTTTACTGTTTGTAAGTACATTGGAGTTATATCATGTGGATGGTAACAGTACTTCACAAAGTTCTTCTTTACCATCTGGTGCACTACTATATACATCATCGTTCAGAGATATTTTTAGATTTAGGGTTTCCATGGATGTGGACCATGGTAGGGTTTATATGGTTTGGACCGCAGTGGTTGTGACCACAATGCAGCTTCTATACAACTTCTCTCTTGTGGTGTTAAGTGGACAGCTTGTAATTCCCTAGAGACTTCATAGGTGATAAGCACCCTTCATCTTCAAGTATTATCCAGTTCTTGTTGTCATTACCCTGGTGGATGCGGGGGCCTCTGTCTCTCCTTCCAGCTGCTCAGCTTGGAATATGAACTGATTATGAGGCTGCAACAAAGAGCTGAGCCTATGCCTTGAAGCATGACAATAAATTGCTCACATCTTATTTCACTTATAGATTAGTGTTGGCATTTGGCAGGACTTTAAACGAATGAATGTGCAGCTTGTTAGACAAATAACATTTGGTGACAAATAAGCTTTCCCAGATCTAACTGTTACTTGGCCCTCCTTTGAAAAATGTGCCCTTTATATCACTAGAGCCGTCATTAAATCTGAACGACCATTTACATAATGAAACATATTGTTCAAAATACATGTGATACTGTTTGAAGGAAAACACCACATACAGATATACTCATTGTCCAAGCTCTTTGTTAATTGTATATTATTAGTATTGGTAAACCTTCATTGAACTGCACTGTATCAACAAGATAAATATAAAATACACTGGATGGGTTACTTTTTTTTTGTGTGTAATAATTTCTAAAACTTACATTTTACTGCTTGGATACTTCACCTAAATATTACACAATTGTTTTGTTTAACATTATACTTGGGTTAGTAAAGCCGTTACCACTAATCCCTCCACCGTATATTCGATCCTAAAGGAAGAATACACAATAGTGTATTGTCAATGCACATTTATTTGAGGTTAGTATTATAGTGTTTACCTTGCAGTAGTTCTTTATGTGGCTCTCACAATTTTATGTTTGCTGTTCTGTATTTCCATTACTGTAATAAATATACAATTTTGTAGAAAATCATACACTTCTCTATCCAAAACCTAATCAAATGTTTGGTTGGAGTTGGGCTTCAAGAAAAAGAAAAGCAAAGACTGCATTTAAAGCTGAATTCCGGGCACTTGTAGTAGGCACAAATTAATGCAGTCATTTAAGGGACCTGCACTTGACATGGTATCTTGCAGTCCCTGTTCAGCAGGGCCGGAGTGTCAGAAGAAGATGCAACTGAAGGATACAAGAAGCATGCTAATAGGCAGTGAAAGTAGAGTGATGGAGAGATGAGCTCATCACAGTGTTGCTTTGGCTTTTACTGTCCAGGGGTGGGCCCAGGGCTCAGAAGAAGGAAGTATGATTCTGTCTATCAGAGTGTGAAAAAGTGAGTACACCACAGAGAAACTGTTGACTTTTGCAACATATTTGAACAGGCAAACAGTACAGTGGATGTCTGATTTCAGATAATTTGGTGATCTTTTTAAATCACTCATAGGCATCTACAACCTTCGTTCTGTGGGCCTTTTAGATGTCTATTGATCTTGGTATGATGACACCACACATGTAAATAGCAAAAAGAACACCAGACCCTAGATATGTGGGGTTTACATAAGATTGATTCTACCTGAATAATTCATAAGAGGGGTCTAATCATTGTGCCCCAATCTGGAATACTAGATTCTAATTTCATAGATTTGAAGTGGTGGGAAGCGTAGGGGTGTACTTACTTTTTCAATGTGGCAAATATGCATTTTGTTAAATGTTAAAAAATGCAATCAAGTACCCTAACTATTAACAGAAATGCATTTTATTTGTGTATCACTCGGCTGTTGATCCTCAAATCGTATCTGGATTGGTGTCCTTCTTTCTGGAGGGGGGCTACTTTTGTTCCCCATGGTCCCTGTGTGTGATGTAAAGTAGCCACCACTCCAAGCTCACTCCTGTGATGGACTACAAACCTTTGGTTTACTTATTTGTACTGAGACTGTGGTCCATCAAAAACTCCAAGCTTTCTCCCGTGATGGACTACAATCTCATGTTTAGTTTATTACTTTGTATTGAGATTGAAGTCTATCTCGGGAGCAAGCTTGGAGCAGTGATTACTTTACAACAAACACAGGGACCATGAGGAACAAAAGTAGCCACCCTCCAGAAGGAAGGACAGTGTCAGCACCAATTCAGAGATGATTTGAGGATCTACAGCCAAGTCATACACAAATACGATACATTTTTAATTCGTTTTAATAGTTAGGTTACTTAAATGTATTTTTAAGATTTGACTCCTGAGTTTAGTGTCACTTTAATTTATAGTATGAGAATAAATAGATCATGTCAATTTTATGTTTCATTTGTTTAACTATATTGCCTTTATCTGTAGGCACTGCTTGAATGAAGATCTAATGTTCATCTGTTTAATTATGTGGAAAAAGCCAACACTTTCCATAGGGTGTACCTAGTTTTTCACACACACACACACACACACACACACACATATTATTCATACAACAAACATACTCGTTGAGCATATTACATAAAAAAAAACTGCCAAATACAGTGTAACAACAGTCTTGTTCAGCACTGAAAGTACTACATGAGGCACAAGATATGACTAAGTAATACACTATTGCCTTTTCCATGTGGATTTCGAGAACTTCTGGCTTAAAAGCAACCACAAGCAATTTTGTTCTGTTTCATATTTCATGGTTTTTGAGGTTATTCACACCACATGAACTGCAACATAAAACTGCCCAGCAACGGAAGCATTGTGATTTCACTTGCAGGTTTTAAGTGGTTTCTAAGGAATTAGTATAGTATTTAATGTGCACTGTATGGTTATTCTTATCAGGCCTAATATCAATGCAACTGTAATTACCTTTTTTTCCTTCTATAATATTTATTATATCAGTTTTGATATTCTTCATTTATATACTTTTTAAACCTAAATGTTTTATAACTTTTAAGCCCCTCACCAGGTAAACCAAAACTACTTCCCTTGGGGTGGGGCTTGCACTGTCCTGCAAGGGTTAAGTGCTCATTAATGGCTAAGGCACATGAAATAGCTATTTACCTAATCCCTGCTCCCACTGGCAACGTCCAGGATGCAGAGCCGTATTTCTGCATAGCCAACAAAGCGTTGGCCTAAGGCAGCAGGGCTACCAGGGGCAGCACAAAGGTGCCAACATATCTTGTTAATTGTCAGTAACACATTCTGGTGTATGAAAGTTCCAGACCACCATCTTTCTTACTAGAGCAATCCAGTTTGATCTGTTTTGTTCCTGTGCCTGCACAATTTATCCATATTTGTTGGTGGATTTGTGTACTGTGTATATAAAGTTCACCCATTTTGGGTCCAGCAGAATAGGATTAAACTGAATAGGAGCATTAGGAGTGTCACACTGGTTCCAAAAGAAAATTAATTGCAAATGGCCAAGCATCCAATGCTTTTTAGGGTCTCTGGAGTGTCCCCTTTATCAGGGCTTGAAAAGATGGTTAAAATTAAAGGGTAGACTCTAGAATATGCTCTTATTAGGGGGAACGCCCAACAACAGCTGGTTGTTACAGCAGAGTAAGTTAACAGATTGCCCTATTCTTCAAGTTGGTGGTTCCAGGTATACTGACATAGAATGATTAAAAGTTTTTCATCCTCAGCATGCTTTTTGTGGCTTTGATTTCAGATCTTGTTATATCTGGGGGGGCCACAGTCAGAAGAAATCTGGTCAGAACTGGTCTTTATGGAAGACCGACTGCTAAAAAGCCATGCCTCCTAAATGAAAACAAGGCCAAGTGACTCACCTCTTCACGAAAACACAAGAATTGGTGTGCAAAACAATGTCAGCAGGTCCTCCAGACTGACAACTTAAAATTAGGGCTGTTACTGATTAAAATTTTCGTGTTCGATTAATCGAAAACATTTTTCATCGATTAATTTCGATTAATTATAAAGCACATACAGATCCAACTACATTGGCCTATACACATACAGCACAGCAATAAAGTAATAAAATGAACTAGGATCACAATAATCCAGCACGTCATTAATCTCACGTGCCCCACTCAATATGGCCGCCTCTTGAGTGGGGCAACTCAGAATAATAACGTGCTGGATTAGTGTGATTAGTGTGATCCTAGTTCATTTTATTACTTCATTGCTGTGCTGTATGTGTATAGGCCAATGCCTTGGAGTTTGGTCCACACTTGTGGGCACACTGACCAGCTGGGAAAATTGTAGAAGAAAGGTTCAATGTCAATTGGCAGGCTGCACAGTGATATTCCCTTTACATGTAAGTATAACCTATTTAAAAATTGATAGGGCAGAACAAGTTTCTTGGGCAAACTCACCGGCCCAAGTGGCTCTGTCGGAAGGGGGGAGGAGTCCGGTGACGTCACGGACATCGACGCCACCGGACTCCTCCTCCCTTCGTTAGCCGACGCAGCCACTTGGGGACATCGACGTCACCGGACTCCTCCCCCCTTCCCTTCGTTAGCTGACGGAGCCACTTGGGGAAGGGGGGAGGAGTCTGGTGACGTCGATGTCCGTGACGTCACCGGATCTCCGACGGGACTCCCGGAAGCCGGCGGAGAGGAATATTTTCATTAGCGATCAAAAACATTTTAATCGTTCAAAAAGATTAACAATTAATCGAGAAATGAATCGTTAATTTGCACAGCCCTACTTAAAATGTTACATATATGTATGTAACAGAAGCTAGTTTGTTTGCAGAAGGCCAAGAGAGCGTGTGCAAGCAACAGTGAAGCATTGTTGAGGTTGGGCAGGTTTGGGGCTGTATTTCCGCATATGGAGTTCAAGATTTAGTCTGAAATAATGACGACCTCAGTGCTGAAAACTACAGGCAATTACTGTCCATGATGCAATAGCATATAATCAGTCCCAAATCCATTCTGCAGCCAAATAACATAAACATAACAAGCATACAGCCAAAGCCCTTAAAGAATTATCTGCAGTGAAAAAAGAACAATGAGTTCTAGAAGAGATGGTGTGATCCCCACAGAGCCCTGATCTCAAGATCACTGAGTCTGTCTCAGATTACGTGAAGAGACAGAAGCAACGGAGACAGCCTAAATCCACTGAAGACTTTTGGTAAGTTGTCCTAGATGTTTGCAACAACCTACCTGTTAAGTTTTCTTAAGAAAAAACTGTGTTCAAGTGTACATACGAGAATGTACATTTCCTTTCATACAATTTGAAGTAATAGTGGGTCTAGGGAAGATGAATGGATCAAATGTCTGCTGAACCCACTAGACTGTTTAAAATATCTTGTTTTCTACAGTAAACCAAAATCTCCATCAAGGGGATCAGCAAGTCCCTAGCAATGTACATCATTCTTAAAAGTATTAATCCAGACACTAGAAGCAATTTTCTTCCTGTATGATGAAATAAGTAGGCTTGTCTGAGGTGGAAGAAGATATGTCACTGGAGACAAGGATAATCTTCTAATTAATGGATCTTAGTGGTGTCATCATCTGTGTGTGTTTTGGCAGCATTAAAAAGCATGCTCATAATGAATGGTCAGTCACCTTTGTCTGACCATGTTCACCTTTTAACCAGCGCTGTGGTTCTCTGGTGTTTGTATGAGCAGATGTTGTCTCCCAAAGGGTGATAGAAAGTTTGGTTTTAGCAACATGTAACCAGGTTCTGATTTCATCCAGCAGAGAGCATTTTATAGTAGAACTGCCAAGAATTCCCCTGTGTAAGTGAGAAACTGCTGACAGCTCTCAGAAGAGCTCATTGTTGTAGGGGTGAGGTTTCAAAAGTCGTAATTATTGCAAGATGTTCAAGGGAACATGGCCAAGGTAGAGACTACAGAACAAGGAAACATTCTCAGATGTACCTGAAATAAAAATGAATGAATGTGTACACAAGATTGAAGAAAATAGGTCACCAGCACTCCATAAGTTAAAATGAATGAGTCCCATCTCTTGCCTTGAAGAAGGGACCCTGTGTGGCCCCGAAACGTCGGCTCATGTTGGATTTCTGTGACATCATTGTCCATTAAAAGGACTCATTCATTTTAACTTATGGAGTGCTGGTGACCTATTTTCTTCAATCTTGTGTTTTGCACGGTGCCATCCGTGAAGTTACTTCGAGCACCATTTATTTGATTGTTGGCCGGGACTGCTGAAAGGTGTGCGGAGGGCACCTCCATCAATTGCATCTGAATGTGTACACAGTGTTTAATTTTTTAGCTTATAATCAATATTTCTGTCCAGCAATTAAATAGGAACCATTCAAATGGTGTGGCCATTTTTTGCCAACACATAAATTCAGCAATTTTTCTTTTAGAGCAGCAGGTGACTGCTGAGTCAGCAGAAATGAGGCCAAATCAACTGAGATATCAATGGATAAAATAAAAAATTGTAATGATCTAATTACATTTTGAAATAAGAACATTTTATCAGACACAACTGGGTTGGTGTTGTTCTAATGTTACAATTGTTTCAACATTTGTTTGGCAATTACAACACAACAGAACCATTTGCATGTTGCCCAAGAATAAATCACACTCTTTTAGCATGACCATTATAGTGGCAAAAATTAGGACCTGGTGGGCAGACCTTAAAATGTACCTAAAGCCAGGCTATGGGCAATGAAGTATTACATATCCTTAAGAAGCAGTAAATGAGCTTTAATCCCGTTCCCTGCCACGAGCGTATGTCATAAGTCAGTGGCAGCATGCCATATGTGTCTACCCTTGTCTTGCTGACTGTCTGCTTTCTGTTGAAAATGATTCGGGTGTCTGTAAATCATAATTATTATTATACAGGATTTATACACTATAGTGCCAACAGTTTGCACAGCGCTTTACAACATAGGGAAGTCATTAAAATTACAATACAATTTAAGACAATATGGTAAGGAGGGCCCTGCCCGTGAGGGCTTACAATCTAAGAGGGAGGGACAAGTAATACATGAGGAGGTAGCTGTGTGGGGATGAATTGTTTGAGAACGTGATGGTTGAGTGGTTAGTTTGAAGTGTGATAGGCTTCCCTGAAGAGATGTGTCTTTAGTGATTGCCTAAAGGCAGTCAGAGTAGGAGACAGACGGACAGTTTGGGGAAGGAGTTCCAAAGAATGGGAGAGACTCTAGAAAAGTCCTGGAGGCGAGCATGGGAGGAGTTGACGGAGAGGATGGTTAGGGTGATTCTTTGAAAAAAGGTTGGAGATGTAGCCTGGGGCAGAGTTGTGGATTGCTTTGTAAGTGGTTGTTAATATTTTGAATGGTATCCTTTGAGCGATTAAGAGCCAGTGGAGGGATTGACCGATTTTGAGCGGTTGGTTAGGTGGATAAATCCATCTGATCACTTCCACACATGCTGCAAGGAGCTATCTGGAACCCGGAGGTGATGATTATTTCGTCATTTCTGGTTTCAGCAGTGTCCAACCCCAACTGTTGTGGCTAAAGATGAAGCCAATCAAACAAAATCTATGCTTGATTAGCTTTAAGGAAGTGCAGGAGTTTAATAGGCCCCTAATGGCTCATTAAGAGAACCTGTCACTACTATTTTGCTATCATATAGGGAACTTGTCAGTCCCCTATGTGAATGCAATAACATTAAGTTAAAATAAAAAGTTGAAATGATTAAAGTTAAATAAAATCAATTTAAAAAAATGTAAAGACCCCTCCCCTCCCCATCCCCCACCTACAGGCACATAGAAAATGCATGCGTTGATTGCACTAACGTTCAAAAGTTATGATTGTGTCACATAGTGGAGTAAGAACATAAATTCTAGGGTGACTTGTAAAGGCTTTAAGGCTTGGTTCACACCTGACCGTTTTGTAGCGCGGTCTACGCTCGACGAACGCTCTACAAAACGCTCAAAAATCTACATTGCATTGTAGTCAATGGTCTCGTTCCCACCTTTCCGTATTTCCGCCCGTCCCTAACGCGCTACAAAACGGCCCACGCCTGAAAAGGTCCAGGAGCTTCTTTGCGGCGTATTGGGCCGGTTTGTAGCGCGTTCACGGCCATAGACTTCCATGGGAACGTACAAAATTAGTTTTTGCGCGTTTTTTGTAGCAGAAATCGCTCATAGAACGCCCGTTCCACACATGGCAACAGACCACTCCCCTCTGCAACTTGTTGTGTGAGCAAGAAGAAGAGCAAGATGGAGGATTCCAGTAGATGTGGCCTACTTGATTCAGAGGCATTCATACGCCTGGTGCATGCAAAACCCTGTCTACGACATGAGACATGCAGACTACAAAAACCGGAGAATCAGGCAACGTGCCTGGGAAGATATTTGTGAAGCTACATGGCCTGATTGGGAAACATACTCCAAACAAGTTAAAGGATCAAAAGGTACATGTCATCAATGTTTTTATGTGTTTAATATTTTATTGCAGAATGCATGCACTGTTGTAATGTGACATGCGTGCACTGTTGTAATGTGACATGCGTGCAGTATGTAAATGTGACATGCGTGCAGTATTTTATAGGTCCCATTCGTGCAGTATTGTAATGTGACATGCGTGCAGTATGACATGCGTGCAGTATTTTATAGGTCCCATGTGTGCAGTATTGTAATGTGACATGCGTGCGGTATTTTATTGTGAAATGCGTGCAGTGTTTTGTATGTCCCATGCGTGCAGTATTTTAATGTGACATGTGTGCAGTGTTTTTTTATGTTCCGTGCGTGCAGTTTTTTATAGGTCCCATACGTGCAGTGTTTTTTATGTTGCATGCATGCAGTATTTTATTGTGACATGCGTGCAGTGTTTTGTATGTCCCATGCGTGCAGTATTTTAATTGACATGCGGGGAGTTTTTTTTATGTCCCATGCGTGCTTTTTTTTATAGGTCCCATGCGTGCAGTGTTTTTTATGTCTACACAGAGCATTAATATAGCATTAATATACAATTTCAAATATAACTCTTGCAAACAGATTATCATTTATAAGGAGGCGGTAATGACAGTACTGTCACAGATCAGATTTATCCTTCTTTTCATTGGTCTTTCTACAAAGGAGTGATGTAGTGAACTTACCGCAAGGTGATAACTAATCTTTCGGGGGGTGGAATGCTGTCACGCATGAAGGTGTCCTGACGCTCCAACTGGACCGACAGCAATCCCAGTAGCTCATCAAAACTGTAATATATATAAAGGTTTGTGGTCAATACTAGCAATTAGACAGAACAACAATAATCACTAACAATTGTTTATGTACTAACCTATTTTTGGACATGCGGGTATAGCTGAAAAACTTCTCCTCATGTCCACGAAGCGTCTCATACATGGCCCAAAACTGGCCTCTTTCTTCACGGTTCGCTATGACCGGATGAACCCAGAACCGTCGCATACTCTCTCTTCTTCTCCTCAATTGCATCAAGCGTACTGCTGCAGTCCGTCTTCGTGTAGCCAGATCCATAAGAAAGCACTCAGAAATTGAATCTCTCCTCTGCACAAAAGACAAAGACACCACACGGTCTTTTGGATACAGGAAAAGGAAATGCTGCGTCTCCAGAGTCTTCTAGTAATGAAAATGACCAGCTTGACATCTTTGTTTAGGAGCTTGGCAATAAAAAAGGCAGAGTACACAAACCTGAGACCAAGCAAAGGTTAGTAACAGCAAGGTCAATAGGGTGCTCAACTGAAAAGGCCAGAGGGATGAACCAGCTACCTGTCAATAGTCAGTGACAGCAGTGCAGACAATACATTTTGTAAACAAAATCGCCCCTTCCCTCTTTGTCCCCAAAAATCCAAGCATTTGTCAAATGTGGTCTTCTTGTCTATGTGACAGCACTGGGTGTGTGAGTTTTCAGTCACCAAGTTCTAGCATTGTCACATGGGAGGTATCCGGCATCTTTCTTCATTCTCAGTGGCTGGATGGAGTGGCAGGCACATGAAGTAAAGGTAAGTATGTGCATCTGGGTGGGGTGACATTTAGATGAACCTGTGGCTTTGCCCTTGCTCACTTTAAAACTCTAGCAGCTTTGAGGTCTGCTAGGGACATGGCAGAGGTCTACTGGAAGATGGTGCTCAACAGGTCATCTATCCAATGGATTGGTGACAGAAGTAGCCAAACTCCTATCTGGTAATGACCACCTTAGTGGCAGGAGGAGTTTTCCTCAGCCAGCATGTCGGAGAACTAGGAAGACCTGGAGGGAAACTCAACCCTGGTCTAGGTCATCCAAAGTGGAGTAATTGGAATAGTTTTTTTGCCAGGGTTATTCTTTAACCAGTTGACATCCGCGGTGTTAAACCCCCTTCCAATCCAGGCCATTTTTCAGTATTCAGCGCTGCAGTACTTTAACTGACATTTATTCCGTCATGCAGCGCTGTACTGAAATGAATTTTATACCCTTTTTTGGGGACAGATAGAGCTTTCTTTTGGTGGTATTTATTCACCACTGGGGGTTTAATTTTTTTATATATGAAGGAAAAATTACAGATTTTTTTATGTACTAACCTATTTTTGGACATGCGGGTATAGCTGAAAAACTTCTCCTCATGTCCACGAAGCGTCTCATACATGGCCCAAAACTGGCCTCTTTCTTCACGGTTCGCTATGACCGGATGAACCCAGAACCGTCGCATACTCTCTCTTCTTCTCCTCAATTGCATCAAGCGTACTGCTGCAACGACTGCTGCAGTCCGTCTTCGTGTAGCCAGATCCATAAGAAAGCACTCAGAAATTGAATCTCTCCTCTGCACAAAAGACAAAGACACTTCTGTGAGAAGTATTAATACTAAGTATACAATTAATACTATTATACTACTACCCTAGAAAAGTTACTACAAATAGACTAGTAATGAAAATGACCAGCTTGACATCTTTGTTTAGGAGCTTGGCAATAAAAAAGGCAGAGTACACAAACCTGAGACCAAGCAAAGGTTAGTAACAGCAAGGTCAATAGGGTGCTCAACTGAAAAGGCCAGAGGGATGAACCAGCTACCTGTCAATAGTCAGTGACAGCAGTGCAGACAATACATTTTGTAAACAAAATCGCCCCTTCCCTCTTTGTCCCCAAAAATCCAAGCATTTGTCAAATGTGGTCTTCTTGTCTATGTGACAGCACTGGGTGTGTGAGTTTTCAGTCACCAAGTTCTAGCATTGTCACATGGGAGGTATCCGGCATCTTTCTTCATTCTCAGTGGCTGGATGGAGTGGCAGGCACATGAAGTAAAGGTAAGTATGTGCATCTGGGTGGGGTGACATTTAGATGAACCTGTGGCTTTGCCCTTGCTCACTTTAAAACTCTAGCAGCTTTGAGGTCTGCTAGGGACATGGCAGAGGTCTACTGGAAGATGGTGCTCAACAGGTCATCTATCCAATGGATTGGTGACAGAAGTAGCCAAACTCCTATCTGGTAATGACCACCTTAGTGGCAGGAGGAGTTTTCCTCAGCCAGCATGTCGGAGAACTAGGAAGACCTGGAGGGAAACTCAACCCTGGTCTAGGTCATCCAAAGTGGAGTAATTGGAATAGTTTTTTTGCCAGGGTTATTCTTTAACCAGTTGACATCCGCGGTGTTAAACCCCCTTCCAATCCAGGCCATTTTTCAGTATTCAGCGCTGCAGTACTTTAACTGACATTTATTCCGTCATGCAGCGCTGTACTGAAATGAATTTTATACCCTTTTTTGGGGACAGATAGAGCTTTCTTTTGGTGGTATTTATTCACCACTGGGGGTTTAATTTTTTTATATATGAAGGAAAAATTACAGATTTTTAAAAAAAAAAACAGTTTCCCCTATATTAAATTCTAACTGCTTGCGGTATAATGAGACGCCGCACCCGGAGCGGATCACGACTTAGATGACGGGATCCGCCCAGCTGCGTGAGTGACAGCTGGCTCTGCCTATCTAGAGGCAGAGCCAGCTGTACCCTCCCCCGTCCGTTCCGCTAGTCAGCGCTGGCAGATCGGAGCGGGGAGAGGGGAATCCAGCCCCTCCCCCTGTCACGGCAGAGAGCCGTGACAGGATTGAGAGGCGAGCGAACCCGGTATGTGTTCGCTCACCTCCCGATCTACTGAGCCGACCTGTGACCGTTTCATTGTCACAGGTCGGCTAGAACTATGAGGTGAGTGAAAAGCAATCACCTCATAGTTCTCCTTTAAACTTTAAGAGTTGGGACTTATAGAACTCTTTTACATACATTAGAATATTTAGAGTTCAAAAAGAACAGCAACTTTCTTGCTTTTCTCAGCACTGAAAATACCCAGGTTTGATGAATGCCTCTAATGTATGTGCTGGAGGGAATGCTACCATACAAAGCAGTTAACAAAATCCATTTGCGAATTTGTACATTGCTTATGCAGTAAGTGAGATTATTTAACTTGGAAATTGCTGTACTAGTCAGTGCGAAAGCATTTAATCATATAGAGTATATCAAAGGAAAACATTCCTGTGCTTTCTAAGGATTTTCCTCCCTGTGATAAGCATGGTGTTTAGCTTTGCTCTGCTCATATGTGATAATATTACCAGATTGGGGATTTTGCTCTCACACTCATCGGTCTCTGTGGAATGTCATTATTGTGCAGACTTAAGTGAAGTATTTGTAAACGAGGCCCTAAGGAGATATATAATGTTCTTTTGGTCACCACCTGTTTTAGGATACAGCCACAAATAATCGAATTATTTGCAAATATCCGTAATGAGGTGAGGCACAGTTTATGATACAATCTCGCATCAATCCTGAAATCCTATCGTGAAATAATTAGACTAGGGTATTGCAACTCCCTTCTGACTTGCTGCTATTGCAGTATCTTGCTCATGTCATCAGGCCTTCTGTCCCAGCTGAGCCAGATATAAGGATTCTGAAATGATTGACTTGTTGTGAATAAGAAACATACTAGAGGAGTTCAGTTTAAGTATGAACAAAATAGCCATACATCATGAATGTAGGGCATAATGACTTTATAGAACAACAAATCATGCAGGAAGCATACCTCTTAGTATCAGTGGCGTAACCAGAGTTATAGGCGCCCGGGGCAGAATTTTTTTTTCGCCCCCCCATTATATAAACATCCACTGGAACTGTACCCTGCAACCCTCCCCCCCCACACACACACACGTTTTTATTTTTCACGTTTTTTTACATATTTTATTTTTGTAATAAACGTTTTAATTTTTTATATTTATTTGTATTTATTAATTCATTTTTTGTTAAATATTTTTAGTTTTTACATTACTTTTAGGGGCTTCGTGGAAATATTAAGGGTCTAAACAGACCCCTGATATTTCCATTTTAAAATAGAAAAAGAGATTGAGTCCTCAATCTCTTTTTCTGTATCCCCTGTTATCAATGAACAGGAATCCTTCATGAGTGTTCCTGTTCATTGATAACATGAGGACATGGTATGTTTAGTATAACTACAACTATGAATGAAAAGGAGGTGATGTAGATCACTCCCATTCATTCATAATTGAGGATATAGTAAACATACCATATCCTCAATTATCTACAAACACTCAGCGATCACTGATCACTGAGTGTTTGTCTCTTGCTCACCTCTCTGACACGTTGTCACAGGACGCTGAGCTAGCAGAGCAGGGAGGAGACCCCAGCATCCTGTGACAGTGTGGGCTGTCTCCGCCCCCACACCACTCTGCTGGACTGTGATGGGTGGCTGAGCGGTGTGGGAGGAGAGACACCGGCCGTTCAGAGCGCTCTCCTCCTGCAGCGCTCGGCCGGCTGTCACTTTCTCTCCTCCCTGACACAGAGCTGTGCCCAGCGGGGAGGAAATAAATCACGTATGCGCCGATATATCGGCAGGAAAATGGCACTTTCGGCATTTAGCCAAAAGTGTCATTTTCGGCCGGTGTCCGACCCCCCCGGTTGTTACGCCACTGCTTAGTATCACATGGTTGACTATTTATCTTAATCTGAGTTTGCAGAATCTGACGTAGCCAGATTTAGCAGGCTTCTCACTTTGCCACTTTGTAGGATTTCAACCCCATGTCAGATGACTCTGAGAATTTTGTTTAATGCAACCAATCGATTAGTTGAAAAAATAATCAGGCAACTAATCGATTATGAAAATGCAGTGTTTAGCCCTACCTGTGAGGAAAACTTTACACACCTGTCACAGGTTTTGAACAAACTATCAGCTGCTAATCTAATAATTAAATCTGTTAAGTGTCATGTAGGCATGTTAGAAGACCATTACTTCTGTCAGGACACTGGGTAGGAAGAGGCACCTTGAGACCTGAGACAGGGAAGGTCAAGGCTGTCATGGCCTGGCCTACCCATAAACTAAGATGTAGATTATGTACTTCTTGGGGACAGCTGACTACTATGGAAAATTTGTGCACAACTACAGTGCCCCAGCCAAACCCCTGGCTGATTTTACCAAGAAGAAACTGCCTACGCTGGTATCCTGGATGTAAGAATGTGAGAAGGCCTTCCAGGCCTTAAAAAAGGCACTGGCCAGTACTCCTGTATTAAAAGCTCCAGATTTTCCCCATCAGTTTTTGGTGCAACCCAATGTTTCTGCCTATGACTTAGATGGTCCTATCCAGTTGGATTGGTCAGGAAAGCTGCAACAATACCTGTATGGCTGCAGCTTCACAGCCATCACCTACCATAATCCACTCAGCTGGTTAAATCATACTGTTGGGGAGAATGACAAGCTATTGGTGCTTGATTCTCCAGCAATACAATTTCAACATACAGCATATAAAAATAGCAGAGCCAGCAGAAATCAGTTGCGTTGAAAAGGGACTTGTAATCCCTTCTGTGCAACTTCCCAAAGAGGGGATGTGTGATGGCAATGAGGTTCTACCAACCTTAAATAACTATACGTTATATATAACTTATTGTTATAATAACTAAGTAAAGATTACTATTAAAAAAAATTATATTTTTCCTTTAAATATGACACCCACTTTCACAAAACACGGTAATCAAGAAATTGGGCAGAGGAGTGTGCTCTATAAAAACCTGGTCCTGACCTCATATCCATTGCAAGAAATAGTTTGTAATAATTAACTGAATGCAGGTTTATTGTACTTGCATAATCAACACTCCCTTCATTTTTTTGGGAACATGGAGATATTTTCTAAGAATTAGTGGAGCAGCCAACAAATACTCAAACAAATCAGTTTCACTGGAAAATGCCAGATTGCCAGTCCTGGTCTGGATCTGAGGCTTGCAGTAAATAAAACAGGATAGTACTTTTATGGCCACAGAAGGTAAGTAGCAGGTCCCTAGAATGGTTTCAGGTCCCTAGCTCCTTTACACATTTCATTGTTCCAGGGCTTATTCACACTGACCCTGTTTCCCTTTGGTCATGCTTTGTTGCATGCTTCTTTCTATGAGCTGTTTAGGCCACCGTAGGCATTAATTAATGCATGGCTACACATTTACATATATTTTATATGTATCTATGACAATAAATATTTACAAATGGAGAATAGTTCAAATTCTGGGTATAAAAATGCATACAAAGTGCAATAACATTTTAAAAACCCCTAGACAATGCATAAAAACACACCAAAAAGAGTTTAAATGTGATTTGTAATGTGAAATGCTTGTTAAAAAATACCTCTTTTGTTATTGTCATGACTGGCACAATTTCATTAAGTACTACTG
Organism: Nanorana parkeri; assembly: GCF_000935625.1. Lineage (NCBI taxonomy): Eukaryota > Metazoa > Chordata > Amphibia > Anura > Dicroglossidae > Nanorana > Nanorana parkeri. The sequence goes on along the minus strand of NW_017306442.1, from coordinate 626,032 downwards.
ATAAGTTTGGGTAGTGTCATTTCTATGGGACTTTGACATGATTTGTAGGTTTACCAATATATTCGTTTTTGATTGATGAGCTGCCCTTAGCAGTCCAAATGTATTAAGATATTGCTATATATTAACACTTAATTAACAATATTAGTTCACGTCATACATTGGATGAATCCTCACTTTATGAATGATTGTATGTTGCTTTTACAATCATAGCTTCTAATTTGGGAAAATAACATGGCAGGTAAGCAAGCGCCTGACAGATTTAGCTATTGCATGGGCTAGTTTTATAAGGGACATATTTTCTGCAGTCCTTCTTGCATTCAAATGGTGACTACATATTGTATTCTGCAATTTAGCTGCTCATGACTCACATTTCAGTTACGGCTGGACACTGCTGGGTTTAATTATTCACTAGCTTTTTGGATGTCTAGTGATTTCTAGGTGTGAAGATTGCCTGCCAGAGTTTCCAGCACGTTGTGCCCAGTCCCTCACATTTTCCATACCACTGGTCATAATTCGTCCTGCTGCAATCTTCATAATGCTGCATAGATCATTCATCCACAAACCACCAGAGGGACACAGGCGTGTGCCAGCTGAGCCAGCAAGAATTAGGCGAACGCTGGTAGAGGGTAGGTGAAGCCAATACCGTTATAACTTCACCTGTTCCCACTAGCGGTATAGGTTGCATTGCGCTCAATTTTACACCTGTCCGATGTCACTAGCACAAAAGGACTGCTTTCATCTGAACGGCTGCTGTGTGCATCACCTATATTTTATACTTCTTATATAACATAAACCACTGGGATTGTGCAGGGCAATTCAATCCAGTACTATAGTATAATAGTGCCTATCAGATGGAATAAAGATCCCAAGCTTTAATGCCATAAAAGCTGTCAAAATAAGACATGATTTATCCTGATCTTCTGAGAGGTTGTATCTGTTTTAGGGTTAAAAGCCAAATAAGATACAGGAATGGTAAATTCAAGCAGCTGTAGCCTCCGTTTGGCAAAGCGAGTACAGATTCTTCTGCCGGAATCCTGTAAGTGCTCATGGGGGAAATGGCTTTGCCAGGCCTCATTAACTGTAATGCCTCTTATTGGCGTTTATTTAATCTCAATGTGTAAATTGCATTTACGGCTTATTAAAACATCTAATTTAGAGCTTTGATACATTTTGTTTTAAAAACATTAATTTGAGGATGGTATAATGGAATAATGTATCGGTTTGCCCTGATCTGGTAATGATTATTGTAATAATATGGGGAGGATAACAATATATCATGTTTCTTCTCCTTTCTAGAGATGGAATGCTTTCATATAGTCATTTCATAGAACTGATTGAGATAATGGGGTGATGCATTCAGATCGTAAGACAGGTTGTGATCTTAAAGCGTATGTCAAGGGGGCAAAACATACTTAGTACATTTCTGGCATACAAACACATTTTCTGATGTTTTATCTTTTTAAATATGTTGCAAGTACACAAAAATAACTGCTGATGTGCCAGAAATATAGTGTGCTCTTACCTTTCTCTTTGACATGATAAGATGGCTCTGAATTTCTGAGCACACGGTGTCAGCCCTGCTTACCTAATTTCTGATGGATTATAAAGAACACAGACCCCCTTTTTTTTTGCTTGTGCACTGGCAGGATAAGAAGTTAACAGCTCGCAAGATTCCTGGTAAAATCAACATGTTTTGTTTTGCATTTACTGAACAGATATAACAAAGCACTTCCAATGGTATACTAGCAGACCAAAAGGGAGCAAATAAGAGAAGTGCACTAGTCGTGTTTACTTACACTTTAAGTCTCATTGGGGGGAATTAATCAAAGCAATTGTGACAGTTTTAGGCTCTTTGATCATTTTGTTTTATGTGCAAATCTGTCTTTTAACATGTGCATGTAACAGTGTGTGTCTGCTCCTGGGTAACACTGTGTCACAATGCAGTCACTAAGCCGATAAACTTGTAGAAGCTGGAATCCAAAAGTCCTTAGCAGAGAAGTTTATTGTACTCAGTTAGTGACAACTTTTTCACAAACAGCACTGAGTCTTCTCAAGCCAGCTAGTAACAAAAACACATAAACAAAAAGCCTATATCTGTCAGAGATCTACGTAAACATAGAAAACAGTTTCCCCCTCAGTGAATAAAGGTGCCAAGCTATGCCTTTAACCACCTGCTGTCCGACCGTTGTAATTAAACGGGCGGACAGAGGCTTCTTGAATGCGGGTGGGCGTTTTAGCGGTGGGCACGAGCGGGAAATCAGCCTGCACTGTAAACAGCCAGCGATGGCTGTTTACATACAAGCATTCGGGCGTCTGTAGAGACGCCCGTTTGCTTGTAATAAGCGTGCGGGTGTGCGCTCCCCCCCTCCGCCGCAGCTGCTGATGGCAATCCCGAGCTCCGCTGTGCCCGGTGAGAGCCTTGGACCAGCACAGCAGCTCTGCGGCCGGAGATCAAACGGAGCTCAGTACACGAGCTCCGTTTGATCTCCTCCTCCTCTTCGGAATGCAGGCAATGATGTGTATTACATCACTTCCTGCATTCAGTATCACTCTCCGGTACAGAAACCAGAGAGAAGCTGGTGAAGCAGGTGTTTGCTTCATCAGCTTCTCTGGGGGTCCCTAGGTGACATTAGGGGTCTTAAAGACCACTGATGTCTCCATAAAGAGGACCTGTCACTGAAAATTGGCTATCACAAAGGGGGCTTGTTAGTCCCCTATGTGATAGCAATAAAGTTAAGTGTTGTAAAAATGTTTAAAAGTATTAGCAATTTTAAAGCTTAACATGTTTGGTGTCTATTTACCCAACATGACCCCGACTGTTATGTTTTGCCAAAATTTGGGTAATAATAACTGTAGAATAACATAACGTAAGGAAAACTTTTTTTTTTTTCCAAATGTTCGGTACTTTTTCATTTCAGTACAGCGTTGCATGACGGAATAAATGTCAGAATAAATGTCAGTCAAAGTACCGCTGCGCTGAACACTGAAAAATGGCCTGGACAGAAAGGGGATGTAAACACCCCGGTCAGCAAGTGGTTAAACACCTGCCAAAAAAACCAAAAACATTTTGCTCAGTTCTCACTAGTTACAAGTCTTCATCCCTGGAGTCTATTAAACCTCATTTATCAACAACATTACACTAGCACCATAAATCTGGTGCAAATATATTCTGTGCAAGTTCAAACACTCGCAATTGCTAAATTCCCCCCAGTATGAATATGCAGTGGAAACAATCAGAGGAACACAAAGACATTTTCCATTTTCCTAAATCTTACATTATAAAGCGGAACTCCAGAAATGATCTTCTATGGAAACTTACATCAGTCCAGCTTGGCTCAATGTAGATATCCATGGTTTATATCTGGAGGGCCCCTGAGAATGCTGAAAATCATAGTAGTAATCTGCACTACACCCTTGTTATTAACAGGAAAAGGCAAGACAAGAAATTACAAAATATGATTGAAGAAGATCATTTCTGTCTTCACCATTTTAACTTCACATACTAAGTAACTTATACATGGGTCTGTATTTATGACAGATTATACAGGAACACATATTAAATAAAATAAACGTGGTTTTGCAAGTATTACACTATATGGTTTTACTCTGGTTCAGTGAATAATTAGTGTTTTCTATTGTTTTTGTTTCTCTTTCAGAGACATTTACTTATTTGATTGACTTGGCCACCAACAACACCTTTGCCTTGTTTCACAGCAAATACCGTTTCATGGCCCAGGATGTACAAGATTCGGTGAAGGAGCTGTTCACTGACCTGTCTCTGAATATTATGGGAGCGGACATGCCATTAGAAGATGCATTCTCCCGGTTTTTAGATGCACTTTTTCCTCTTGTTTACAACCACCTTATAAACCCAAGGAAAGCATCACTGTCAGAGGAGTACTTGGATTGCCTGCGCTTGACGCGACAAGACATTAACCCGTTTGGAAATTATTCTCATGAGATGACTGTACAGTTGTCCAAATCATTGTGGACCTGCAGAATGATGAAGCAGGCATTAAACATGGCAGAGCAAGTCATTAACAGTACTGAGCATGCAGGCTTGACACGGGAGTGCACCCACGCACTGGTAAAAATGCAGTATTGTCCCCACTGCCAGGGGCTGACTCTTATCCGGCCATGTGTTGGTTACTGTCTCAATGTAATGAGAGGATGTTTGGCCAGCCTGGCGAGTCTGGATGGCCCTTGGAGAGAATTCATAAATTTGGTGGAGCATCTTGCTGATCAGATGACAGGGTCACATGATCTGGAGCAATCTCTTCTAGGGATCAGGGATGTAATTGAGCAGTCCATTCAACATGCAGAGTCACAAGGCTCTCATCTTTCCAAGATGGTAAGCCAAAGCTTTCTTCTTTCTCTGTATACATGGTCAATTTTTAGGGTGAAGCAGGTTGAAACACAATTGTGTAAGAATGCCATCCATGCTGCTTAAACCAGGACTTATGTTCAGTAACGGTAACCCCCTCCATCACATTGCAATTTTTTCAGTGTACACAAACAAGTTTTGATTTATAATGTATATAAAGTACATCTATGGTGCTCAGACTATGAAAATGACACTATTTACATGTACTTAAAGTATAATTGAAGCCTCTGGTTTTTCTGCATATATCTACTGCTAGCCGCGCGTGCACCCGCATGCAGACACAGTGGGACAGAAAGTGCCAGCAAGCAGAGAGGAGTCAGCGCTGGATCGGAGACCCACAGCAGCGCTGGAGAGAAGGCTGAAAATACAGGAAAGAAGATCGGATTAAGAGACATAATTTAAGGTAAGCGCTTTAAAAAAATTAATATTGGGGGGAGGGAAAAAAACTTATCCTTTAATGTCACTTTAACATGTAATAAAAGAGCATTATAACAAGCCATTACCTTAACTCTCTAACTGTTGGTACTGTGAAGTAATTCATTTTCAAAGATCACACCAAAGATTCTGAAGTGGGGTTTTAGTCATTTCTAACTTCTTAGAAACACCTAGTGTCTGTTTACATCAGTGGGCTGGCAGGCTGCCAACATTGGCTCTCATGGGAAAATGCTAAGATTTAATTGCCTCTGTTGGGAACTTTAAGCAAATTGGTTGAGAGCGCTACTACTGTATAAAAATCACTCACGTTTAAGATGTCACTGTGTCCCAGAGAAATCCTCTGCGAACGCTGTGCAGAAAAGTAGTGTTGACCCAGAAGCTAGGATGCCGGGTGTGATGAGAGTGGGTGGATGGGTATATGAACAGACCTTGACTAGCCCTCTTATCAAGTGCTGAGGGCTATGTGGGCTTGATGGGCTGCTAATGGCAGTATCTGGTTGCAATCAACTTATGTGACTAAAGCACATAGGGATTTGTAGCTGGCTGAGGTTGGTATCATATGGCCATGCCTGAGAATAGGCTGAACAGTAGTGGTATGAGTGCTGTTATGAGCTGTAAGGAGATAGCTGGCCAGGCTGAATCCTGTCGGCTGTGCAAGAGAAGGAGCTCTGCGGCGGTACTGTAACTGTCAGAATAGAGTGAGCGGTGGATGGAATCGGCGGTCAGCGCAGGGCTGATCGGCAGACACAGTCCGTCTCGCTGGGTAGTAAGGGGTGTAACACTGCAGTTGGCTACGCGTTTCAAGGCTGCTGCCTCTTTGTCAAGACTGTGTTCGTGGTGGAAGAAAAAATGCGGGAAGGATTTGGTCTATTTAAATTTGACAGCTGGGAGGAGCCCAGGGCCGTCCCGCAATTGTGATTGGTGGAACGATGGAAGGGGGGTGGGACAAGCTCGTAATAGCTTCCCTATGCCGTGAGCACTTGGGCTTGAAGGCTGCAGTCAGCAGGACGTTCCCATTATTGCAAGTACAAACAGCCTTACTAGCGGACTTTCCATTTATATCGATCATTTCCTCCAACCCATTGTACAAATTCTTCCCTTCTACATGAAAGACTCCGGTCACCTGATTGAAGTACTGTCATCCTATAAATGGGACCCAGCCTACAATTGGATCTCATTGGATGTCACGTCCTTGTACACGTCCATCCCTCATTTAGTTGGTCTCAACGCCTTGCAATACTTTCTTTCCAAATCCTCCATCAATTCCAGCCAAGCGCAGTTCATTACAAATTGTACAGAATTCAGCCTAACCCATAATTATTTCTCCTTTCTGGGAAAATCCTACTTACAGACCCAAAGGACAGCTATGGGCGCAAACTTTGCCCCAAGCTATGCCAACTTGACGATGGGCCCTCCACATTTGGGATAACAATCCATTTGCCAAACGGCTAGTATTCTATGGAAGGTACATAGATGACATCCTGATCATCTGGGATGGCCCCACCGACGGTGTACCCAATTTTCTGGATCACTGCAATGACAACCAGTTCGGGCTTTCATTTACTTACATAGTTAACAACCAGGAAACTAGTGTTTCTAGATCTGGAAACTATCCTTTGAAAACATGGATATCATTACCAGCAACCATGTGAAACCTAAAGGCGGGAACTCCTACCTTCACTATAGGAGCTGTCACCACTCCAGATGGAAGAACAATATTCCCAAGAGCCAATTCTGTAGGCTAAGGAGGAATTGCACCCGAAACAAAGATTACACTACATCTAGTCAACTCCTTCTGGACAAATTCAGAGAGAAGGAATATCCAGAGGACCTTATTGTGGAGACACTCTCCAATTATTCTAAACCTGACCATCACCGAAATTCAAAAGACTCAGCGATTGGCGAAGCTGATAAAATCAGATTCATTACCACCTTTAATAACAGTTACACAGCCATAACAGAAGCAAAGAGTTTTTCCCCTGAGGAGATCCCACCATAACTCCAAAGTATTCAAAAGTTTAGTAAAATATATATGTTTTTAATGAATAAATTTAAAATGCACACATATGAAAAAGGACAGACATACATATAAGACATATAAGACCGAATCCTTCCCGCATTTTTTTTCCACCACGAACCCAGGCTTGACAAAGAGGCAGTGGCCTCGAAACGCGTAGCCGACTGCAGTGTTACACCCCTTACTACCCAGCGAGACGGACTGTGTCTGCCGATCAGCCCCGCGCTGACCGCCAATTCCATCCACCACTCACTGTATTCTGACAGTTACAGTATTGCCGCAGAGCGGCTTCTCTTGCACATCCGAAAGGATTCAGCCTGGCCAGCTGTCTCCTTATGGCTCATAACAGCACTTATACCACTACTGTTCAGCCTATTCTCAGACATGGCCATATGATGCCAACCTCAGCCAGCTACAAATCCTTATGTGCTTAAGTCACATAAGTTGATCGCGACCAGATACTGCCATTAGCAGCCCATCAATCACTGAGCCCACATAGCCCTCAGCACTTGATAAGAGGGCCAGTCAAGGTCTGTTCATATACCCATCCACCCACTCTCATCACACCCGGCATCCTAGCTTCTGGGTCAACACTACTTTTCTGCACAGCGTTCGCAGAGGATTTCTCTGGGACACAGTGACATCTTAAACGTGAGTGATTTTTATACAGTAGTAGCTCTCTCAACCAATTTGCTTATTGTCACTTCACACAGGGTCCCTCACCCTGTCTTCATAGAGCTTGCACACTGTTTTTTAACCATTGTGTTTTAAATTATTATTTTTAAACCATTGTTAAATTAATTGTGGCCACCCCCTATGAGTGGTTACCCTTTGTAGTGCGCTTTTCCATTTTTTCTTCTGTTATGAACTTTTAAAATTTACTTCCCCATAAAGTATATAGATACAGTGGCAAATGAAGGCTTGTTTTAGCATATATAAATACTTTGGCACAGTTTCACTTTCAAGGTGCACTTACACTTTAAAGTGTGACTGCAGATTTTTTTTTGTTTGTTTAATAGTATATAAAGGATTTAAAGCAAGTTTCAAGTTTATGTTGCTGTCTGTGTCACCAGTGGGGAGATTATCCCTCAATTCCTGTTCCCATGACCACACATTAAGTGAGAAGCATTCTCCCAAAGGAAAAACAGGGCCTGACAGAGGGCCTAACCCTTCCCCACTATAGTTCTTTTATTGCTGACTGTGTCCCTGTTGGGGAGTTTTCACCTGATTTGCTTCTAAAGTATACTGTATATAAATATATCTATTATTGCCTTAAAGTTACTTTGTTGCTGTGCCAACAAAATCAAATGAATTGTAAAAGAACATGTTCAGTATTGACCTTTCTGGCACTTAGTGAGTCAAATCTTCTCTCGAAGAGCTACAGGTGCTGCTGATATCTCACCCTTCCGCATGTGTCAAATGCCTGATCCCCACTGCAGGCTTCTGGTTCCACCCGCCGGCCACTATGTCCCTACAGAGTCCTGTAGTGACAAAACGACAGGTAAGAGAAAGCCCTTCAAAAGAGTAGATTTTACCCACCCCCTGCCACTGATGTCACCACACTGTTGTATCCTCAATCCAAATGTCACTTGGGGGCAGCCATCTCAACCTCAACCGGGGAGTGTTGAAGCACTGAAAAAGAAACAGACATCAGAAAAAAAGAAAAAGGCGCCTCCTCCTTGTGCAATATCATTTATTATGAAAATGTAAAAATGGATAACTGTGCTCAAAAACATGATGAGGACATGGACATAAACACCACCAATCCAGCCCTCCAAGATCTTAACCGGACAGAACTTAAATGGACAGCAAAGCCAAACAGAGTAATCCACCGTCACTGGACTTGCCAGTGATGCAGTTTAGTGCCTATGCGTTTCAGGGGCAAGCCCCCTTCATCAGAGCTCCAGGCTTCCTCAGGGTTCTGATGAAGGGGGCTTGCCCCTGAAACGCGTAAGCACTAAACTGTCTGGCAGTGCTGTCCATTTGAGTTCTGCGGTTAAGATCTTGGAGGGCTGGATTGGAGGTGTTTATGCCATTATCCATTTTTGATTTGTCATTAATAAATGATACAACACAAGGAGGAGGCATATGTACAGCAATGTACTCTTTTCTTCAAGCTAGAAGATGGACATCTGCTGGAGACCTATTCTCCCTTGCAATCTTGTACTGGACAGGAAGTTCAGGGACGCCAAGCTGAGAGAGTTGGAGCTGTTCAGAAACTTAATGACTGTAAGTGCTTGGGCAAAAATGTAAAGAAATACTTTGCTGGGGAATGTATATGTGTTTGATCTGAATTCTTTTAAAAAAGGTTTGAGACTTTTTTTAAATGCTACTTTAATTTGCTTTCCCTAAGCTATATATAATCCTTTGCAGACAGACATATAGAGCATCTCACGATGCAGCCTTTTATTATATCATTCTGTGCTGAGCAACATTCATTTCATGACCCATTCGCTGTGAGTAAGGCTGAAGCATGCTCAGAGAGAGTGTGTGT
>NW_017306442.1:607965-614381 GCF_000935625.1 Nanorana parkeri | reverse complement strand
GGGGGATTGTGCTGAAACACAATGCTCACATTCAGGTTCCAGTTTGTTAGGACCTTGCCTCCTGATCCAGGAACTCTCAGTAACTTCACAAGTCTGCATGAATAAATTCCAGACATGATACAATAAAAGCAGATCCCTGAGCTCCAGTTAGTGACTTTGTCCAAGCAGAGATGATATCATCAGAATGTTGCAGGGATCATAGAGCATCGATGTAACTTTGTGGCAAGTCTCAAGGTGAGGAGTTGCTTCAGGGGTCTGATTTGTGTCAGACGTTTGTAAACACAGCCAAGAACTGCACAGACATCAGGATTTACATGATTATGTCACCTGTGAGCCAGCATATCAGTCCAAGAAGTAAATCTTGACCCTGAATTGTGCCTAAACAAAGATGGCGCCATCCTTCTGGAGAGAAAAGCAGATGGAGTCATTGTCAGGGGAAATGTTATACATACACAGTACTTAGCATGCATGCACTAAGCATGACAAATATATGCGATATTAGGTCCAGTTTAGGGAAGATCGTATTTCCAACCTTCCTTCCTGTGCCAAAAAGGTTTTTTATCTCTTAGTTATATCATTTACTTCTGGTTCCTGGCACCGCTCTAGCCTCCTCAGCACCTGATACACAGCCAGCAGACATCTAATAACTATTTGAATGCCTAGCATTTTGCTTCATACAGTTAAAATGTGTAGGTGTGGACTACGTAGCCAGTTGAAAAATGTGCAGTTCTGTTCAGTCACTTTTGTGATTTACATACCCAATTACACTGCATGGCAAGGTAGGTGACTTCACTTGCTTTATTACCTGAACATAATATAGTTTCATGACCTCCTGGCTTCGATTTTACTGATTAAGCAGCAAGAAAGCAGCTTAGATCATTTGTGTTCTCTTCCTTTCTGCAGACAGGTTCCCAGTTTTAGATTCAACAAAAAAGACGCCTAAAGGTGTTCATACACCTTACAATGTATCTGCAGATTTTCTGTGATCAGATGGAAAAAGTGCAACAGATTGGCCCAGTGGGAGATTACTCCATCCATACAGTTAAGTGTAGATGGAGGAATCTGTTGCACTTTTTCCATCTGATCACAGAAAATCTGCAGATACATTGTAAGGTGTATGGCCAGCTTTAAGGTCGCCACACACCTTACGATAATCGCGGGAAATCCCGCGATCGTACGATTATCGTAAGATGTGTGGAAGCCGTGCGACCTCTACTACTGTAAGGTCGCACGACTTTAAACTTACGGACATGTTCGAAAACCCGCCGAGCATCGTACGATGTTCGGCGGGTTTGTGGCATGTCCGTACGATAACAGCCGTACGGGCCGGTGTGCGCAAGCGCACACTGCCCGTTCGGCATTGCGGTCATCGGAAGCCCGCCCCTCAGGGGGCGTGGCTTGCGATCATCGCAAGTACGATCTGCCTGTGCAGACAAAAGTCTTGCGATGGTTGTAAGGTGTGTGCCCAGCCTTACAGAGCTAAAACTTTGCAGTTAGGTAGGGGGACATTTTGGTATTTGCAACTAAAAATGTTGTCGCAAGCATGCTTATAAATGCCACCCACATAGCTGACATATGACTGTGATGCACCAAAAGAAAGCAGAAAAGGGGGCGCCTTTCCTGGTGCAGATGAGTTTTATTCATATACAGGTAAACAGTAAAGAAAGGTACTCACAAGGGTAAAATGGATAAAAGCCATAGGACTGTAAGCCAGAATAAGGCAAGTGGAAGTCAGCGATGCAGTTCCCATGTGCCAGTGTAAAGATATCTGCGTTGACGCGTTTCCGGGGCACGCCCCCTTCGTCAGAACATGACGCCCCCTTCGTCATGACATGTTCTGGCGAAGGGGGCGTGCCCCGGAAACGCGTCAACACAGATATCTTCAACGCAGATATCTTTTAGTGGGGCCACCCCTGCATTACAGGGCTATGCTCATTTTTGTCTCGGCGCAAAAATAACAAAATTATACTAACCCGATCCTTGGAGATGGTTGGCCGGTACAGCGCTCCCACCTGCCTGTCTTCTCCTCCGCTGCAGCAATATGTCCCTCCATGTCCTCACACCCTATACAAAGTGTATAGGACAGGATGACTCACTGACGATAGACCGCTGGAGCAGAGGGGAAGAGAGGCTCCAGGGATCGGTTTAAGAGCAAGTCGGCTCCGAGTATCGGGTGAGTGTAACTTTGTTATTTTTCTGCCTAGACCAAAATGAGCTCTTAACAAAAAAAAGGTTTGCCTGGAGTTCTTCTATAAAGATGCAAAAGTACTTTGATGTATTAATAATGCATCACATCAGTCTAATAAGCCAATGTTTCAGGGCCATGCAGGGTCCCTTCCTCAAGTCACACAGTGACCGTCACTATATTGCCTTGAGGAGGGGACCCCCATAACGTTGACCTAACTGACTGATGTGATGCATTATTAAAGCACTTTGGAACCTTTAAGTACTGAGCGCTGGTGACTTCTTTGCTCTTCAGCGGGATCCATGATTGTCACTACAACCTCCTCGTTCAGTGTGGTCGCAGCGCTGTATGGAGTGCAGCCGGCACCTACATCTTTCTACTCATTAGTAATTCTGTTTAGTGACCGGCTTTCACTATATAACAAAGCGTTGACTGTTTTTCAGAAAGAAAGGGCAGAATAATATTTTCATTTATGAAAAGTCCTCATTGTTCAGAAATGTGTGTGTGGCACCCGTCACACTCTGTGTGTTCCTGCAAATACATTTCCTATAGTCCACTGAAGAGTCAAGCTGACCTCATCAAGTGTGAAAGCTCCTCTGAAGGCTGACCCGTGCTGCTGGTGCCAATGCTTGACTCATTTCCCAAACCTTGAAACATCTGCTGGCCTCAGTGCTGAGCTCTGTTATGATTCTCCCTACTGGGTTTTCTGCCGTCTGAGGGGGGGATGCCGGACTCCATCAGCCCTGAAGTGGCTGATATGCACACTTATCTGACATTTATGAGCCACAGGGGATTGTAGCAGTATGTTTATACGGATCATACAAGTTGGGCGGCGTCCTTGAGGTCAATCATACTTGTCTTATGACACATACATGGTTCCAAGATTAGCAGTGTCCATTATGTTAACAGAAGGGTGGTGTATTCAATGAGCAACACGTATGTGGATGTCTAAATGATGAGTGGCCAGCTGGCTGTCCATCTTATGTGTATATTTAGTTATGAACTGAAAAAAAGGCTGAGATGAATTCAGCTGTACATTATGTCAAAACCCAAGTTTTGGCTTTAAAAGAGGCCTCACGCTCAGAAAACACTAAAGGGAAACTAAATACCTAGCATTGTATAAGGCAGCCAAAATAGTTTTCACATGTGATTTTTTTTTTTTGTGATTTGGGGGGTTGTTCACAAAGCTGCCGAAAGCAGCTAAGTGAATAACCCAGCCGCTGTTCGGCTATTCTCTTCTGGCTTGTACGGCTGATTTCAGCCGTACATCAGCTGCACTTCGTTGCAGAGCATGTTCGACTGATCCGAAGTGCAGAAGGACTTTGACTCAGCCGATCCAACATCTGGATCAGCTGAGCCAAAGCTCCGGCAGCTCACTTGCTGATGTTCTCCCCTATGCTCATAGGGACCGAGCGGCAGTGAGTGAATAGCTGAATGCCGCTGAGCAGCATTCGGCTCAGTTAAACTGCTCGGTACCTCCGTGGTACAGAGCAAAATAGCAATGAAAAGAGTAAAAAAAAAAGTTGAAAAAATATTTTTTTTTAAATGTAAATAAATATTAAATTTAAAAAATAAATAGAAAATATTTTTTAATAAAGAAAAAAAAAATGGACAGAGCTTCCACCCAACTGTTTCCTATTGGCCGACTCTAGAAGACTCTAGCAGGTCCCGGCCAATGAATAACAACTGGGCAGAGCCAGCCGCTCCGCCCAGTTGTTGTTTAATGACAGATCAGGGTCCCCAGGTCATTAGAGGATGCTGATCTGTCATTACAACTGGGCGGAGTCAGCTTAGGCTGGCCGTTCGTCCCGCTACAGCTGTCACTTTGGCTCAGTGGAGCTGAAGCATATGACTTCAGCTCGGCTGAGCCGCTTGGCCGCCTTCAGCTGCTGTACAGGCTATAGTGAATAGTCCGTACATCAGCCCTTCGGTTCAGCCGAAGAGAGCCGAAGGATCAGCCGAAGCTACGGCTGGATCCTTCGGCTCCTACGTAAATAACCCCCTTGGTTTTCAATTGTGCCTGTTTCCCTTCAAATGTCCAGCTATTGAAAGAGTTGCCATCTAGCTATAATTTGGAATTTGTAAATAGGGATGAGCTTGGAGTCCGGGTGGAACATGGGCTCAAGGCAAACCAAACCCGTTTATGGTTAATGCGGCCATTCACTGCTGGCAACCAACTACCCAGAGCCGTAGCTAGCTCCTTTTGCGCCCGAGGCAAGAACAGAAAATTGTGCAACCCCTCCCCCCCAACAGACATGTGATGTCACCCCACATGTGACATCATGTGCCCCGCCTCCAGTATGGCAGTGCGCATGTGCAGAATGCACTGGTGGCCAAATCCAAAATAGCATAGAAAGAATATAACCCTTCAGCTTTTTTTCCATCTGTCTCCAATATCCACAACAGGAAGTAGGAGGAAATTCATCCAATGAGGAGGGAATCCCTGGTGGTCAGCAGGGTCACCAGAACTAGTGTCCACATTGAAAGAGTTCCGATCTAGCTATAATTTGGAATTTACTTTCCCTTTTTTTTAAACTCAATTTTGATTCCATATCTATTACATTACACACATACAGTACAATGTTACTTTATATACAGTTACAATAACCTACAAAGGTGTGTGCTCAGGGGAGGCAGAGCCTCACCTAGTTCTATGAAGAAAAAAGATGTGGGCTTCAAGTCTGAAGCTGACAGCTTTTTCTCCATTCAGATCGGCTTGTAACAGGTTACAGAGCAGGGAAAGCCTCCCCACTGTGTAACCTGTCATGGACAGAGCGCTGCCTTTTAATTACAGTCAGTGCTGCATCCAGCTTTTGACAGGTAGTTAGGTTACACAGCAGCTTCCCCACTGCTTGTGTAACCTAACTAGTGAGGCAAGAGCTGTCACAGCCTCTACTCTTTGTTAGAGACGTGTGCTCCTGTGGATGGTTTGGACCAAAGGCAAAGCGCCATTGGTCCAAGCTGTCCAATCAAAAAAAAAACATTGAGGCCATTGATCTGGATGCCTCAGTAGTGACGAGCAAGTGAGGGACAGGGAGGCTCCTCTCTGTCTCCTCCCTTCCTCCTCCCTCCTTCGCACTAGCCGGGGCTTCGTCGGGATGTGGCGGGGCTTTGGCTGGGTATGGGCTGGAGAATGCCTCACCAGGAAGCGAAGGTACCACTACTACTGCACGTCACTGATATATACTGTATATATATTGTATATATATATATATATACACACATATACACACACAAATAAACATTAAAACATGCCCCCATTGGTTTCTGGTTGGTCTTATTATTTACTTTCACTTTTAGTTCAGCGATAATGGTCACCAGGACAAGTAGAGAGGGTGAATGTCCAAAACAGAGACGCAGGCCGCAATAAAAACATGATGGATTAGAACATCTTTCTCCACTCTATCCAAAACAAAAGTTTTGGCTTCAGCTGTAGCAAAATGCAGTGTATAATGGGGAATTTGGAGGAAGGGGAGGTTTTTTACATTGTAATGCTGTTGATGTGTCCTGCAGTTTCAAAGCTGTAATTCCCCAGCTGCTGAGGCTGGGCAAGAAGCTGATCAAGCACGATCAGTGTAGTGCAAAGGGGACATTAGGGGTCTAATAGATGCTTAATATCCTTAAAGAGAACCCTTCTCCACTAATGTGCTATCACACAGGGGGCTTGTTTTACAAAAAACTTTAAAAAACACTCAAATTGTTTTTACAGTCCCCTGCCTCCACTTACATGTACATACAAACAAATGTTGGACATGCGAAAACATTGATTATGCCACATATGTTGGGTATCGCTGCACACGACGAAGTGAGAGCAATAATTCATTATTCATGGCTAACTCTAAACCTGTAAACCTGTGAAAGCTTTTAAAGCGTTGCTTATGCACAATTCTGGATCTCGTTTTCATGGGCACATGCAATTTTGAAGAATGTCATGTTTGGTATCTATTTACTCGGCACAACCTCATCTTTTATAGTTCGCAGAAAACTGGATATTTTATGGTGTTCACTAAAATTAAGTTAAATGTATTTTTTACTGAAAATGTGGGTTTCATAAACAGTGCTAATATCATGTGACATAAAAAATTGCAACTTCCACCATTTTATTCCACGGGGTCTCTGCTGGTCTTGAATGGCTCTAGCAGCAAAACGGTTAAAAAAACTGTTACTTCTTATTCCTTGATTAGGAATTCATCTGTGTCACAGCTCAGCAGCCGGTGGTGTCACACGGAGG
>NW_017306442.1:587077-607724 GCF_000935625.1 Nanorana parkeri | reverse complement strand
CAGCACCAGGGGACACTATCAGAGTGGGGGACACTCACAGTCATTTTGGTGTTACTCAGTCTGAAAAAGGTATATGTGGCATCCAGAACTCACCTACGACTTGTTATAGTACCCACAGGATGGGTCAGATTTTCCCCTTAAGTAGGCCACAAAGTTTGAGGCACAACACAGGATTTGGCATCTGAGGCACATCTGCAGATATATTGAGTGACACCTTTACAGCGTCAGAGCACCAAAACAGGCCACAAACTTTGAGTTGAAATGCAAGATTTCTCCTGTAGCAAACATTAGAAATTTTGCAGCTGTTTTAACAATGTGTGGCACCTCTGCACCACCTGAGCAGAATAGGCCCAGGAGAGGTTGCAAGAGTGGGTAACGGTGGCTGGTATAATTTTTTGGATGAAAATTCCAAGTTTGCTCTCTAGCATCAGTAGTGGATGATTTGTAGTCATTGGTAACTGAAAATGGTTCAAAGGAGTCAGGGGACAGACAGATCTTCTCCATAACCATCCACCTGCTGTGCTGAAGACCCTCTCAGGCTGTACTATGGCTGCCATTCAAGCTAGGACCTCCAGCACATACTGTATACACTCTGGACAGTGGTTCAGACTGGACACTCAATAGTCCATGGAGTCCTAACTTCTGAGAGTAGCCGCATTAACCCTGGACCCAATGTAGTAAAAACTCATGTGGTTTAGGAGGTGCCTGCGTGTGCTGCCTACAGACAGACCTGTCTGCTGCTCCTTATTTTAGGGATAAGGGATCAGAGACATTTTGGTCACCAGCGGGAATCTTGCCACCATCAGGAAATATGGCAAAGAGGTTCTTATGTAGCACCTCCTTAAAGTTCTGCATCCTCCTCTAGGATGGTGGCAGTAGATTGTGCATTTTACTCTGGTATCAGGGATCGTGGGCCCTCTCTTTGACGACTCAAATCCTGTAGTAGACATGTGCGATTTGTTTCGTTCCGAATCGAAATTCGGACGAATTTTCAGAAATTCGGACATGCGGATGTATCCGAATTCCGAATTACAGACATAACGAATGCAAACGAATCCGAATTTCCATTTCCGAAATTCGGTAGCGGTAGTTTGAACGTTCATTTTATTTTCGTTTCTTATTCGTTTCTTATTCGTTTCGTTCGTTGGAGCAAAGTGACATTAGAGGAGAAAAATATTTTTTCCACTCAAATGTCACTATGCTGCAAACGAACGAACGAAACGAATAAGAAACGAATAAGAACAGAAAACGTTTCATTCAGACTCCATTCACCACAAACTGCATGCAGCAGAGGACCCCTGACAACACTGTCCTCAACAATCTCACCCCACTGAAGGAAACATGGTGACTGTAAGTGCTTGACCAAAAAGGTAAAGAAATACTTTGTTGGGCAATGTCAATTTGTTTGATCTGGATTCATAATTGAAAAACATTTGAGAGTTTAATACTACATTACCAGGGATGCGGGCATTCTCACCAGGAATGCGGGTGGTCCCACCAGATATGTGGGCGATCTCACCAGGGATACTGGTGGTCTCAGCAGGGCTCTGCAGGGTCTCAGGTCATAGAGTGCAGGGCTAGGGGTGCTGACAGCTTGCCCACACTCCATGTCCGGGTCGGTCCTCTTTCTCCCCCTCTGCCTGACACTGCTCCTAGACCCCTCCTTCCCGGGGCCCTCAGGTGCAGAGTGCCTGCAGAGTGGCGGGAGGAGGGAGGGAGCCGGTGGGCAGGTAATATTTTTACGTTTCCCCGCCACCCCTCCTGATGCTGCATGGCCCTGGCACATGCTCCCCACTAGCTTCGGCTCTGGCGCTGATTAACCCCTCCCTCTCACTGCCCTGCTCGGACAAGCTTCGATCCGTCGGAGCAGGCTGATGCATAGCGTCGGGCAGGCTAGTACCCGAGGCTATGCATCGGGCATACCAGGCCAGGCCACACACAATCAGGCTGATTTCGTGTGGCCCGGCCCACACTTCTTCCTCTCTGGGCCCCCCCAAACAGGCGGAACACCAGGGCCCGGTCGTGGTTGCGACCGCTGCGACCCTGGTAGTTCCACCAGTGGCACCCGATGGGTAGCAATACAGAGCATAAAAACTCTAAGAAGATAGTTCCCAAGAGAGATACAAGCCCAAGGCCCATAACTGCAAGGCAACAAATGGCAACTATTTAACTTGGGCACAGCTTTTGATCTTCAACCAAGCGGAATAGTAAAAGCCGACTGTCATGTTCTGTGCTTTATTTTCCTGCACATGATAGAAGATTAATACAAAGCTCTGGTTGCTGTTATGGCTGAGAGCATTTTTATTTTTTTTTGCTTCCATTTCATCATTCAGTCCCAGTGCTGTTTGTTTACTTTTGCTACAAGTGAGGATTTGTGAATAACTCCCCTTTCAATCAAGGTACTACCTCTTTCAGTCGCTACTCTAAGTTGGGATAAGAGGTCAAGTCTAGTTCTCGCATATGTTTCTAAACCAAAATCCTCAACATTCATGGTCTATAAAATAAATTTAGCATATAAAAGGCTTCAGTTTCAGTGCCAAGTCCTGTTAAACAGATTTAAAATAATAATCATAATAATCCTTTTAGTCAAGATATTCCAATAGTCTGAATTCTAGGAGAAGAAATATTTTTAGTTAAAGGTTTTTGTTGGCAACACATGGTTTACCCTGGAAAGATCAATTCACTGTACAGACCTGCTCAGAATCAATACGCTTCCTGCCTGCCTGATAGCAGCTGGAATAAAAATGTGGGACCCTCAATGACTCCATTTGGTAACAACATATGTCTCTTTTGAAACTTTACCTTTGTATTGTAATTTTATCTACAGTTGTCAGTCAGTGTGTCACACTTTTATGACATTTAAACTTCTCTGCACGTAATTACACTTGATAAGCTATGCTGCAATTTATCAAACTTTATTAAGACAAAAAACAGAGGAGCTAGAACGTATAGATTCTGTATTTAAAGTACAGAATGTCAAGCCAAAATAAAGAAAAATATATGCAGTGCCTCTCTGTAATACATTCAAATGTTCCCATGTTTTATCCCTGCAAGTACAGAAAGTGACATTAAAGTCACATATTTTTTTCCCTCCCCCCCCCCCCCCACATTTTTTCCCAAATTTGGTGTGTGTGTGTGTGTGTTTATATAGGCCCATTTCTGAAGTGTAAAAATGTTCTGCTCTATAATGCATATGGACAGGTTTAAATTCCATAAATATACAGTCAGGACTTGTTCACACCATCTCCTGACCAGTTCCGGATGCATTACGTTCTGGATGCATTACTGCAAATGCGGTCATGCACATATTTTTGATGCATTGCTGTGTGGTTTTTTGCCTCAATTAGTTTTGACTGGGGTTTAGGCACGTTCCAGTGCGTTCTGATGCATTTGCATGCATTTTTGTGCATTCCAGACCAAAAAAAATGCAGCAAGCTGGACTTTTTTTAAAGCTCTGGAAATGAATGCAATGGTGTGAACTAGCCTCATTTTTACCATTGGAAATAATGCGCATGCATTTTTGGTCCAGATAAAAAATGTTCAGGTCTAGAGATGGTGTCAGCCAGCCCTAAAACAAGTAATTGATGAAATTGATCTTGCATACTTTCATATTATGTTGCATTGACAGGTATTTATGCTATTAACTATAATAACTTTATTTATATCATATTATTAACAATGATGGAAATTATTTGCACATACTGAAGCTAGGCATTCTAAAATATGTTTTTAATGTGTATGTTTTACATCCAGTATCATTTATCAGCTCTATTGGTAAAAAAACAAGAAGAAAAATGAAGTAGATGTACTATTAGTGGTAAATTGTGACCTGTTTTGTGTTCACGGCTGTATGGCTCAGTTTAACCCAGAACAATGTGATCTTGTGTACTAATCCATCACCGCAGTCATGGAAGGCTGTGAAAAATGATGGTCATTCCAGGAACCAGCTAATTGTTGCTCTGGAAAGCTCGTAGGTCATTCAGTGCCATCAAAAACTCCATGGTGTGTTTATAAGAACTGCTTATTTTACAAAAGAGAATGACATTAGAATAGGAAAGGTGTAATTGTATCATATATAATGTGTGCACA
The DNA here is from genome assembly GCF_000935625.1 of Nanorana parkeri. NCBI lineage: Eukaryota > Metazoa > Chordata > Amphibia > Anura > Dicroglossidae > Nanorana > Nanorana parkeri. The sequence continues at coordinate 603,635 of NW_017306442.1, read as the reverse complement.
CTAGATTAGTTTTATATTGCTCAGTTTATTTTAAAAATTGGATATACTTTTCATTTTATAATACAGTATTACCAATCTGAGACATATCAGGAGTAAAAGGAAACCTATCTTAACAGAAACAAGGCTTCTGCCATTGCTGACATTGCCTCATGGAAATGCTTTTTGCCTGACTACTAGGGATGCACAGATACCAAGTACCGTACTTGGTACATGTACATGTACAGATACTTTCCCAGCTCTAAGACTAGACTAGAGAAAAACTCAAAAGTTAGGATCGAAAACATTTTTTCCGGACCAAGTACTGGTACTTTTCCAAGTACTCACAGATACAATTACTTGCACATTTTTGTTTAGTGTCATGTGACAGTTTTTCTTATACAGACTAATGATTTCAGTACAGTGGTGGAGCGCCAGGGCCCAGTCACAGCTGCAACTGCTGCGATCCTGGTAGTTCTCATGAAAATGCCAAGTATCAACACTGGTATCTGAACATCCCTACTGGCTACCATGCAGATATACCTAACTTAGGGGGTTATTTACTAAGCTGCCTAAGGCAGCCGAGTAAATAACCGAGCCAAAGTGAAATGAACCGAATGCCGTTCGGCTATTCACTTTGGCCCCCATACGGCTGATTTCAGCCATACATCGGCTGACTTTGGCTGGCTTCAGTTAGCTGAACATGCTCTGCTTCGGCAGACCATTCTCCCCGCTTCGGATGTGACTACGGCTCAGCCAAGCCAAAGCATATGCGCTTAGCTCGACTGAGCCGTTCACCTGTCTTCGGTTGCTGTACAGGCTATTGTGAAGTGAGCCGAAGGAGCAGCCGAAGCTACGGCTAGATCCTTCAGCTCCATAGTGAATAACCCTCTTAATACTATGATTTACCGACCAAAACCATGCAAATGAGCAGGGCTTTTCTTTTCAGAGAAGAGGTGCAGGTACTTAAACACCCGACCCTGGGCCAACCTTGTCTCTGCACCCTCCCCATCTCCCAGCACCCCCCCTATTTTTAAAGAAAACGGGACTAAGTAATTTTAGTTACAATTTTGTTATGGAATTTGCTAATAATAAAAAGAAATGCCATAAACTGCGCAATACATGGAAATATACAGTGATTTTTAAAGTGATTTCATGTATCCATCCATTTAGTGCATTCTGCACATTAGACTGACTGTTATTTAATTTTGTACTGAGGTGTGTTTAAACATGTATGATTAAAATTTCCATCATGAACTGTTACACATTATACAGCTGGATCGTCGGGGGATTCCACACCCCTGCTGCCCATCTGCTCCTTGCGGCCCCGAGGCAGGGCTTCGGTGGCCTTGTGGCAAATCCAGTCCTGATTATAGTGCCTACTGACACCAATACTGGAGCTTAATATTGCAGTGATTGACACCAATGCTAGGGGATATTTTTTCAGCCACTAACACGAATGTTGGGAGTTATTGTTGTGGTCACTGGAACCTATGCTGGGGGTTATTATTGTGGTCACTGGCACCAAATGCTGGGGGGTTTTATTGTAGCAAATGACACCAATGCTAGGGGTTATTATTGTGGTAACTGACACCAATGCTGGGGGTTAATATTTTGGTGACTGACACCAATGCTGGGGGTTATTATTGCAGTCACTGGCGCCAATGCTAGGGGTTTTATTGTAGCCTATAACACCAATGCTGGGGGTTCTTATTGCAGCCACTAACACCAATCCTGGGGGTTATTTTTGTAGTGACTGACACCAATTATGGGGATTATTATTGCTTTCACTGGTACCAATGCTAGAGTTATTATTGGAATGACTGACACCAATGCTGGGGGTTATTATTGTAGTGACTAACACTAATGCTGGGGTTTTTTATTGCTGTGACTGACACCAATTCTGGGGGTTACTATTGCAGTTAATGACACCAAAGCTCGGAGTTACTAGTACCGCCACACCTACGATGGACCTTTTTTACCTCGATCTTCTCTTAAATGTGCATAAAAAAACACAGCAGGACTGACATTTTCAGGCATTGAGGTGCATAACTCAACGCACTATACTTTAGTGCAGAACAATGAGCTGTTATTATTCGGCCCTCTGGAAATTTTCAGTTGACCACCACTGCTCTAAAAGAATGAAGATCTCTGCTCTCTTTTTTATAAGATTTACTTCCATGGTTGCTCCTGGATGCAGCTCTCTGAGCATGCCACACCTTAACTTTTTGCCAGGGCTTGGCTCAGTGTGAGTGAATAGTTTAATTCACAGCGAACCATACCAATCTGCACAGCCTGGCTGAGCTAAAAAAGGCTGGGCTCAACTCCTGCTGTGGAGTAGAATAGCTCAGCTCAGCAGCTGCTGTTTAAAGGGTTATTAAACCCTCAGCTTTTTTTGCATATATCTACTGCTAGAAAGCAGTAGATATATGCAAAAACCTTTTTAAAAAAAGTTTTACAAGAGGTTAAAACTTACCTGTGTCTTCGCCGCGTGCTCCCATCCGAAAATCTGAAAAATCTCGGGCAGCCGCAAAGGATCTTGGGGCGGGAGCATGCGCAGTTCAGATTTTTAACCGGGAGACGAGGAGAGACACAAGGTAAGTCTATGGACAGCGTGCACCCACATGCAGACACTTTGGGACAGGAAGTGCCAGCAAGCATAGAGGAGTCAGCGCTGGATCGGAGACCCGCAGCAGCACTGGAGGGACATCTGAAAACGACAGGAAAGAAGAAGATCAGATTAAGAGACATCATTTAAGGTAAGTGCTTACACTAACATTGGGGGGAGGGGAAAAAATATACTTTAATGTCACTTTAAGCCGGTAGTATACTGTTTGACTGGTACTTATTTGGCAATTGGCAAAGTGAAAAATAATTACCAGCAGTGGCTCAGCACCCTCAAATTCGTGGTACCCAATTTGGACCAACTCTTTACCCGGAATGACACTGACAAATCGAGGGTGATGTAAGTGGATAAAGCTCATGAGACCTGACTAAATAGGGAAATAATTTGGAGAGGAAGCACAAGGCGTTTTGGTACAGATTGATCAAATGTTACATGATTTAGGAAGCACTCTGCTATGGCAACCCGTGACAGCTGGACAGGAACACAGTTAAGCTCTTTCATGTCACTAATGGAATGTGCCCTCTGTATTGAATGTCCTAACTGTGGATTGTGTCAATATGTTCACAATTCAATGTGAGCCAGCCTGACAGTGAAAGAACCCCTGTTCATCTTTTGTGCAATGCATTCCCCCTTTTATTACAATGCGGGAGCACCAAGGTATGAACATTGTGCCAGCCTCATACAAGTGGGGCCCCTGAAAGTGGAGTTTCTGCTTCGAAGATATAGCAGTACATATTTATAATGAAAGGTATACTCTAGTTAAAATTAACTCATATTATGGTCATTCTAGTGAATTTACTGGCTTACAGTACTACTGCTGTGTCTGTTAGATATATACTGTATCAGTAACCACTGAAAGGTTTGTAGCCAGGGGTGGCCCGGACAACTTTTTTTAAGTTGCTGTGCTGGGAGTATAAATGGGGGGAGCAAAGTCCCCAACCCTGAATCCTGTGTTATAATAAAAACAAACATAACGAAAAATGCTTAGTCAGAATATTAACAATGGAATGTTATTTAGAAACTATTCATAGTGTAATACGAACGCACACTAAAGCCCCTTTTAAACACATTGAATAGTACAGAGTGCAGTGGTCAGAAGTATGTAACAGTATGCAAATCAGTTCTATAATTGGTTCAGTGGGTGTAAAAATAAACCATAGCTGGCAACACAAAATAGAACCTGGGGGTACACTGAAGAGATTATGAGAGTAAAATCAGCCCCATTGTTGGCAGCAGTAATAACCCCCAGCAAATATCAGGCCCAGCAATAATAACCCCCAGCAAGTGTCAGTGCCAGCAATAACCCCTGTCACGTGTCAGGGCCAGCAATGATAACCCCCAGCAATAACCCCTAACATGTGTTAGGGTAAGCAATGATAACCCAACAGCAATAACCCCAGCATGTGTCAGGGCCAGCAATGGTAAACCTCAGCAATAATCCCCTAGCAACTGTCAGGGCAAGCAATGATAACCCGCAACATGCACCAGGGCCAGAAATGATAAACCCCAGCAATAACCCCAAGCATGTGTCAGAGCCAGCAATGATAACCCCCAGCAATAACCCCTAGTATCTGTCAGGGCAAGCAATGATAGCCTGCAGCATACATCACAGCCAGCAATGATAAACCCCAGCAATAACCCCCGGCATGTGTCAGAGCCAGCAATGATAACCCCCAGCAATAACCCCTAGCAACTGTCAAGGCAAACAATGGTAACCCGCAGCATGCATTAGGGCCAGCAATGATAACTCCTAGCAATAACCGAAGCAAGTATCAGGGTAGGCAATGATAACCCAAAAGCAAGTGTTTAGGCCAGCAATGATAACCCTGAGAAATAATCCCCAGGCACTGTCAGGGGCAGCAATAACCCCAAGCAAGTGTCAGGGCAAACAATAAACCCTAGCAATATAATCCTCATCAAGTGTCAGGGCAAGCATTAATACCCAGCACGATTACCCTCATCAAGTGTCAGGGTAAACAATAACCCCTGGAATAATAATACCCACTGACAAGCAAAATATATATTTTCTGATGCAGGCTTATAATACCAGCTGGTGAGTCATCCCACATACACATACACTATATTGCCAAAAGTATTGGGACGCCTGCCTTTACACACACATGAACTTTAGTAGCATCCCAGTCTTAGTCCGTAGGGTTCAATATCGAGTAGGCCCACCCTTTGCAGCTATAACATCTTCAACTCTTTTGGGAAGGCTGTCCACAAGGTTTAGCAGTGTGTCTATGGGAATGTTTGACCATTCTTCCAGAAGCGCATTTGTGAGGTCAGGTACTGATGTTGGATGAGAGGGCCTGGCTCGCAGTCTCCGCTCTAATTCATCCCAAACTCACTCATCCATGTCTTTATGGACGTTGCTTTATGTTCTGGTGCGCAGTCATGTTGGAACAGGAAGGGGCCATCCCCAAACTGTTCCACAAGGTTGGGAGAATGAGATTGTCCAAAATGTCTTGGTATGCTGATGTCTTAAGAGTTACCTTCACTGGAACTAAGGGGCCAAGCCCAACCCCTGAAAAACAACCCCACACCATAATCGCCCCTCCACCAAACTTTACACTTGGTACAATGCAGCCAGGCAAGTACCGTTCTCCTGGCAATCACCAAACCCAGACACGTCCATCAGATTGCCAGACAGAGAAGTGTGATTCGTCACTCCAGAGAACACGTCTCCACTTCTCTAGAGTCCAGTGGTGGCGTGCTTGACTCCACTGCATCCAACGCTTTGCATTGCACTTGGTAATGTAAGGCTTGGATGCAGCTGCTCGGCCATGGAAACCCATTCCATGAAGCTCTCTACGCACTGTTGTTGTGCCAATCTGAAGGCCACACGAAGTTTGGAGGTCTGTAGCTATTGACTCTGCAGACAGTTGGCGACTTCTGTGCACTTCAGCATGCGCTGACCCCGCTCTGTCATTTTAAATGGCCTACCACCTTGTGGCTGAGTTCCTGTTATTCCCAGTTGCTTCCACTTTGTTATAATACTATTAACGATTGACCGTGGAAAATTTAGTACCAAGGAAATTTCACAGATGGACTTATTGCACAGGTGGCAACCTATCACAGTACCCCGCTTGAAGCTCCTGAGAGCGACCCATTCTTTCACAAATTTTTGTAGAAGCGTCTGCATGCCTAGGTGCTTGATTTTATACACCTGTGGCCATTAAGGTGATTGGAACACCTGAATCCAATGATTTTGAGGAATGACCCAATACTTTTGGCAATATAGTGTATATGGGGCAAATATTATAAAGCAGCACTCTCTGCAGATGCATGGGTCAGATTTTATTTATCACCCCATGAGGTCACAATACTATTTGGTCACAATACTCTTATTTCGCAATTCAGATATTCATATAATGCTGAATTTCTCAAAATAATAAGCAGTCTATTTGTAAATATGAATGTTGTACTTGTTTGTGCAGCCAAGGTGGGGTAGTACACTTACGGCAGAGAACAATAGGCAAATTTGACCCCAGCCTGACTCCGACACTGGAAAAACACACTCTGTCCGAACTCCCACCCATGCTTCAATTTTCTGGGATGCACCAGAGGAAAAACTGTTGTTATGACTTTAGGGCATATCAATCCCATGCAGCCTGCCGAGTGCCAGTGCTATAGTCTTCAATATCTCTCATATATGACAGTATTGTTGTTTGGGCTTGCTGCTGATGGGAGTGCTATAGAAGGGCTAGCAAAATATTTGGGGGTGCTATAGCAAACCCAAGCACCCCCTGGTACCTGGAACCACCACTGCTTTTTTTCCTAGTGACTTGAACAGATAGATCGATAGAGTGATAGATATAAAAACGTAAAGAACCATAATGACACATTATATCAAACTTTATGCTTTGACTTGCAGGTAGAGAAAGTGTGTGGTGAGCTACAAGAGAGTCCAGTCAAAGAAATGTCTGAGATGAACACGAGCAAAGAAGATCCAGCTGCTGTGCTGCCTCCTGCAGCAAAACTCCATTCTCTTGCACAGATGAGAAGGTACCACACAGTCATCCTTCTGGCACCAGAAACATTTTACATTCTCTGATATTCTTCCCTTGCCTTAGGCTGCAGGCACAAAGAGAAATTCAGGCAAATACAAGATTGGTTACTAAACTTACATAGTATCCACTTTTGTCCACTTGTGCTTTGTTTTAAATGTGAGCTCCAAATGTCCTATATTTAATCTTAAAGTGTATTTCCACTTTTGCAGCCGAATTGGGATAACACCTACTTTATATTCGTTGCATGTTCCCATTCACATAGCATAACTTACTACAAAAAATTGCTGCTTACATTTTGTTCTTTTTGTTAAACTCCAAAACGGAATTTTCCACTGCCATGCAAGGGAGCCGGGGAGTTAATGTTTACCATCATTATCCCTGTATGTACTTTGCAGGCAGATCTCATTATCAGTTGTAAACTACATTTCAACACTGTCTTTCCCAACAAAGGGATAAAGATCTAGAGGCCTGGCTTCTGCATTGTATGTTAATGAGGGGAAATTCAGTGTGTCTCCAGTCTTTCAATGGGGGCAGAATAATTATGGAATTGTTCAAAGTAACCTGCAGTCTGTACAAAGGCCTGCTCCAAAGAAAAATCTAAAAGGTAAGAAATATTAAAAAATATATATTTGTAGGTATGCTATGTGAATGGGAACTGCAAGTGTAAATACACTAAAACCTCTTTACTGCCATGGACAAAATATTTAATGACATCACTGTATCTCATTTACCTCCTCCAGCAGCACCATTTCAGGGTCCAGGTGATTAGTGGTGGGTGAGAAGACTATGTACAGTACAGAAGAGTCATCAGATGTTAAGTAATATTTCTGATGTCTCAGTAGAGCGGACCTATCCCTACTAATGCCTCACACTAGAAGAAACACAGATATTAAACCTTTTCACTGCCACAGATGTGTATATAACGTTTACTCGATCACTATCCAGAGACTTACATGAAAACCCTACTATGTTCCACCTGCTAGGTATATCTGGTATACCTTCATTATAAAGTGATCCGCCTCTTGTGAAATTTGGAGTACTCATTGTTACCTAGAAATCTTCTTGGAAGGATAGTGACATCACACCCTGCAATGCTGCAGATGAGGGTTAGGCTAGTATTTCTTCTAACTTTTTCCCCTTTCTCTGCTTTCTGCTCTACTATTATATAGCAAATTATACATGGGGAGGGAGCCCTGAGATAATGAGCGGACCCTGCTTGCATTCACTTTTAGGAGGAGTCTGGGAGGGGGGAGGGGGTATTGGCATTAGAATGAACATAAATAGGAAAGTTTTCAGCTCTTAACCAAACTTTAAAAAATCAAATAGCTGATGTCATAGCTGATCAAATGTGCAGTTCCATAGCAATTGCAATCCATATAGGGGCTAATATGGAACCTCCCTTGACTGTAAGGGATAGGATATTGTAGTTGCAATTTACCTGTCTGCCATAACAAGTAGATCCCTTGGTGCAGTTCAGGGTCACATCTTATGGTAGACAGATACGTTCATGCTAATTCTAATACTATTACCCATCTTTCAAAACAATTTTTTAACTTTACATTTGTAAAGTTAAAAAATTACAAAGTTTTCTATAAATTAAACTTATTTTATATCCTTGAACTTCCTCTCGCAGTTTTATCTTTCTATTCTCATTATGGCTTGTTTTCTATTGCTACTGCACGCACGGATAAAGAATTAACTCTTCCTTGAGTAATTTTCTCTTTTATTTCTCCAACTCTTTGCATGTTTTCTTCCACCTCTTCTTATCTGTTGGGGCTATCTGCTACACCCCGAACTCTCCAGCTCTCTGCCTCTGAAAGCTTCGAAGAATGACAAGCCTCGCAGCTTGAAAAGAATCTCTCGGTAAGACAAAGTCCCCAGCTGGCTCTTAGCTCTCAAGCTTTGCATGTCCTGTTGGTCTATTTATCGCCTTGGAATGTTTATGCTCCTCAGCCACCTGCTGGACAATAACATTATGTTTGGCTGATATCTTTCTATGTGGGCCCTGTTTGATCCAGCAATGTAATATCAACATGTGTTATTCATTCCTTTCTGCTGTTCAGGTTTATACTTTCATTAAAAACTATCTGAGTGTTATTTGTACTCAGTTCTGGGAACGGTTTCACAGGACAGTAATGAAGACTAACGCCACAGAGCTTACAGTGCATACATTTCATGTGGCTCACAGTACTCACATTACATATGTGGCTCACAGTACTCACATTACATATGTGGCGCACAGTGCTCATATTACATATATGGATCACAAGACTCACATTACATATGTGGCTCACAGTACTCATATTACATATGTGGCTCACAGTACTCACATTACATATGTGGCTCACAGTACTCATATTACATATGTGGCTCACAGTACTCACATTACATATGTGGCTCACAGTGCTCATATTACATATATGGCTCACAAGACTCACATTACATATGTGGCTTACAGTGCTCTTATAACATATGTGGCTCACAGTACTCACATTACATATGTGGCTCACCCTGCTCACATTACATTTGTGGCTCACAAGACTCGCATTACATTTGTGGCTCACAATACTCACATTACAGTGCTCGCATTACATATGTGGCTCACAGTGCTCACTTTACATTTGTGGCTCACAAGAACTTACATAATGTGAGTCTTGTGAGCCACAAATATAATGTGAGCACTGTGAGCCACATATGTAATGTGGATCTAGAAAGGATTGTCACCAGCACACCAAAGGTTTTGAAGCAAAAAGTCCTTTATTGACAAATCGCCATCCAATACAAGCGCTTTCGGGGTCTCAGCAGTACCCCTTCATCAGGCTCAGAATTCTGAGCCTGATAAAAGGGGTACTGCTGAGACCCCGAAAGCGCTTGTATTGGATGGCGATTTGTCAATAAAGGACTTTTTGCTTCAAAACTTTTGGTGTTCTGGTGACAATCCTTTCTAGATCTGCATTGTTCACGGGGCCGTCCGTGGTCACTACAAGCACCCACCTGCTTGGCAGGTTTACTACTATTCCGGTAAGGAGTGCAGCTGGTTCTTGACTACACATATGTAATGTGAGCACTGTGAGCCACATATGTAATGTGACTCACATTACATATGTGGCTCACAGTGCTCATATTACATATGTGGCTCACAGTGCTCATTTTACATATGTAGCTCACAGTACTTACATTACATATGTGTCTCACAGTGCTCACATTACATATGTGACTCACAGGGCTTACATTACATGTGTCTCACAGAGCTTATAATCCTCACTGTATCTAAAACTAAAAACTAAATGCTTGGGCTATAAATACACTAATGCCATATACAATACAAAATGGTTGTTTAGGCATTTTCACATTCTTTAAAAAAACATAATGTAACTGTAATTCCCCTATAAGACTTGTGACCTACCATATCCTGTACTTATTACAGTGATTTCATCAAGTACATAAAACCATCAAGAACATTCTACACCACCCTGGCAGAGCGTCTGTGTGATGGAGACCTGGCAGTGAGAGATGGTTCAACATGCTGGAATGGAGACGATGTGGTGGAAAGGTAAGCAGTTTTTCTTCACAGAACAGTGTTTGTGCAGTTATGGAGAACAGATGGTTTGACATGAAAGCAAGTGGGTCTCTTAAGGTCATTATAAGCAGCTGTCTAGTGTGTGGGAGAACTCTGCAAATGCAAGTTTTTACAAAAGTAAAGGCCAGTAAAAATAAAATTCAGGATAGTTTATATAGAACTGCGTTGGATAATATGTATAAATATATGGATGAAGAAAACAGTATCACAGCTGAAGACATTAGAGATAATGTTTGACTTTGGATATTATCAGACACCCAACTAACTTCCTGTGTAGAAGGTCCATTGAGGAATAAAACATTAGCATCCATTCCTTAGCCGCAGCTAAATATAATAATAAATGCACAAAGCAATATTGAAGGAAACTTGTTTTCCTTCTGAAAATATTTTCCTGGCTGTATTGGCCTCAGAACCTTTTGAAACCCCTGGAGTAAGCATGTAGTAATTACAGGGTGCTTATATTCATACGTGTGTTTGACATGCAATTCCAGTAGTAATAAAACTACTGAAAAGAATGACAGCCATGTAGTTAGTTTAATAATACTAAGAGTTGAGCAATGGCTCAGCAGCTTCCATACTTTTCTTAGTACAGGTCTTCTTTAAAAGTGTCAGGATACAAAGAAACCAGACAGAAACATAAAGTGCAGGTTTAAAATAAAAGGAGTTTATTGAAAATATCAATAAACATAAGTGGCAGAAAACAATAGAGAAAGTCTAGGGTGTCGATGCCAAGCCAGAACAGAAATGGGTAGTTAGCCAAACCAGATCAGGGAACACTGAGGGCAGGATGAACGGAAACAACAGCCGGAGTCAGGAACCAGGAGATCAGTCAGCCAGAGCCAGGGTCATACACGAAGAACAGGAACAGCATAGCACTTTGTATATCTGAACACACACAAGGGTGAAGACTAAATTGACCATGTGGTTAAATAGTGAACTAGTGTTGCATCATCACTCTGAGACAGGAATTTTGTCAGAAGTGTGTCAGTAGTTGCAGAATGATGATGTTTTTGCATTTGGTCATAAGAGGGCACCAAAGAGGAACAAACAGTGTCAGACACACTGCAAACAAGGCATGCTGCAGCTCAGCTGAAGGAGAAAGGGGTAAGAAACCCTGACAAAAAAGTGATGCAATTGTTTTTTAATGTATATGCTTGCTGATGTTTCCTTAGTGTAAAGACTTTTCTTGGTTTTCAAGAAACATTATTAAAACAACAATACAACGTATACATCAGAGACTAGGGACGGTGGGAAACATTTGTGAGCAATAGAAATGTTATTAAGATATCAAGAACTGAGTCACTTCCTCTTTCTATACGCAGAGTGTACTGAAATGGTTACTTGCTATGTAACACAGTGTAATGTCAATAGTTCTCATTCAGTGGATCATCTCCTATCTCCTCCAGTCGAGCCGAACGCATATGCTAACCAGGGACACTGATCTCCAAACAGCTAACTCTCCCTGGCGCCCCGGGAGTCTCTTGCTCCCGGCCGCCCAGGAGAGAAGCACTGCTGTGTCCTTTTTTTTCTTTATTCTGACACGAGCGATGTCAGAATAGAAAAAAAAAATATATTTTTTATTCCCATTGAAATGCATTGCTACATTACTATTGGCTATTGCAAATTGAAGTAGCCAATAGTAATGTAGCAATGCATTTCAATGGGAATTTTTTTTTTTTCTATTTTGACATCGCTCTGTGTCAGAATAAAGAAAAAAAAAGACACAACAGTGTTTCTCTCCTGGGCGGCCAGGAGCGGGAGGCTCCCAGAGCGCCCGGGAGAGTTTTTTTTCTTTTCTTTTTTTTTTTACAGCAGCAGAGCCGCCGGACAATAGGAAACTATTGGGCGGAGCTAGCTGTCACTGCTAGATCTGCACAATCGTTTTCTATTTACTTTTTAAAAAACTTTTAACTCTTTTTCTGTTCTGCTCGGTCCCTCAGAGGGACCGAGCAGAACAGCCGAGCCGAATGCCGCTCAGCTGTTGTTGGATCGGCTGTGTCGAACTCCTTCTGCACTTCGTGTCGGCCGAAGCCATGTGAAGCAAGCCAATGTACTGCTGAAATCCACCGTACCAGCCTGAAGTGAATAGCCGAACAGTGTTCGGCTCACTTCACTTGGGGTCGGTTGTTCACTCGGCAGCTTAGTGAATAGACCCCAATGTATACTAAATGACTGTAGACTGGAGAACCAAATTGGGAATAACTCCGAGTGTTGACTGCCTATTGAGAGATGGTGGGAGCAGTTTAGTTTCTGACTCATACATATATAGTAGACAGAAAGGAAAAGATAATAGAAAGCATAGGAAAACATGCTAACATGGGTCCTGGCAGCAAATGCAAGTACAGAGTGCAAACAGTGTAGAGCATTTAAAAAAACAGCTTTTCATTTACCCATACAAAGCGTCATTACTTAGAAATGGTTGGACAGCAGAACATGTAAATATTATCATAGGAGAAGCTCAAATGGATCAAGCCAAAAACATATATATGGCCAGGATAAAAAAACATTTGGGTGTTTTTGTTTTCCTAATAACTAGGAACCATGCCTTTGTATTTGAGACAAATGGGTGAAAATGTAGCATAATCGGCCACTACAAGACAAGCTTCATCCTTTTTGGAAACTTCTAAGGCTTAAACTTCTTAAAACTATTCACTCTTAACCCACTCCTATGTGTCATTGTAAAGGAATTTGTGTTATACACATTGCAAAATTAACTACATCACCGCATTCCTTTTCAAGAAATGACTCCTTTTTAAGAAACATGAGAAAAACGTAAAAAGTCCCTTTTCAGAAGAAAAGTTCAGAAACACGATAATGTCTTAGACTTACAGCAGCAGTTCTTTTGCTCAGATTCTATCATTTTGTTTTCGTTTTGACATGTGAGGCCAAATATAGTATTTCATTGCGTCTACCATGTTAGTAATAGTATATACAATATAGGGCATTGCTTTCTGTATGCTAGCTATGGGTACATTAAAAGTCTGCAGCTACAAATACTTTAGCTATTGACTTAAAAAAACAAATACTTACCAGCTTTTCAAGTCCAGTACTGTCTTCCTCGAACCTTTGCAGGGCTTCTGATATTCCCTGCTGCCATAATGCATTTGGGAGCCGACTGTGACTTCATGATCACTCCCAGCTTGCTCCCCTATGCGCAAGATCATAGACTGCAGGGAGACAAGCCTCCTGGGATGCAAGACGTGTATCCCAGAAGGCTGCCATTGAGGGGGAGCAGGCTGAGGGTTACATAATTCCTCATTTGGGCGAGGAATGAGGATGTGGCAACAAACACCTGCAGAAAAGTGTACTTGATCTCCCTCCCAAAAAATGACATATAATTCTGTTACAAGGAGGAGGGGATTAGAAGGATGCTAGGTTATATTTCTGTGTGAAGGCCCACATTATTTGAGGCCAGGCATGTCAAACTGGTGTTTTTTGGGCCAAATGTGGTCCTCTTGCTCATTCGTTGCAGCCTCAGTGGTTTACAAATTTGAAACCAGAGAGAGACCAGCTGTTCTCCAGTTGACAAAAGCTACACTTATTTATGTATACTTGCTGCTCAATAATTTAATAAATATCAGGATGCCATTACTGTCTGTTATATTGTTGGTGAGATTTCCCCTTACCTCCTGTCCCATTGACCATAGATACTGTGAGAACAAGTGAGGGTGAATTTCCCCAATAGGGGCACAGACGTTTTTTTTCAGTGTCCATTTTGAAGATAATTCCCCTTGCTTTCTGCCTTGGAGAACAATATCACAGGGACAGGAAGTGAAGGGAAATGTCTTCTACAGGGAGACAGACTGTATTAAATACTTTAAAAACCCTTCCTTATCATGTGCCATTGACTTACCGTATGAAAATAGAATTACCAAGAAGTCCTTTCTCCTTTTGCAGTGAGGTATTTGAAAGTAAACCTAAAAAGTTTCTTGGCATCTGGTAAAATAGTAGTGCTCGCTAAGGGAATACACTGTTCGCTTTGCAAAGTGAGTGCTCACTGACCTTAGTAGAAGAGGTTAAGATATGTTCAGTTCAATCAAGCAATCATGTGCTGGCAAAAATCCTGTTTTACCGTCCCTCACACATGATCTTAGTACAGTTACACCTTATTTTCTATTGCTTAATTTGCTAAGTGAACAACCTTTACTATTTTATTTAATCAGCACCAGTGTATAAGGCATTTAAACTTGTCTAGTGGTTCCTTAGTGAAGGGTGAAACTATCCGTTTTTAAGACAAACGTACTGTTCTGTCCACATCAGAGTGTATCATAGCATCTTGGCACAGCTATGTGAATCTCAAGAAGCCCTGAAGTCAGGAATGGCTGTCATACGTCAGATGCCTCAAGATCAAAAATAGCTGTCATGATTATCTCCTGCCCACAGGTCAGGAATTCCTTGTGTGTAGAAGACTGCCCAAAGATATACTCATATTAGTAGCAAAATAAGGGTCTGATGGAGCAATAGAAAGCTTCAGATAAAGTTCCTATTTATTTATCAAAGCTGAACTAACAGATAATATTATACATACAGTTAAATGCTGTTAGTTAATTGGGTAACATTCTGAAAACCCAACCTTCTAGGGGATTGAACTGTGCCCTATTCATCAGAACCATACTTCAATTGTGTGGCCCTGTCAGACACTTTGATGAAATGTCTCTATGACCACAGATCTTGCTCGCAGGCACAGTAATGAGCAATGATTATCCTACCCTTTGTCATAGTCATAGTCCCATGGTATGTTTGCCTTGTTAGAGTCTTCATGTCTGACTGCAATTGAGAGACTGTAGCTGCATTGTTTGTAAACTGGATTTATTCTGTATTTCAAGTTGCCAGAACCATGACATTTCAGCTGATGCATGACTTTTTCGCATGCACACATGTATTATAAATAAAAAAAATGGAGGAATAAATCATATTGCAGCATGTAAACAATGGCATTCTAGTCCCTCATTTGGATTTATCACGTAGGGTGGGAAGCACAGTCTTTAGTGTCTATACACCATGACTTGTATTTCTCGGATATGACAACAATACATTGCTTCAATAAAAGTTAGGGGTTCCCACACTCAATAACTGTAGTAGACCATATAGGTCTTATAGGCCTGCCTCTGCAATGGCCTACTTTGTGGCCCATAGAAATATGTGGGAGGTGGGAGAAAGTAGGCAAGTTCTATTACTACTAGATAGTGTCAGAGCTTCTCCAATTAGAACAGTTCATGCATACAGGGGACAATGGTTGCTGATACATGTGCACTGTGTGCCTGCTTGCTGCTTTTTTTTCTTCTTTTTTTTTAAGCAGAACTGTACTCACCTGTCTGTTTGCAACTCCAGTGATGACAGATCAAAGCCATCCCTTGACACTCCATCCCCTGGCACTGCCATTTTCTCTGCCAGGTCTTCTGGGTCCCAGGTCACTGATCTCTTCCCATTGGGTGGCTACTTATGATGTAAACCCTACATATGCTGGCAGTAGTTACATTGTCCCCAGCACCTTATAGGTGGCGGGGTGTACTACAAATTGGTAGAAGGGGAAAGTATTTTTTTTTTGCAACAGACACATGCAAAGTATCATCTGCCAAAAAACTCCTAGTATAGTTAAAAAACATTTAAAGTTCTTCTTTAAGTAATCAAAAGAGCAAATGCAGACTCTTGTCTGGACACTAGTATTTTACAGGCAACAGAGAATTTGGAGGGAAATCTGTCAGGGATAGAAGAAAAAAAGGTGGAAAAATAAAAGTAATTGTTATGGTGAAAGCTGGACTATGTAGCAAGAAGAGAGAAGCCCTCTATTTTTGGAGATACCTCAGGCAAAACAGCTGAAATATAAAATACAAAAGATATATATATATATGTAATAGACATTTATTGAAGATAAATACATAAAACCTGGATCATTATAGCCATAAATGTGTTCAACCAATTGCAACACCCCATATAAAATCTAGAAAGATATGTTCGGCCCCACAGTACTGCACAAAATATATAATGTGAAAAAAGGGATCCTTTTAAAAACTCTTGTACTATATACCGTAGATAGTCTCTGTGTGTCAACAAGGCTTGATTCTCAAGAAGCTATATCTGGATATCTGAATATCTAGATATCTGGATCTTTGCATATGATCTCAACTGTATGTTTCTTCTCATTAACCAACAACATTTTCCCCTCCCTTTTAGATTGTAAGCCCTCAGGGGCAGGGCCCTCCTTACCATCTTGTCTTGAATTGTATTGTGATTGTAATGTCTTCCTTATATTGTAAAGCGCTGCACAAACTGTTGGCGCTATATAAATCCTGTATAATAATAAATGTTTATTACATATATATATATATATTTCTTTTGTATTTTATATTTGAATTTTGTCTG
>NW_017306442.1:576769-583868 GCF_000935625.1 Nanorana parkeri | reverse complement strand
CCGTTAAAACATAACTTAACTCTGGTTTATCACACCTGAGTTCAATTTCTCTAGCCACACCTGTTCGCAATCAAGAAATCACTTAAATAAGACTTGACTGACAAAGTGAAGTAGACCAAAATATCCTCAAAAGCTACACATCATGCCGAGATCCAAAGAAATCCAGGGACAAATGAGAAAGAAAGTAATTGAGATCTATCAGTCTGGAAAAGGTTATAAAGCCATTTCTAAAGCTTTGGGACTCCAGCAAACCACAGTGAGAGCCATTATCCACAAATGGCGAAAACATGGAACATTGGTGAACCTTCCCAGGAGTGGGCGGCCAACCAAAATTACCCCAAGAGCGCAGCGACGACTCATCCAAGAGGTCACAAAAGACTGCACAACAACATCCAAAGAACTGCAGGCCTCACTTGCTTCAGTTCAGGTCAATGTTCATGACTACACCATAAGAAAGAGACTGGGCAAAAAGTTCCAAGATGAAAACCGCTGCTGAGCAAAAAGAACATAAAAGCTTGTCTCCGTTATGCCAGAAAACATCTTGATGATCCCCAAGACTTTTGGGAAAATACTCTGTGGACTGTCGAGACAAAAGTTGAAGTTTTTGGAAGGTGTGTGTCCCATTACATCTGGCGTAAGAGTAACACTGCATTTCAGAATAATAAAATCATACCAACAGTCAAATATGGTGGTGGTAGTGTGATGGTCTGGGGCTGTTTTGCTGCTTCAGTACCTGGAAGACTTGCTGTGATAAATGGAACCATGATTTCTGCTGTCTACCAAAAAATGCTGAAGGATAATGTGTGGCCATCTGTTCGTGACCTCGAGCTGAAGCGAACTTGGGTTCTGCAGCAGCACAATGATCCAAAACACACCAGCAAGTCCACCTCTGAATGGCTGAAGAAAAACAAAATGAAGACTTTGGAGTGGCCTAGTCAAAGTCCTGAGCTGAATCCTATTGAGATGCTGTGGCATGACCTTAAAAAGGCGGTTCATGCTCGAAAACCTTCCAATGTGGCTGAATTACAACATTTCTGCAAAGATGAGTGGACCAAAATTCCTGCACAGCGCTGTAACAGACCCATTGCAAGTTATCGCAAACGCTTGATTGCAGTTCTTGCTGCTAAGGGTGGCCCAACCAGTTATTAGGTTTAGGGGGCAAACACTTTTTCACACAGGGCCATGTGGGTTTGGATTTTGTTTTGCCTTAATAATAAAAACCTTCCTTTAAAAAATGCATGTTGTGTTTACTTGTGTTATCTTTGACTAATACTTAAATTTGTTTGCTGATCTGAAACATTAAAGTGTGACAAACGTGCAAAACAATGAAAAATCAAGAAGAGGCCAACACTTTTTCACACAACTGTATCTCCAAAAATAGGGGGCTTCTTTCTTTTTGCTACATTAGATCAATAAGGAGTCAGTTTACCTTAGAGAGCACGATTTTGTGATTGTTTGATATTAAGGGTTTGTTATATGAAAAAGGTTTGACTCCCTGTGCCTACTATGTGCCTTCTCTTGTGACTTTGAAAACTAGACTATGCCAGGTAACCAATTCAAAGATGGAACTGAATCAGATGAAAAGGACATGATATTTCTTGGAGGCATTCTGAACACAAACAATGTTTAGAACACTTTTGTCAGTTTAAGAAAATAAGATCCATTTCAGATTGAAATGGTTGAATAATTTGTAATCATACTAATGTCCAAAATAGTTTGCGCAACAGTGTTCAAACAAGAGTAGATGTTTCCTTTAAAACAGCGGTTCTCAACCTGTGGGTTGCGACCCCGTCGGGGGTCGAATGAGGATTTGCCAGGGGTCGCCCGGGAGTCTCCCGCTATTAGATAGCGGCTCCCGGCCGCCCGGGAGAGAAACACTTTCTCCCGGAACGGTTTACTCTGCCCGACCGAGCAGAGTAAACCTTTCCCTGCGATGGTCTTTTTTTTCTGACATTGGGGGCCAGCGGCGGCCGTAAGTCAGAAAAAAAAAAACCCCATAGGAATGCATAGCTAGATTCCTATTGGCTATTTCACTTTGCATTAGCCAATAGCAAACTAGCTATTGCACCTGCCCTCTGCTGCCGCCAATCAGCAGAGGGGGACCTGAGGTTCTCCATCAGGTCCTCTTCTAGTGATTGACAGCAGCGGAGGGCGGGTGCAATAGCAAGTTTGCTATTGGCTATTGCAAAGTGAAATAGCCAATAGGAATCTAACTATACATTCCTATGGTGTTGTTTTTTTTTTATTTTTTTTATTCTGGCGGCGTACGTGGCTACGAAAAGAAGATTAAAATTTGTAAGGGAACAAGGGATGCCAGGTGTAGCCAATCTAGCTGTGCATTTAGTAAGCATAAGATCTGCAGCACTAATAGGACAAAAACATCCTTGGGATGCTGGAATTCATATAAATTCCTTACTACATCTTCCCAGAAAGAGTACATTGACTCATATGGCAACAACTAATTATTCTGGTTGCTGGGTTTGCTGGGGAATATCACTGAATAATCAGGCTAATCACAACAAATAGAAAAACATATTCTACAGCAATGGTTCTCAACCTGTGGGTCGCTGTATGATTTCTGCTGTGCTAGGTGAGAGTCCTCCTCAGCACTCTCCTAGTGCAGCAGTGTCCGTTCTCCCGCCACGCTGCCAGATGTCGCTTCAGCAGCTGCGTCATCCCTAAATTTTACCGATGGGGGTCACCACAACTTGGCAAATGTTACCAAGGGGTACCGGCCCTAGAAATCTTGAGAACCACTGCTTTAAAAGGAATCTGAAGCCATGAACAAAGATTGTACATACTGCAGCTTACCAATCCTTAGATCTGGTGGCCGCATTTGTTTTCTTTTCCCATGCTTTTTTTTTTCTTAATTTTTACCTGGTGATCCTATCGGTAACACATTTCCTGTCTTAAGGCGACAACATGAGAAGAGCAGCAATGCATTTGTGTCCAGGTTGGATCAAAGCTTTACTTTTGCTTTACTCAGGAAATGCTTTTATCATTTCAACTACTGTGTGCTAATATTACTTTTGATGTATTTGATTGGACCATTCAAATAATATAACCAGAGTGTTGGCAGCCAGCAATCAGAGAAGCCACCATACATCTGATGACAATCCCCAGACACAAATTCATGTCTTCTTTGTGAAGCTGCAATCATTTGTCTTTCAGATCATCTAAAAGCACCCATTGCACATTACATTTCTCCTTTAGACTCGATTTATTTTTCACTGCATAATGCATACATAGTGAAGGATTTTTTTTTATCCTCAGTGATTTTACAGTACCACCACAATATTTCAGAAAGCATGCTGAAAGATTTCTGTAGCACTACATATTATCATTGCTTTATAAAGTTGTTGTCGGTTCTTGGTTACTGGAATAAAACTTAATGACAATTCAATTGTTGGTGAATTGAGACAAAAAAGTCAAGTTACTGCACCCAAGATAGATATTTAGGTTTTGGGTAGGTGTGACAAGCTGAATAAATCACCGCATTCTTATATCTATCAAGGATTCCCAGGTGAAATCTCTGAACTCCCATTCCATCTACTTCTCATGGCAAATGCAAGGAATTTTATTCAATCATTTACTTGACAGCATCAGGAATGCAGCATGGGAGGGAGACCTCAGGGAAGGGGGAGCACAATTAGGGCCTCAGACCACAGGATACTCCCACTAAAGAGATCAGTAATTGATTCATGCTACCAGTGTACAATCAAAGCCGTATTGCCTGTTTTAGGTTGATATATTCGTTTTTGTAATACATTAGCTTTCAGGGCTGGAAGCTTATCACTGTAGTTCTCAGCTCAGGGAGCGATGCCCTACCCTATGGGTTCTTTTACATTGGTGCAATACATGGTAACACACATAATGTGGGTTGGTGTAATGTGGTGTTTTGTCATTGGCAGTGTACATTGCCAATGCACCTGTATTGCAGTGCACCAAAACAGAGTACTGCACTGCTATGCGTTGTGTGCTCTGTGTCGCAAATATCACTGCAGGTGATAAATGGGCTGCGATTTAATGCAGTTTAATGGGTGTTACTGCAATACAACAGTGTGAATGGGCCCTAAAGCTGCCCATACACTAACCTTTCTTGCTCTGTAGTTCTCTGTGTTCGTCTTTTGGCACCAAAAACAAGTCAAAATCAAAAAGCTTTTCTAAGTGTCCCTAATATTATTATTATTGTATAAAATATACCAACTATCCCAAACTGTAAAGTACACCCTTCCTGCATCTAATCCCTTGATGCATAATCTTACGCTTGAAGCAGTTCACTTTACCTATTCAAAGCAAAATAACAGATTCTCTTGACCCCCCTTCTCCATGCCATCCACTGATACTCCACTTTATTGAGCTACCCCTGCCATTCTGTTCTTCTGTTAGAGCACTGAGAAATACCTTCCCAGTATGGTAGAGTATTTGACCTTCTAGGATTCCTCTCAGGGTTTTCCCAAGCGAGCAATCACCAAGCCTAAACATTGTCACTTTGGGGAGGGGAGCAGCTCGTTAACCCCAAGTAAATTGTGACACTGATCAACATGGAGTTTACATAGGAGTTAGTCTCATGGCTTTTTTATAGAGGAAGGGAGCAGCTGGGGAGCGCAGCAAAGGTGAGTATCAGTGGTTGAGAGGAAAGGCTTTCAAGGGAACCTGCCACTGTGTCCCGAATGGGCAAAGTGACAGATTCTATTTAACCTACGCCCAACATTGAACCCTAATCCTTAAACTGAACCCTTAACACTTTACTTGACCATTACACTGACACTTTACCAGTTTATCAAAAACCAACAGGTACGTGTATCTAGTAAGCCATTAAAAACACTTAACCAAACCTCTGACCTTTATCCTAACACTAAGGGGCTCATATATAAGCATTCTGCCCAGTGTAAACCAGGGCGAATGCCGTTAACACATTACTGCTACTAGATGGTGCAGAGGAGCATAGGAAATATGTATGTCGTGCAAACAGCATTCATCCAGCTTTATGCTGGGTGGAAGATTTATGCATCCGCTCTTATGATTTAACCCTCTGAAGAATCAGTACCCAATAACACAGTGTCAAGGCGCCATTGCTGCAAATTACTAAACCAGCTTCGGGTGGATGTACCCTTTAAATTGTCATAGCTTGTTCAGACATCATTGTTATTGGCCCGTGTTCAGAATATAGTTTGTCAATGACATAAGTAGCTGGTATAGGGCACTGAAATGAAGGCATTGTTTGCTAAAATTGAGATAGCACTGTTAATAATATTTCCTCCATGCTTGGCTTATTTAGAGCAAATATGCAGAAATGAATTGAGTTGTTGAATAAAATGAAGTATTGTTTGATTTTTTTTTTCTGTTGTGATCCCATTAACATGCTCTCTGTCCTTTTACAACACAACTTTGTGTTCCCAAGGTTACCATGGTATCCAGATTCTTGGCCTACTAACTGTTCAGCTTGGACTTGTTTCCCATCTCTGCACCATTGTTGTGCAAATTGAACCAACAGTCATTTAAATGCAAAAGCTTGAGAAAAATGGCAATCATGGCCTAGAAGTGTGCTAGGAAACGCAGGAGAATAATTGTGGGAGGGAGCATTTATGGACATAAAAACGTATTCAACTAGAATCCCTACATCTTACTTTGCAACCCTGCAATGCTTCAATGTGTGTAAGGGAAGAGGTGAAGGACCAGGATGTACTGAGCTGTCATTAATAAAATTGTCTGACCGGTGGGAGAGGCTTACTAGGGATAACTGCTTGTTACAGTTAATGTTATGCTACCATCAGCAACGTCTTTCTCATTATCAATATATTTTCCTGCAATTTTTGATTTTTAAGAAACTGTACATGAATAACTTATGTTTAAAGGCAATCGGTGCTGAGAGAAATTTGGAGGCTTCAGTTGGTGACACACGTATAGCCTGCCCATCTCTGGCTTCCCTACACTCTCTACTCACATGTTGATTAAAAACAGTGAAGTCAGAATTGTTGATCTGCATGTGTGTTCTAGGTCAGTGCCTAAGAAAAATATTAAAACTACTGGATATCAACAGGACAGCCAGGCAACCAGCCTTTCTAACCGGTATTAAGAGAAAAAAAATCTGATAGTGTGTATTTACTGTGTGAAGCATGCCAATACCCTGCGACCTTTTTGGAGAAGGAGAGCGGACTCTGCAGCATGAGAGAATGAAGAGGATAGAGAAGCGGGGCCAAAAAGTGTGATTTCTGTTTATACTGTACAGATAGTACTATATAACTCTGCAGGAAGTCGCCACTGTGATCAGGCGCTGCACGCATGCGCCCCCTGGTGATCACTCCTACTACTGTATGCTCAGGATGGCATACAGTACAGTACAGATCCCCAGTCCCGCTGTCGGGCAGTCCCTGGGCACACTGGGCCCTAGGTAAGCACATGCCTCTGTTTACTCTATTTCCTCTGCTCTGCTGGGATCTACAGTACAGTATTTCAGCACCTGTATTACAGCAATATCACAGCACATGCATTACAGTATTGAACTGTATTGGAATTTTGTGTTTTCACCCAAACTCAAGTATGGCAAACCAGGTCCCAAATAAGCATAAACACATAGGGCGGAATTTATCAAAACAGGAGCAGACAAAATGTGGAGCAGATTTGCACTGCAGCCAATCAGCTTCTCTCTCTCATTCTCAAATCTTCCTGAGCAATTGAAGAGAGATGCTGATAGGTTGCCATGGGCAACTGCTCCAGATTCTATTTGCTCTACTTTTGAGAAATTCCCCTCATAGTGCTTACCCTCAAGCAGAAGATGGAAACATGCAAGAGGCTTGAGAAAGTTGAGAGTCATGTGGTATTAATGAAGGAATTTAGTATTGGTTCGTCAACAATCTATATCATTAAGTTAAATGTGTCTATTTGTCTTAATTTACTTAATTTACTTTTAATTACTGCATTTCAATATTAATATGAAGTCAATACAGAGTTTATATTATAATATGGTATAGAATGAGGTATGGCATTAGTTAGACCTATTTTTAATAGTGAAACCAGAGACTACATTTATCTGGAATCTACCAATCCCAGAGGATGCCGGATAACGGGGAGTTACTGTATATATATTTCTATATAT
>NW_017306442.1:574039-576424 GCF_000935625.1 Nanorana parkeri | reverse complement strand
ACGGTATGTGTACCTTTAGCACTGGCTACACTCCATCCATGCAAAAGGGGCAGCAACAAGACTGGTCATCAAAACCGGAAATGCGAGGGAGGAAGATCGCAGGAATGTGGATTAAAGGGGTTCTAAACCCTCTGTTTTTGAAAGTTTGAAAAAAAAATCTGATTTAACAGCGGTTTACACTTACCGTGTTATCGCTGCACGCTCCCGCCGGAGAATCTGTAAATGATCAAGCGGCCGCAAAGCATCTTGGGGTGGGCGCATACGCAGTTCGGATTCTCGGCCGGGAGACGAGCAGAGACGCAAGATAAGTCTATGGACGCGTGCACCCGCATGCAGACACCGCTGGATCGGAAGTCAGCGCTGTATCGGAAAGTCGCCGCACCGCTGGAGGGACAGATGAAAACATCAGGAAAGAAGAAGAAGATCGGATTAAGAGACATAATTCAAGGTAAGTGCTAACATTAACATGGGGGGAGAGAAACATTTTTTAGACTTTAAATGCCTCTTTAAGGTAAGTATTACTGGGTGTAAGCACCTTCCCTTTTTCCTATTTTTTTGGTTTACCTAGCCTGAACTACAGATTCGTTATGGTTGGGCAACTGGGGTGGAAGGGGAGGTGGCCAGGCAATTTTGTTATTTCAGTAGGGTCTTGAGGTAGGCAACCTCCATAGTCTCTTTGGAAAGATTTCTTTTAAACAACGTATTGCATCATAATTTTGTTTAATTGAGAACATGTTAGTCACTTTTGCCCACCTAATCATAACCTTAAAGGAAACATATCAGGGAAGAAATATGAGAGCTGCTATTTATTGCTTTTTTAGCAGTACAAGCTCCAGGACTGTCATCCTTATCCTTGCTTTACCCCTTAGTGAGTCACTGTTTTGGCATAAGTATGCAGTTAGTAAAGATGGGGCTCCTAATTGGCATATTTGTTTCTGGTGGTGACTCACTAAGGCCCCTTTCTCACTTTCCGTTTCGATCAATCAGATCCCCTGCAGGCAGCTAATGTATAAATTAAGGTCAGTAGGTATAGAATATTCGATCTGTAATTAGATAGAAAACTGGATCAAAGACCATATTACTGTTTAATCTATTTATAAATGACATAGAATTGGGGATTAAAAGTACTATTTCTGTGTTTGCAGATAACACCAAGTTATGTAGTGGAATACAGTCCTTACAGGATGTCTCCATCTTACAAGTAGATCTGAATGCACTGTTTGATTGGGCATCTATTTGTCAAATGAGGTTTAATGTTGATAAATGTAAAGTTAAACAAACACTGGAGTGATCGTCTGATTTACATCACTTCCTGTTCATTCATGAATTTCTGAATGGGTAGTAGCACTCACTATAGAGGTTTCTCCCCATTTATAAACTGGTGATAGTAAATACTTTACTATCATCAATGTCTGAATGAATGGGAAGCCTCTGTACTGAGTGCTTCCCATTCATTTAGAACAGAGGCACACAGGTATTATTAGACATGTGCAAAGACTAAAAATTCATTTCAGATGAAATGAACGAAAACTAAAAACGTTTTTCATTCGTGTCATCATACAAAACACTTTTTTATGCTATTTTGGATTCAGCCATCGGCATATTCTGGAGGCAGCACACATGACGTCGTATGACACCGCACATGTTGGGCGCCGCCATCTTGGTGTATATTAGGGATGTCCCGATGCCACTTTTTCAGGCCCAAGTACAAGTACATCCCCTCATGTACTTGCCGATACCAATTACCGATACTTTTTCTTAAAGGGACAGGTGACTTTAAATGATCCATAGTACAACTACATGTTATGTACTATGGATCATGGTTTAACCTATTCATGTTAGCAGGGGAGAATTGTAACTCTATTGCTGGAGTGTAGTGGAGGTGTGTGCTGTATATATGTATTACATATACATTACACACGTCCAGTACACTATAGCAATAGATTTACAGCCAGCCCCGTCCCAGCTTCCCTTACTCACAGTTTCATTCCGATCCCCGTAGCCTCACGCGGTGCCTCTTGTAGTCGGCGCTGGGCAGGATCACTGCATCGCATCTCGGTGCTCAGCTTGTGGGAGGCGCTCACAATTCTGCCCTGCTAACATGAATAGGTTAAATCATGATCCATAATACATATACAGCACATACGTCCAGTACGCTGCAGTAATAGTTACAATTATCCCCTGCTAACATGAATAGGTTAAATCATGATCCATAGTACTTAACATGTAGTTGTACTACGGCTCATTTAACCCATTCATGTTAGCAGGGGATTATTGTAAATCTAATGCTGCAATGTACGGGACATTTGCACTGTATATGTACAGTACATATAGATATACAATTCTGCACTGCTAACATGAATGGGTTAAATGATCCGTAGTACA
>NW_017306442.1:571509-571727 GCF_000935625.1 Nanorana parkeri | reverse complement strand
CCTCGCCGAGCGTCGCGTCACTGCTGCTCCGGTGGGCGGCGCTCCGAGCGGGGTCATCTGGCAGTCTCCGGCCACCTAAATTAGGACCCGGAGACTGCCAGATGACCCCGCTCGGAGCGCCGCCCACCGGAGCAGCAGTGACGCGACGCTCGGCGAGGGAAGTAAGAAGAAAAAAAAAAAAAAAATAGCGCAAGCTTCGGCGCTAGGCTTCGGGGTGA
>NW_017306442.1:550884-571382 GCF_000935625.1 Nanorana parkeri | reverse complement strand
GTGTGACGTCACCTGACGCCACTCATGCATGGCGTCATGTGACGTAATGTTCCCCACCTCCAAGATGGTGGCACACATTCGCAGAACGAGCCGGTGGTCAACATGGCTGCTGCACATTCTCAAACAAACTATTATGTGCCCGAATAAATTTTTCATATATTTGGGCAAATAGTAATTCATTAATTTACATGTAGTCTGGGTTTTGTGTTCTGTTTTTTATTTTTACTTTTCTAGGTGCACTTACTTGAAAAAAAGGGTCTGCATGACACCTTGACACTTTATTTTTATAGACTCTACTTTAGTTTGACATTTATTGTTTACCACTTGTTTGCCTTCTGTTGTTTTATTTATTAAGAATACTTATATTGTGCCTACAAGTTTAATACCATTGAAAAAAAAGTTCTATTTTTATCATACTTTTTAATATGTTTAATGGGAGGCTTTAAATGGTGCGGATATTGGAAAAAATGGGTGTGGCCACTGAGGGGTGTGATCACTGAGGGGCATTGTAAAGCTTTCTCGCACAGGGCGCCTAAAGGCCTAAGGCCGTCCCTGCAACATACACTCTAGGGGGAGTATATTTGGGGGAGTCAATGATGGAGAAAGATCTGGGTGTTCTGGTAGACCATAAACTGAATAATAGCATGCAATGTCAAGCCGCAGTTTTGAAAGCAAACAAAATACTTTCTTTTTAAAGTATTAAAAGCGGTCTCTAGACTCCAGAGATAGAGACATCATCCTGCCCCTGTACAAGGCATTAGTAAAACCTCATCTGGAATATGCAGTTCAGTTTTGGGCACCAGTTCACAAAAGGGATGTTGTAGAACTGGAGAAAGTGCAGCGAAGGGCGACCAAACTCATAAGAGGCATGAAGGAGCTCAGCTATGAGGAAAGATTAACTGACCTGAATTTGTTCTCTCTGGAGAAGAGGCGATTAAGGGGGGACATGATCACCATGTATAAATACATAAATGGTCCATATAGTGAGCTTGGTGCCAAATGATTCACTTTAAGGTCACTGCAAAGGACAAGGGGGCACTCTTTGCGTCTGGAGGAAAAAGGGGTTTAACCTGTGCATATGGAAAGGACTCTTCACAGCTAGAGCTGTGAAAATGTGGAATAGACTCCCCCAGGAGATAGTTCTAGGGATCTCAGTTATCTGTTTAAAAAAAAATCTGGATGTATTCCTAAATGCACACAATATTACTGGATATTGAGTTCTTAGAGGTATATTAAGCATCAGAGATTGTTGATCCAGGGAATATCCGATTGCCTTATGGGATCAGGAAGGATTTTTTTCCCCTGGAGCAAATTGAACCATGCTTTATAGGGTTCTTTTACCTTCCTCTGGATCAACAGGGGGTAATTGGGGCATACGTTCTGTTTAGGCTTTTCTTCTTTCTTTCTTTTTTTCATATCTCTATAGGTTGAACTCGATGGACTTGTGTCTTTTTTCAACAGATGTCTTTCTTGTGACATCTGTATCCGTTCAGTTTTTTTCTTCTTTTGTTCCTCTTCACAGAGGAACAAAATGAGCTGTACGGACCCATGTTAGTTCTATGGGGAGTTGGATTTAAGCAGACATGTGTTAGTTTATATCAGATTACCTCTGATTCATCATGATCAGGTCCGCAACAACGGAACTCTGTTCAATTTTTTTTCCGGATCAAAATGTACTCAGAAATGTACTCGGGTAATTAGATATATATGGACACATGCCTGTTTTGATTCGGCTGCCCATAGAGTAACATTGGAATCAGGACTGGCCATGAAAGGGGCCTAAATGGTTCAGCATTGATAAGGATGACATACAACTTTACAAACAAATAGGTGGTGATAGCACCTATATTCATGGTATCTTGTGTTCTCTTTAATGGTTACACCTGCCTACCACTTTCAAAACTGCACTTGCTCTTGCACAAGAGACTTGATGCACTTGTATGCAGTCTGGATAAATCTGCGTTTAGGTGGCATCTGTGTTGTAGATGAGCAGATCTGGATACCCAGGAGTACAGTCTGCTCTTATCAGGAAAAGGATGATTTTGGATCTGCGGTAGATTTAATGACATTTAAAAATCTTATGCATTATTAAAAATTGCTTTGATTTGCGGCTGCTATACAACAGGCTTGTACGCTTTTTGACCTTCCTAACTGTATCTTTTTTTTTTTTATATATACAGGTGAAGTGGTTTTCCAATTAAAATATGACCAGTGCTTTTGAGGTTTCCTATACACTTACTTATAACAATAGATCATGTCGCAATGACAGTTACATCTGCTAGATGTCATTAACCATTGAAATGCAAGGTCTGCTTTATTAATTAGACCCCCATCCCCAGTGTAAAAAAAAACCCCCACACATATAGAAGAAAATATAAAAAATACTTTCCTTATAGCCTACATTCTACTTGTGGTGCCTTTAAGGAGTGAAAGTTTAATTTTAATTCCTTTTATTCATTTATATTGTGCTGACAAATCCTTATGCTCTGCAGTCACATCAGTCTCTGGCTTTGAAGTCTAATGCTTTTACCACAGGAACGCACAGAAGCCAATAGGGATGGATTATCCTATTTATAATGTTTTGGAATGTAAAAGGAAGCTCATGAATACATGGAGAGAATATGTGAACTCAATGCACACAGTGTTCATGGAGGCACTGAACCCATACCTCCTAACTGTCATTTGGAGGGACTGTGCCTCATTTGGACCCAACTCCCCTCATCCCTATTTCCTCCTCAGTTGTCCTCCTTTTAATCTGATGTACAGATATCTATGGAAAGTTTCTATTTAACTACTAAAAGTGTTTTTCTGCACTAAAACCTTCATCCTATCTAATAGTTATCGGGTTTGCTATTGTGAAATACCAGTATAAAGGAAAAGTAATGGAAAACAAAATCTGAGTTTAAGCAATCACATGTTTGACACATATATTCTTAATGGTCCACATAACTGGGGGGTGGCAGGGGGTATGTCCATTTCCTAAATACATTGTGCTGGAAGTTACCCCTCCTTCTTATCTCAGAAAGTTGGGTTGTATGCTGAACCTAGACCTTAGTGGTGCTTTCTTTTTAGTAGTATGCTGCCCCACACCTGTAGGTGGCACTCCTGTAGAATGTTTCAATTTTGCTTCCTGGTCACAGTATGGTTGACCATAAGCAGGTGGATTCACTTCCAATTTGATAGTCTTAAGGTGCCCATACACCTTACGATTATCGGACGATTTTCGTATGCGATCGACTTTTCGTCCGATAATCGTATGTGTGCATTGCAGTGTCCGACCGACATTACTGTACAATCGTACGACTTTTGACGGTCAAGAATGTTTGAAAACTTTGCTCGATTGTCGTAAGGTTGCTGGCGTTTCCGTCCGTCAAAAGTCGTACGATCTATACTGCGCATGCGCGAACGAAAATACAGCAAGTCAATTACCGCATTTCGTCCAGGTGCTTTTAGTTAATTACGGCTAAATTAATCTTGCGATCATCGGGTCTGGATGGGGCTGCCGTACGAAAATCGTACGACTATTCGATCATCTGACGAAACGTTTCGTCCGATAATCGTAAGGTGTATGGGCACCTTTATGCAACTACCTGCTGATGGTCAAGCCATTGAGTGGGGGCAGAAAGGAACAATTTGGAAATGCTATCACACATATTACAACTAGTTGGACAAACTTTGTACTGTGGGGCTGATGTTGAATAATAATTTACACATCATCAGCCAGGTAACGAAATACTGCGTGCAGGATCTTAACAAAGGTGATAGTTGGGGAACCCTCTCAGTAAATAAAGGTTTTGATGTGCTGGTCAAATTTTAACCTCAAAAAGCTTCATTCCAATTTACAGACATGTGCTCATCCCCTGCCAAGGCCACAGTACTCAGTGTCTAGCTAAATTGGACACACATCCAGTCAGAGCAACACTGAGATCGTATGTGTACATTAGAAATATAGTTGCTCTTAGGGGACACTGAATTGCAGTGAAGAAATATACACGCCTAGGCTACACCATTCTTTTCTTATGGCCGTGTCTTCGAGTTAATAGATTTAATGCAAATTCAGATCACACAAGTATCTCAAAGCAAAATAGCATTTATTTAACATTGCTGGGTATTCACTAACCTGTCAGTAAAAGCGTCAGTCCAGCCAAAACCAATATTTCAATCATTGGAAGATGCTGGTTGGCGGAATCACCCTTTGGCGTCTGATACCGCTCCTCCCCCCTCCCCCCCCCCAAGGATTCCATATGTAAGGTCTCTCCAGCAGAGTTCATGGCTCTGTCCCCTCAAGCATGGACTCATACTCCTGGTATGGATTTATTGGGGGGTATTTTCAGCAGTGGTTCCTATGTCTGCCATTTAAATTCACAGATCCACAGCACAAATCTGCGAGGAGTCCGTAACTATAGACATTGTACTGTGCCTGGAGATAGCTGGTGGTAACTGCACTGAATTTAGCAATACATTATAAAGTGAGTATGGACATTATTGGGCATTGATAATGTCACTTTATTTACCGTGTGAATTAGCCTTTTTTTTATTTTTTGTGTAATAACACTGCAAACTAATATATAGCTTGTTAGGTATGCATTGCTTCCTGAAATCCGTTTCTGTAATGTATTCACTATGCAACTCTCAATTTCAGGGCCTATTCACACTACAAGCCCGTCTAAGCTCTTTTATGCTTGAAAATAGCACATAAAGGGGATTATTTATAAAGTTTTCAAATAATGCCTCCAAACACAATGCTTGCAAAATGCTACTAAAGCACTTGTGAAATGCTTTGAAAAGCATGCAAATAGGCACATTGAAACCATTTATATTTGCTCATACATTAATGCTAGGATTGGATAAGTCTAGGATTTTCAACAGGCCCTCAGCTGTTTCAGTAAAGGAAAGATATTAACAAAAGCTGGACACCCTGAGCTGGGTGGATTGTGAGGTTTTTTTTATGATAATGCAGTTTTGCAGAATGGCCAGTAGAGGGCACTTGTGTAATACACAATGAAGGCACAAGCTGCTCTCTACAGAAAGCAAACATTTATAGCTATTCTAATTAATAGGCCTGCACACATTATACTTCATCTGCTAGAAGCTTGCCGTGGCTTAGAGCACAAATAACAGGCAGGAGAAAACGCCTTGTACTTATTGGCCACTGCAATGTATGATACCGCATAGAGGATCCACCAGTAGGTAGAACCCCCTGTATGCAGTGGTGTATTTTGGTTTTGTGCTGCCCTAGGCAAGACTAAACCCGAACGCCATCCCATCCCTAATCTAAATTAGTCCCACCCCTTCCTGTTTATTACATTTTGAATAACCTATCAGTCGCAGGATACATTGCGCACGGTTCTGACAGGTTGCGCTATCAACGTAGCGGGACGCTCTAGTTCTACCTTTGCAATAGCCACCATGCTGTGCTGGTCTCTAGTTCTGCAGCTACAATAACCATTCTCTCTTGCCATGCTGTTCTGGTCTCTAGTTCTGCAGCTGCAACACCGATCATCTGCCTTAATATGCTGGGCTGTATATTTCTGCAGTTACCCATCTTCTGCCTTGGTCGCTGGGCTCTGTAGCTTGCCCCGCTCTAGAGACATAACCCTGCACAGAGCTTATAGGCTGCACTTCCCCCGGACTCACCACCACGGGGGTGCCAGTAAGCATGATGACCATCTGGATCTCAACCCTGGGGTCCTGCGGAAGCTCCTCCGCTGCCTGAAGTAAGAGATTTGGGTGCTGATTTCCCAGGGAGGCGCACAAACTGCCAATGCAACCGGACAAAAGTCACACACACCAATACATTGCCCAGCACAGTGACCAGGAAGAGGAAGGAGCTGCAGCCGCCATATATGTAGGCAGCATTAGTGGACAAGTTGGTCTCCCAGTCAAAGAAGCACAAGGTCCAGGAGTATGAATATTGTATAATATCATTTTTTTTCTCTTACCTAACTGGTTTGGGGGGACAGCATTTTTTGACGCCCCCCTGGAAAGTGCCGCGCTAGGCAAATGCCTAGTTTGCCTTGCAGTAGATACACCCCTGCCTGTATGGCAGCACACTAGGTTTCTAGGGTCATTAAAAAGCTACTGACTTGCCCTTTGCTCTCTGCTGAGCACATAACATATGTGGCATAACTGGAAATGGGTATATTAGGTATATACTGGCATTTACACTTAGGTCTCATTGCCACGGGCACAAATACAGGCGTATGGACATACAGTAAGAAATACTCCTGTATTTGTGGAGCAAAAGAGCTCCAGCTGTTGGGTATTAGTGTCCATAGGATTGTATAGACACTATATACTGTATGCGGGTATGTACATATCAATACAAGTACTGGAGTTTACACATGCACGTGTATGGGTGTAAGTTCATGAACGCAAAAGTCCCAGAGGCCACACATACAGGCTTTTTTTCCTGCTGTATCCCCATATGCCTGTATTTGTGTCCCAGGGAAAGAGGCCTTAATAATAATGCTTGAAGAGTTTTCATGCCCTGAATATGGAAAAGCAGGTCCAGTATGCACACTGATGTATTCTGATGATGTATATATATAGGTGATATAAGCTGCCCACACCTGTAAAACCGAACTCTGTTTTTTAAATACCCCCTTGAACATTTTGTCAATACTTGTTGATGCTGCTAGTAGAACCATTTGATAGGCGGTATCTTGGTAGGACAGTGACCATCGGTACCTCTGGTTCCGGGTGAAGCATTCCCAGCCTCACCCCCAACACGCCCCGCCGGGGCGAAGCACCGCCCCAGTCGGCCGAAGCCCCACCCCAACCCCGTACCCAAGCTAGTGTGAAGGAGGAAGGCAGGAGACAGGGAGGAGCCTCCCTGCCCCTCACTTGGTCGTCACTGCTGAGGCATCGAGATCGATGGCCTAAGTGGGTTTTGTTTTCTTTTTTTGATTGCAAAGCTTGGACCAATGGCGCTTTGTCATTGGTCCAAGCCATCCACAGTGCTCAGGCCTCTAAGAAACAGTAGACGCTGTGACAGCTCTTGCCTCACTAGTTAGGTTACACAAGCAGTGGGGAAGCCCGCTGCTGTGTAACCTAACTACCTGTCAAAAGCCAGATGCAGCACTCCCTGTAATTAACCTGTCCATGACAGGTTACACAGCGGGGAGGCTTTCCCTGCTGTGTAACCTGCCAGAAGCCAATCTGAATGGAGAAAAAGCTGTCAGCTTCAGACTTGAAGCTGACAGCTTTTTCCTCCATAATACTAGGTGAGGCTCTGCCTCCCCTGCCTCCCCTGACCGCACGTCTCTGTGGTAGGATGACACTGCTCTTACTCCTGCAGAAAAGTCGCTGTAGCGTTGTCACCCTTGCTGCTTAAATGCTGGAACTGATGTTAGCCCAGTTAAAGGAGCACTAAGGGGCAACCTTTTTGCCCCATAGTTCTCAGGGTCACAAGAGGACATATACTGTGTCCTCCGGTTACCCAGGGGGAGGATCGGGAAGTCTGCAATCGGCGGTATGTGTTCGCTCAATTCCCGATCAAAATAGCCGATGTGACAGCTTCTTTGTCACAGGTCGGTTTGAATTATGGGGTTTTTTCACTCACCCCCTAGTTCTCCTTTAATGAGTAGCCATTCCAAGCTCCCTCCATGGCCTTTTGCTTAGACCGCATATTGGTCCATCTGCAGGAGCTTAGGGAAATTATGTGAAAGATCTGATCAGTCCCTTCCACCCCGTCTAGCACTCTGTAGTGTGGTGCAAGAGAAATCCGGCTCCCCAGCTGCATTTGCCTTTAATAAAGAGGGAATTCAAATTTTTACATTTTTACATTTTTTTAAGACTGTTAACATTCCAACTTGCATTGAAAATACCTGTTTATCCCTCAGAGGAGGAAAAAACTGAAGGGTTTAGAATTTAGATGGACCTGAAGTCATTTCTTTTGCATGAGCAATGGCACAAATATTGCCTTTAGATCACAGGACGGGTGTAGAAAAAAAGACAAAAAGGTGTCACATTTTAGATATATTTTTCTAGTTGTAGGAGCTTATAGCAGGGCCTTCAGCCCATACTCCATAATATTCAAGAATGATTAGGAGTTTTCAATTGCACAGCTCAATGTGGCAATAGAATGCACTGCACAAAGACTTCTGGTAAAAATGGCAGCAATGAACAAACCTGCTAGAGAGGTAGAGAACCAAAGTCCAACCATGCTGTCACCCTTGCTTTCCTAATGTAAACACTCATTTAGATATTTATTTGAATTTCATACCCAGTCGTCTGTAAATTCATTTTATAATTATAAACAAGTGTACTAACTGCTCTTGGTTGCTACTGAGAGCGAACCTTAGTGTCTGTAAATTTGATGGGAGCTGTACTGAGCACCAAAGTGACTGTTAAAAAAACATTTTCTTCTCTGACCCATAAACGCTCATTATCAGATCGTGACTTCTCTGCCAGACCAGTGCCATTAAGGGCATAACATTCAACCCCGCTGAGTGAAAATGATACATCAGACCTCTAAATGTGTTGCTTTTACAGATGAGTGCTGTGTTCAGCAGAATCAGACCAGCTGATCAAGGTAAATTAGTGCACATTAAGAATATTCTTCTCTCTGATCAATAAATATGCTCTTGGAACGCAGAGCATTGCAACAGAAGCCGTGTCTGTGAGGGCAATGACTGGGGGATGGCTGTACTGGATACAGCCTTACAACTTGCGTCTTAATGAGGCGATGGCCTGCCCCTAACAATTAGTGCGTGGATGATAAATTCTCCTTCAAGGTTGCCAAGAAAGAGAGTTGTGACACCGCAGCAGACTGTGCTCAAGGTTTTAGCACTGAAAGGGGAATTAGAATTGGTCATTTGTAATCAGTGGTGCGTTGGGCCAGCACTACGCAGACAGACTCACACCATGCCAAGATATCTCAGAGGCAGACAGATTTGACTATGAAATAGTGATGCCCAGAGACCTGCCAGGGACCTAGGATCAGGTTACTATTTTATTTTTCTGTGGGCTTGAAAAGCTTCCTTTGTGCTCGGTTTGTAAATTAGACTGGATGCTCCACCTGAATAAGGGCTTGTACACATAATCACTTGATGCTCTTAAGCAGCCAACGATCTCTATTGTAGCTGGCACATTCAAACAAAACATTACAGTTCCCGCAGGCTTGAGTTGTAAAAGAGAATTCAGATTGCAGCATCAGTGTTAATCAACATGGCAGCCAATGTTCATTTTAGTATTTTCAAACAATGCTACCATTGCCAATCTTGCAGTTGGCCACAGACCACTTTGAGATACTGCTCATTAACAGCTTCTTAACATAATGCAATACTGAGGATCGTTTTGGCAGCCTAGTGTGGGCTTTAAAGCATCACCCTGCTCTAAACTTTTATTTCAGAGCTTGGCTCTCCTCCTGTTGCATTCTCAATCATTGATCAATCAAGATTCCCTCATAATGGCCATGGCAGGTGGCCAAACATTGGAACCCTAATACAGAGATCCCATTGTTGAGAAATGTAAAACGTTAGCAGAACATTCAGTTGACCCGTATCCGCACAATAATGATTTTTTTTTTTTTGAGAGGATCTCTCTACTACTGCATGAGTAACACTGGATGGATATTTCTTCTACACTGCACCTGACGCTGAGGAAAGATCCAAGACTTAGGACCTATGTAGTTGAGCAAATGTAGCATGCTTTTAGGTACATTCAGCCTGCATTTGAGATCAGTTTATGATCCTTATGGATTACTTCACGGGTGCTTCTGTTCCCATTCTCTCCTGCATTGACCTTTCTCTTAGCTGTTTCCAACTGCTTTTGCATTCCCATTGACTTGTGTGGGAAGAAAAGCAGTTCTGATTTAAAAAAAAAAAAAAGAAGCCAGTATACACAAGTTCTTGAGGTTCACAGGGCCTTTAACTAGCAAAGAAAAAACAAGACTTGTTTTTAAATCACCAGCATGACTTTGCCCTAACAATGTCAGCACAGTTGTAGAGCTGGCACATTAAAGTAATAATGGCTTCAAGGTTGCTCTAGTAAAGTATATTTATTACGTACAGACACCTGAATTGATCAAATGTGTTTTTGTGATTCAATAATGTTAGAATAATATCACCTAAGTCTATAGATGTCTATAGATGTGGTTGATGCATGCATGTATTATGGAACAATAGTACTGTATTATAAAGGGATATAATGCATGAGTCCACAGCTTACCCCTAACAAGACATGACTTAATCACCATATTATTTCATTATCATATCTATGTAAAGTGTTTACACAATTAAGTCATTTGCCAGTGGGGCATCCCATTTCTATTCTCGGAGGACCAACCCACACGTTAAACTGCATGTATGTGTGTAAACATCATGCTAGTCAAATAGCCTCCTGCCTGATGACCAGATGAAGCAAGTCTGAGTCAATAGTGCTGGGGAATATTTACCTTGGGATCCTTGTTTAATAAACTAGTGTACGGGAATAGCAAAAGGAGGGCTTAAGTCATTGTTTGGGACTGGTTTAATAAAAGTACAGGGACGCAGTTATCAGTTAGATTTAACATCCATTCATTATAACGCACAAAATGTACTTTGGTTTTGGGGGGCAGCACTGGGGAATATTGTATTATTATTCAATAATTTAACTGTCTGCCTCTTCTGTGTTATAAAATGAAACAATGAAGCTGGTCTGTAGTCCAACACTACTGTATTACAAGTAAAAAAGATTGTTGTTTTTTTTTATACACAGTATGTCTTTGTTATTGGTCGGTAGCTGGCATTATGTTTTTACTAGGAATGCACGGAGTACCAATATTTTTTTCGGTACTCACCGATACGAGTACCGGTGCCATGTGCCCCGATTTTCAGGAAGTCAGGCGGCGGATCATGACCCATCGCCCGGCTTCCTGATTGCCTATGAAGCCGGTGTTCTAGCGAAAGAATAGCGGCTTCACTTGCCAAGGCTGCCTGGCTACCTGATCAATCAGGAAGTCAGGCGGCGAGTCATGAGGCACCTCTCGGCTTCCTGATGGGCTAGGAAGCCGGCTTCACTTGTTCCTAAGCAGCCTGCCTTCCTGACCAATCAAGGAAGCTGAGAGGCGGTTCATTACATGCCACCCAGCTTCCCGATTGGTTAGGAAGCCAGGCTGCCAAGCAACAAGTGAAGCCGACTTCCTAGCCAATCAGGAAGCAGGGAGGCGGGTCTTAACCAACCGCCGTCTTCGTGATTTGAAAGGAAGCTGCCTTCATGCTCCCTAGGCAGGGTATCGGAAGTAAGAATCGGAACATTTGGGTGAGTAGGAGTGCCCCTAGTTTTCACTGACAGTAACATACAGTGCAATAAACATCTTTAACTCTCTTGGTCTCCCCAATATTAAAGTAGAACTATGAGGTGAGTGCTTTTCACTCACCTCATAGTTCTAGCCGACCTGTGACAATGAGGCTGTCACAGGTTGGCTTAGTAGATCGGGAGGTGAGCGAACACATACCGGCATTCGCTCACCTCTCGATCCTGTCACGGCTCTCTGCCGTGACAGGGGAGGGGGGAATCCCCCAAAAAATGATTGTTTTTGCAAAAATGAAATACATTTATATATATATATATATAAAACTGTATTTTCTAATGGCAGTGGCCTCTTTTAGCAGGATAATGGGCGCTGCCATACAGCAAAAATGGTTCAAGAATGGATTGAGAAACACAACAAGTTCGAGGTGTTGACATGGCCTCCAAACTCTCCAGATCCCAATCCAATTGAGCATTTGAGGGATGTGCTGGAAAAACAAGTCCGATCCATGGAGGCCCCACCTCGCAATGTACAGGACTTAATGGATCTCCTAATGGCAGCTTAGTGCCAGATACCACAACATACATTCGGAGGTCTAGTGGAGTCCATGCCTTGATGGGTCAGGGCTGTTTTGGCAGCAAAAGGAGGAACAGCTCAATATAAGACAGGTGGTCATAATGTTACACTATATATAATAACAATGAGAAGATCTAGACTTACATCCAGTTAATTAACTCTTCCACTTTTTTACTCACTTATGAACTCAGAGGCTACCTTAAACGTTTTGATAACATATGGGGACCATGGATAAAGTGAACATTCATTCTCCCAACCTCTTCCCCAGCTCTTCCCCAGACATGGGATGATATACTTACGAGTATAATATTAATAAAGAGAGTATTACCATTTGTAATTACCAAGGTGATCAATAACCACATTACATTTATACCATTGAATAATAACACGATTGTATGATGTTTTTATTGTGTAATTGTTACACTTCTTAAAAGAGAAAAAATATTTTATTAAAAATACATGTATGTTTGGGCCCCATATTTTGTTGGGACCACCTGTGGACCAGTGGTCCATTGTAACCAAAAATCCAAACTTTATGAAAACTCACTTTAGCATTAGAACACAATTCTCTCTTTTCTCTGACTTCAGATAGAAACTTTATGTACCAGATTTATAAATGCACCTGGGAAGTTTACAAACTGATATGCACATGTATAGCCTTTGTGAGAAACCAGCATCAACTGGTAAAAACAACATAGCAATGACCTCAGGAAATACAGTCCCAGCAAACCTTTGTAGAACATGTGGGGACCAAAACAAAGAAACACTTTAACAAGCCAATATCCATCTAAGGGGTTTCTTTTTCCACTTTGCTCTTCAAAAAGGTTAACAGAAGAACTCCCAGCTCAAGGAGTATATTGAGCACAACACAACCAATACAAACTGCACAGACCTGGACCACAACAACAGCAATCCCTTGGAAGAGCTTGTATAGAACTCTCAGCAGTTAATGCCCTGCATTCACAGTGTGTAAGCACAACAAAGATATGAACGTTCTGCAAGTAACACAGGATCTGTCAGCAATCTTCCCTGAGGAAATCTTACCCTTTGATGCTGACTCCTATACAGTGATTTGAGGATGGGGTTAATACCAGAGCTACACACAGAGACATATCCTCGCAAGACCTCATGGATTCTCAGGGGCAAGATAAACCATTTCTGTCCCAGATAATGGAGCCTAAAAAGGACTGTAAGTCATCTGTAATCTCACACATTGATGCTGTCAGAATTCATAACATGATTATTAATCATAATATGCAGACCCTCAGAGAGAAAACAACAAAGACTAAGTACAAGGTTAGTGTTCTGTACAACCTATGTGAAGAGATGTAAAAGATGCACTTAAACAACCAGCAAACAAGAGACTTAAAATAGAGGATCTGGAAAACAGAGCTAGAAGAAACAATATTTCTGCTGCAGCCTTTCCAGAACACAGCATCCATTTTTTTTAAATGGCTTAAATAGACTGGGTGAACAGCACTTTTTACCCTGTATGTTGATCAAGAGAGCACAAAGGGTCCATATCAGGCCACTACACCTGAAGCTTCATCTACGCATCAGATTGTAACAACTTGGTTCATGAAAACTAAACAAAAAGCGCCAGGGACAACCACTCCTCCAAAGGATTTAGCATGGGTGCATACTGCAGGATGCTGCCCCACGTCAGCCAGGGAGACTGTAGTATCTGGAAGAAAGCACAAAAAAGAGGGGCGCCTTCCCTAGTGCAGATACGTTTTATTCAGGTACAGGCAAACAGTAAAAATGGTACTCACAAAAGTCATCAGATAAAAGCCTTAGGATCAAGAACCAGGATGAGGCAAATGGAAGTTTTGACAGGACAGTTCCTGTGTGCCAATAGCCATCGTTGACGCGTTTCCGGGACAAGCCCGCTTTGTCAGAACATAGCCTCCCCCTTCCTCTCCATGTAATAAATAGTATAAGGCGTCCAATCGGACCAAGTATAATTAGAGATGTTGGTCTGATATGTTTTACAGTTTTTATGCATGATTGTACTGCTGGTTGTGAGCCGGGCATGCACCCAGTAAGCGGAGTTGAAGAAGACCAACATGTAGTAGCACTTCCTTCTGCCATTCCTTTTTAATGTTGCCATTGAACTGCTTTGTTAATTGATCCATGTATATTTAATTCAAGATAAGGGTGCTAAAGCACATGATATCCCTTTATAATAACCACAACTTGGTGCACTTTGCAGAATATGAGAGGTCCCTTCTTGCACTACTGGCACAAATACACTAACTGCATCCTGGGACAATCATCTGTCCCTAACTACGGGTCATTTTTGGATGTCCGATTACATCCAAGTAGCTTTGGCTGCCGTTAGCCTGTCATGACTTTTTATAGGCTGAGCGGCAACAGCTATTCACAAACACAAGATATTCTGGCCTGCATATTCTTGCTGCCGGAATTTGCAATAAAGCCCTAATCGCAAGTGTGAATGGGGCGTTATTGAAGAGTTTGGCTCCTATTAAGAAAAGGTCTAATTCTAATACAGAACCACAGATCAACTCACCCTCCCTGGTAATCTGAGAACTGCTGGCAAAAGGTGGTACCCAACTTCACTTTTCTCTGCATATGTGAGTAATAACATATGAAAAATAGGACATGCGGTGTATTGCTTTGACTCAATGGTTTCTTATGCATTTAGAATTGATCTGAACAGGAAGTGAGGAAGTATAACAGGATTGATCTGAACAGGAAGTGAGGAAGAAAGCAGCTACATTCCTATTTTGCAGTCAGCTGGTCCTTCCTCTTATACATCGATTACAGTACAATAAACTGTAAACATGTCTTTCTCTAAACACATTTAAACCCATATATAACATTTTAGTATGCTTTTTAGTCTATTAATAGGTAAATAAATACAAGTTGAGTGGAAGCCATTTTCCATCAACGATACATTTTTTTTTCGGATATGGTCTTCTTTGTACAGCAGTAGGTGTTATGCTGACCTGACAGCATTTTGAGAAGGGAAAGGGAGACTTTTTAGTCCCAAAATGTTTCCATGAATACATGCACCTGACAACCTCCCAGTGTTACTACCGTCATTGTAGACACTAGGGATGCACCGATACTTTTCGAGTACCAATGCCGATACTTGGCATTTTCAAAAGAACTACCAGGGTTGCAGCTGGGACCTAGGTCTATCACTCCACCACTGTCCTGAAATTATTAGTCTGTATTGTTTTAGAAAAACTGTCACATGACAATGAACAAAAATGTATCAGTACTCATACTTGTAAGTACTTGGGCAAGTATCAGTACTT
The DNA here is from genome assembly GCF_000935625.1 of Nanorana parkeri. Lineage (NCBI taxonomy): Eukaryota > Metazoa > Chordata > Amphibia > Anura > Dicroglossidae > Nanorana > Nanorana parkeri. Next base: position 556,286 of record NW_017306442.1, on the reverse strand, counting down.
GTACTTGGAAAAATAGTATCGATGCATCCCTTTATTTATATTTATAAAAACAAAATCGTACATTAAAACTGAGATGTACAAATCCCAGGAGCTGCGTGTGCTCCTTACAAATGACAGCTGCCTCCTAATTTTTGAATTTTTCTCTAGTCTAGTCTTGGAGCTGGAAAAGTATCTGCACTTGTCCTTGTACTTGTACCGAGTACGGTACTTGGTATCGGTGCATCCCTAGTAGACACACTTTAATGCATTAACTGGCATTTCAACTGATTAACATTAACAAAACAAATTACATCAAGGTAAACAAATCAGTTAACAGATCCAATGGCAGTGATAGGGCTTGACAGCTCTGCTGCCCCACAAGTTTCCCCTTGTTTCTACAGCTAGAAACTAAAAGCAAACACCTGACAAGCTTAGGACAGTACTGCTTTTTCTCCTTTACCTTTAAGGAGAACTATGAGGTGAGTGCTTTTCACTCATAGTGTCTTATTTTCGGGGAAACACGGTACTAACATGTTGACTAGGGTTGCTGTTTGTGTTAAATTTGCCCTGAATATTGAAGATTCAGTTTTGAAAAGCTAGAACTGAATTTGTTGTGTTTTCCCCTTTTTTGTACCATTCCAGGCCACAATCCTTTCAATATTGAGTGGTACCTTGCAATGAGGTGCCGCAAGGACTCTCCCTTTGCAAAATACCCTTGTCACAATGTTGTGGGACAAGGGTTTCTTCCCCACCTCCATGGGCCCAAAAAGCAAGGTGCTCTAATATGAAGGACTTATGGTGGAATCTGGAAGCCAGATATCCACCCCTTCCCAGGAGAATGAGTACAAGTGAACATTAGAAGATTAGAAGATTAGAGGGAAATATCCCTCTGACCGGAAGTTCTGGTATTGGGGGTAAATATTGGAGCATTTGGGCGAATACGAGTACTCACCCAAGTACTCAGTATCGGCACCGATACTAGTATCGGTGCATCCTTACTTACATTATTCAACAATACAGAAATTTACTTTTAAGGTGTATGATAACGGAAAACATCACCGTATATAAAATTCTTAGATTTTTATTTTTATGTATTAATATGTAGAAATAAAACTCTAAGAATTTTATATACGGTGATGTTTTCCATTATGGTACACCTTAGAAGTCCATTTCTGTATTGTTGAAAATGGTAAGTATCTCTAATGAGATCTATTTTGCTTTACTGGGGAGCATTAGTACCCCTTACACATTTGCACCAAGAGTTAAAAGTAAAAAAATACACCAAATTAGAACTCCTTTCATTAAATGAAACACCCCTTTCATTTCAAAACCCGAAACATGGTGGCTGTCTGTGTTGCATCTTTATGAACAAATATCAATATTGAAAGCTGTTATACTTTGAGATCTTTGTTTTTCTAATTGGACTTTGTATGCGGGCATAGACTGTATTAAGGTTGTGGGTAGTACCTATACTTTATCTCAGGTGATGTTCAGTAGAATACTAACTACTGACAAATGGCCCCTAGAGGAAGGATAACAAATAAATCTGTATATGAATTTAGATAATACGAATATGGTACATCAAACCCATAAAAATAACAAAGATTTATAAACAAAATACAGAATAATACCTCAAAATAAGGACACACACTTAAAATACGCTATAGTTTAGTTTCAATTTTGTATGAGCCCATTCTGTAAACTGGAAATAATTGCATTGTTAACTTTTGAATGCCTGACAAAGTAACCCATAGCAATCAATCAAATATGTTTTTATCCAACTTCAGGAATATTTTGACTTTAGATGGGTCTAGGTAGCATTTTTTATTTCTATAAAATCACCAGTGCATGTATGCATTATAATATTTATGTTGATTGTTGTGGGTGTCTGCCATTTATATGTAAAGTATTACTGGTCTGTCTGTGTATGAAGTTACAAAGTATAACCAATCGCAAAGGCATACATTCTGACTAAGACTTTAAAGACCTCTTTATACCATTTCAAAGGGTTGGAAAGCATGCTATAGCTAAGTTAGTGGGCAATGAAAACAAAAGCAACTTATTTAAAGACATACAGTAAAGGCATGACTGGAAAACACAGTGCACCTGTGAAAGCCTAAACAGTGAAGGAAACTGAAAAAGTATTGAAGAACAAGCTAGTATTGGATCGGACAAAATGGTGCATATTACTGCGTATTTTATAAAATAACCTGCATAATAATTGTAAAATTGCAGTTATGTTCATTGTTTTTGTCTTTTTGCATTGTTTTTAGCTATACAAACCTGGTGGTTTCAAGTGATTTTAAAGATCAAGTGAACAACCCAGAAGTTAAAGTACGAGGGTCCAATGTAATCATCAATCAAGTCATCAATAAGCTGCGGCTCTTCATACAGGTATGGACGCTCACTTAAAAAATGTTTTTAAAAAATGGATGATGGTTGTTGGGATTGCAACTTAGATAGTTACATAGTTACATAGTATTTGAGGTTGAATAAAGACACATGTCCATCAAGTCCAACCTATTGTGTGTGTGTGTGTGTGTGTGTGTGTGTATAGATCCCTGAGTCATCTCGTTATTAGGAGTACTTGTACCCCTGTATATTACCGTTTCTCAGGAAATCGTCCAAAAGCTTCTTGAACGATTCCACACTATTAGCTGAAATCACTGCTTGTGGCAACGAGTTCCAGACCCTAACCGCTCGAACTGAGAAGAACCCCCTTCGCCCCTTGTGTTTGAATTTTTTTTCTACCAGTTTCAGGTGGTGGCCTCTAGTCTTTGTTACGGAATTAATCGTAAAGAGTTTGTTGCTAATGTCGCTATGACTATAGAACATTTTGTACATGAAAATCATGTCCCTCCTTAATCTCCTTAATTCCAGCGTGAACATATTTAAATTTAGTAACCGTGTCTCATAGCTCTTGTCCTCCATCCCTTTGATGAGTTTGGTCGCCCTTCGCTGGACTTTCTCCAGTTCAAGGACATCCCCTCTGTGTACCGGTGCCCAAAACTGCACCGCATACTCCAGGTGGGGCCGAACCATTAATATGTAAAGTGGCAAAATTATAGACTTATCCCTGCAAAACATTCCCTTCTTGATGCAGGACAGGACTCTACTAGCTTTGCTTACCGCAACCTGGCACTGTAATTTATTATTCAGTTTATGGTCTACAATGACCCCCAAATCTTTCTCCATTTCAGACTTCCCTAGCGGCATACCCATTCTTGTATAACCCATTTGCTTGTTTTTATCCCAAATCCCAATTTCTGATTTTTCACTACCAGCCTGTGATTTCTTTGTATTCATAGCAAGTAGCAAATACCATTATTATACCACAAACCTTAGTGTGTTACTAGATAAAACCTCTGCTAAAATTGGACAAGCACTGTACTGAGGCCTCAACTTTGCCAAACCCTTCCCACTACCCCATGTGGTTGACTGTAGCTCAGCATCTACAACCCACAGTAGTGCATTACCATGCATTATGGTGCATTGCAAGGCATGTTCTTTGGAGCTTTGTTTCCTTGTATTGGGGTGGTATTCAAAATACAACGTGTTTTCCTGTGTGTTATGGCAATGCACGTGGTACGTGCCATGGGGTATTATTTTGGACTTTTTTAAATGTATATTTTTTGGATTTATTGGTATTTATATTATTATATTTTGTAAATTATTGAATATTTAAAATGCCTTTTTGTAGGTTAAACAGTCTTTTTTTTTTTTGCAAGGCTTTCCTTGTGTGCTTTTGTTTCAGGGGTGGTATTTTGGGGTCTTCATTTCTGTTGAGGTTTTTTATTTCATGTTGATATGGCCGTTATTAGGTTTGGGGTGCTCAAAGCACAGCATTCACTTGTCCATTGACCGTTTATTCTTGAAGCAGTCACAGCAAACAAACAAAAAATAAGTGCACGATCAACATGCACCTAAACCACCTCACATTTTATTACCCCCCATCCCCGTAGATAAAATAAAAGTTAGGCATACAATGGTTAGGCCTATTATCCCTGATTAAAACTGTCTTGCTGCTGGCCAATTTTACACTCCTGTATCGCCTGCAGTATCCTAATTCTTGTAGTAAAACTCCAGCCTGTGCTCTTTGTCTCTGGTAAATTTGGGCGTAGCCTTCCTATTTAAATTTGTCCTTCTGCTGGCCAATTTTATACTGATGTATCATCTAAGTTATCTTCATTCTTAATGAAAGCTTGATAAAACACGGATAGTGGCAGGACAGTTTTTCATCAGTGAGAGTAGGAACAGCCTCAGCAAACTATTGGCCAATTCTTGTTGTTGATTATAGTGGACCTATTAATATTTGATTAAATGCATGGGCCTTACCTGAAAAAAAGCCTTTCTTCAAATGAAATACATCAGATTGGGTTTCTGCTCATGTATGTAAGCCAACCTAAATGTAAAAGAAAAAGTGAAAAATCCACAGCTATGTATGTGCTTCCAGTATATGCTCTTACTAAGATTGGTATATTTTCAATGTTGCCCTGGAAGCCACATAAAAACCCTCTCCCTGCTGTACAGTATGTTGTGCATAGGTTTAGCATCCAAATGCTTTTTTTTTTACAATAGTTTGCCTATTGGCAATCAGGTTTCCCCCCTAACAGATTTCAGTTAGATTAGCAGCTAGGTTTAGGTTTGCTGAGTTTCAAACAGGGTTCCCAAACCATTGGGTAGACCTGGGCAGATTCGCTCATCCCGAGCAATTGGGCATCATGACTTATTTCATTGTTTCGCTGTTACTGATGGGTTTTGATGATCAGGCCAAAATGGATTCCACAACATTGCCTTGAACAATCATCTTATACTTTATTGGTCTTGTATAGCAGCACAGGTGACATAGTATATCCATCCCATTAATATAATAATGACATAGCTAAGGCTGGGCACACACCTTACAACCATCGCAAGACTTTTGTCTTGTGATGGTTGTAAGGTACTTAAAAAAACGTACGATCTGCCTATGTTGCACCCCCTGAGGGGCGGGCTTCCGGTGACCGCAATGCCGAACGGGCAGTGTGCGCTTGCGCACACCGGCCCGTATGGCTGTTATCATACGGACATGCCACAAACCCGCCGAACATTGTACGATGCTCGGCGGGTTTTCGAACATGTCCATAAGTTTAAAGTCGTGCGACCTTACAGTAGTAGAGGTCGCACGCCTTCCACACACCTTACGATAATTGTACGATCGCGGGATTTCCCGCGATTATCGTACAATTATCGTAAGGTGTGTGGGGACCTTAAGTGTCACCATTGTGCCAATGTACTGTCTGTTCTGGATTCTACCTTTGTAAATTTCCCAGTAGGGGTTTCATTGTCCTGCTTGCTCAAGTATGTTAGGCTTAAAAGACTTTGATTATAACTATAAATTATTAACTTCTGTCTGGGCAATGCCAAACACAACTAAACCAAGG
>NW_017306442.1:502142-550870 GCF_000935625.1 Nanorana parkeri | reverse complement strand
CTTTATACAGTTGTGTGTTGCTGGAGCATGGTTAATTTGTAAAGATGCTGAAGTAAATCAGGAAAACATGAGATTGGGATGGAGAATTCTCCAATTTAATCAATGTTTACAATTTTTGGGCAACAGTTTCTTATTATGTAAAAAATACTCCTGTAAAAAGGTGCCTGGGAAGTGAAAAAATTGTAAAAATGTGTGCATAGAAAAAGTATAAATTTTGAATGTGCTTCATGTGGGGTATTGTGTGCACATGTCTGTGCACATATATCATGGTATGGCCTTGTTCACACGGGCGGCAAAGTAGCAGTGAAACAGCATGGTTGATCCGCGGTTTTACTGCCTCCCAGCCATCCACTGCAATAATAGCACTGAGGCCGAACAGTACTGTATACATTGCCGCGGCCGAGATGCATTTAATATATACAGAAAGTCAACATTCACTTTGATGAGTGAATGAGTCTGCACGCCATTGTTAACCGCTTGCCGCCCACCCGTTGTAAATAAACGGACAGCCGTCAAGCTCCCTCCAGCGGGGTGCAATAAATATACTTCTTTCTTTTTCTGCTTGCACGTGCCCCCTAGCTCGCTCACAAGCAGAACACGTTGACAGGTGTAGACGGCTCTTACATATACAACCATTCGGGCGGCTCTATAGCTGTTCGATCGCTTGTATGGTGACCAGCAGTGTTTGCCCCCACCCCTTTCAGCACCGCCTTCACCCCCTTCACCGCCGTTACCGGCTATCCCGGGCTCCGCTGTTCTCTCTGCGGGCCCAGGACCAGCTTAACGGCTCTCTGCATTAGGATCGGTGGGAGATTAGCACTCTCCCACTTGCTGATTACTCCTCCGATCTCTGAATGCGTAAGTGGTGTGTATTACATCACTTCCGCATTCAGCTTCATCAGCTTCCTTGGGGGTCCCCAGGTGACATTAGGGCTTTGAGACCCCTGATTTCTCCATAAAGAGGACCTGTCAGTGTGCCTGTGCTATCACATAGGGGGCTTGTTATTGCTGTGATAGCAATAACATTAAGTGTAAACAAAAAAAAAAGTAAAACAAAAATTAGAGTCACATATAAAAATGTAAAAAAAAAACTTTTATGTCCCCCGCTACTATGTGTATCCTTGACTATCCACACAAAACTGACGATTGCGCTGCACATGCTACATATCACTGCAAACTATAGTAATTTTTCTTTAATATAGTAAAAAAAAAAGAAAAAACCCAGTGGTGATTAAATACCACGAAAAGAAAGCTCTATCTGTCCCCAAAAAATTGTATAAAATTAATTTCAGTACAGCGTTGCATGACGGAATAAATGTCAGTCAAAGTACTGCAGCGCTGAATACTGAAAAATGGCCTGGATGGGAAGGGGGTTTAACACCCCGGTCTTCAAGTGGTTAAATCAGCTCCAATGTGCCTTACTGAAGAAATAAACTTATCAGCTGCTTCAGGGCTTTCAATCTTTAGGTGTGGAGATATGATGGTTTTCTTTTAGGAATTTCAATAATTAAAACTCCACTTTCATTAAAACATTAATATAAAATATATCATCGTTACACAAACCATTTTCTAATTTTGTGGCAATAAATTGCATTTTCATGTCAGTCTGCAGCTAGCTATGATTTTCTGAACTGGCAAAAATTGTTTTATATATATTGAAAACACTGTGACTGATTACGTGATTATGGCAGGCAGACCCTTCCAATTAGCTCTCAGGAAATAGGAAGAGACTGGAATGCATGTAAGGGTGACCCTAGACTTTTTGCTGCCTCAGGGGTTGATGGTGGTGCACATTACAGGGAGGCAGGGTGTAGGTGGTGCTTGTTACCTCTGGCTCCGGCCGTCGTCCCACCCAGCTCACTGACATCTCTGGTTGCCAGGATCTTGGGTGGGGCGCCAGCCAGAGCATCCCAGGTTTCTAAGAGCTCATGTGACTCAAAGAGATGCTACCTAAGGCAACAGCTTCAGACTGGCTCATTATAGGGATGGCCCTGAATGCATACGTCAGTATCCACAGAGAAAGAACAGGAAAAGTCTGCATTGAAGGTTGCAAAAATCATTGCAATATTTGTAACTGATTTGGAGAGGATTGTGTGATCAGCAAAAATTGATTTTCACCTTAATTTTTTTTGTAATTATAAAATAATATAAAATTAATATTAGAGTTCCATCAGGTACACAAAAAATGGTAAATAACAGAATAAAGAGTTTTATATGGTTATAAATGTGTAGCTTGCAGGAAATACAGTTAAAATCTAGAGCTATTAATATCACCAAATATAACCAGTTACTATTTGTATGTCTTTTCCTAGCAGTGGGTAAGCTGTTAGTACGCTCTCCACATCTACATACCCTTCCTTGTGTCTGTGCTACCCCTTTGCAATATGCAATGCTGGCTGACAGTACGGCAGCCATGAAGCAGGGCAAGGAAACCCGATCTGAGTTTTCTTCCTTAAGCTGCCCAAACACCTTACGAATATCGGCCGATCTTCGTATGCGATCGCGTTTTCATCCGATATTCGTAAGGTTGATGGGCATTGTACAACCGCAAATACTGTAAAATCGATCAACTTTTGACTATCCAGCAGGTCAGAAAACTTCGGTCGATCATACGATTTTCGCAAGGTTGGTGGCGTTTCCGTACGTCAAAATTCCTACGATTTACACTGCTCATGCGCAAATGAAAATACGCGCGGTCGATTACCGCAATTCGTCCAGGCGCTTTTTTTTTAATTACTGCTGATTGAACCTCGCGATAATCGGGGCAGATTGGGGCCACTATATCAAAATCGTACGACGGTTCGATCATCGGACGAAAAGTTTTGTCCGATGATCGCAAGGTGTATGGGCAGCTTAATTCTCCCCAGCTTAGCCAAGACATTTCTGAGGGACAGGAGTGACAACACAATAGAAACATTTCACCAGCACACCATAAGTTGAAAAAGCAAAATATTTTACTGCCAAAAGCTGTATCTCATTGGCAAGCGCTTTCGGGGCCTCGCAGGGTCCCCTTCATCAGGCTTAGAGATGTGACAACACAACACATTCAGACTTTTACATGTTTCTGGCAGTTCGAGAATTGGGTCACCATTTTTAGTACGTTTTCACAGAAAACATTTTAGTTTTTGTTGCTGAAGTTGCATTGTGTTTATGTGTCCATCTTAGGTGCACATGACCTTATTTTATAGGGTAGAAGGATTTTACATACAGTGAACCTAAATCAAGAGAAATAGGAAAGATCTGACCTTTTAAACATTCTATATTTCTGACTGTTTCTGACTTCAATACTTTCTGCATCACTGACATAAAACAAGCATGCCAGTCAAGAAAGCCAGAGGAAGTCAGAACTCCTAATCAGCTTATTTGTTTTTAGTCAGTGATCAGAAAGTACTTACCCTTTTTTTTTCCTGGTGATCATTGCCACCTGGACAGAAAATTAAGGGAAATCACAATCGTCACCAGAACAGGAGTTCGGGGGAAATCTTTAAATAGGGACACCTGATCCAGTTACAACTAAGTAACTGGATCATGCTGATTTTCTTTCACTTCCTGTAGTGTCTCCATTACAAGAACTGAAGGGGAAATCTCCCCTACAGGAGACAAACTCCAACAAAATAGAAACAGAACAGTAGTAGTTTTAATATGACTCTACACTCAATGATCCCTCCTGCCTACCCTTATGTCACTCCTGATTCCTGTAGGGATGTAGGGGACAGCCAGGGGAACCACAGCACATTGCCTGGAATGCAAACATCTGACACTCCTGGAAGCGAGGAACGCTGTAGACGTTGCCAGAAACTGGGCTGCTCGAATGCAGAGAAATGCGGACTCGCCACCCACTGGAGGCCTGTCTTCTTTGGAGGAATCAAGCTTTGGAGGATTTTTTGGAAAGCAATAGTTGCTTTAAGGATTCTGCATTGAGGAAGCTGGTCGGATGACCAGCGAAACGTCTTCAAGAAAAATACAGCAAGTTCAGTGCCTTGACTTATTTTATACAGATATTTAAGTATTCAAAAAATGTTTTGCAGTCCTGTAGGGGAGATGTCTCTTCACTTTTGTCTATTACTGATTACTGTCTTTACAGTAATTAATCCCATACAGTTATCAGAATACAACTTTTTGACATTGGTGCCTGCTTAGTCTGTGTGTCATCTGCTACACTAAAGTCAAAGCTCCAAGATAGCAGCTCTGCTGGATCAGCTCCCCCAAGCACAAAGGAACCACACACACCGGAGCTGCCAAAGCACAAACCTTTCTCTTATACACTCAAGTAAACCGTTGATGGATAGCATAAAATAGAATAAGTTAATAATTGTAGTGTGTTACTGCTTGCTGTTTCTAATGACTGACAGCCTGAGGTCCCTTCTTACATGTTCATTTATTCCCAAGGAAAGAAAAGATAGAATGCTGATTAATTCCTCAGTGTTTTCTTTCTTAACACTCTAAATAGCACAGGTCGTTTGATCATAATTTATATAAGTATCTTCTGAAACATCAAAGCTTCCAAAGTATGACTAACTTTCCCTGTTGATTTTAACACTGCAGATGTATTTCCAACATATGTGAATATTTTATATTTTTATTCACGTACATTTCCTGTATTGATTCAGCTGAGACTGGTTTGAGGGTGCTGTGCAAAGTAACATAGCACAATGTACTCTATAGCTGTGGTGGAACATCTGCAGTGGGCATGCTGATAAACCACTTTCCTACTTGAAGGATGATCCTGTTCCCCCTGTCAAATCTTTAAGCCCCGTTTTACTACAAGTTGTACCAGACCAGAGTTATTATGTGAAATGTTCACTTCTGGTTTTCTGGCATTAAGAACTTTCGTACTTTCTTTTGATGTGACACAGATGTGCTGCATTGCGTGGCAAGCATAATCCCAAAGCTGGTGTTCAGAAATGAACTCCAGTAGATGATGCCGCGCACGTCATTGAAATGAATGCATCACTTGGGGGTTATTAACTAAAGAGCCAGAGGATCCAGCCGTAGCTTCGGCTGATCCTTCGGCTCTCTTCGGCCGCCTCTGCCGTTCGGTTCAGGCAAACCGAAGGGCTGCTGTACGGGCTATTCACAATAGGCAGCTGAGCAGCTCAGCCAAGCCGAAGGCATATGCTTCAGCTCGACTGAACCGAAGTGACAGCCGAAGCGTGGAAAAGGTCGTCCGAAGCCGACCGATCACCGCGCAAATGACAGCTGGGCGGAGCCATACGTGATCTCACGGCTCGCTCCGCCCAGTTGTAATGACAGATCAGTGTCCCCAAATGACCTCGGGACGCTGATCTGTCATTAAACCATACCAACTAGGTGGAGCCCGCCGTGACGTCGCGGCCGGCTCCGCCCAGTTGTTGTTCATTGTCCAGGACCTGCTAGAAGACTTTGGCAGGTGCCGGCCAATAGGAAACATTTGGGCGGAGCTAGCTTAGATCAGCCCAATTATTTTTCTTTTGCCGGCATCTGTCAGATGCTTCATTATGCTGCAGGAGTCCGTTGCATGTGGTCGGGTCGGCGCGCGGCGTTTTTTTTTACATTTCTATTTCTTTTCTTTCAAATATTTTTATTTCTTTTTTAATTTTCCTATTTGTTTACATTTTTAAAATATTTTTCAACTTTTTTATTTTCATTCTTTTCACTTATTTTCTATTCTGCTCAGTACCTTGGTACCTGAAACCACACAAAAAAGCAAAACAAAAAAAAAGACATGAAGCTCCCCCTTCATATCGGAGTCCTTCAGAAGCCCCCCTTCACATAAGGAGTCCCCTTCAAATCAGAGTCTCTCCCTTTCACAACAGAATCCCCCCTTCACATCAGATTCCCCAGTCCCCCCTTGACATTAGAGTCCTACCTTAAAATCTTCACCACTGCGCAGCTGTGGCAGCATGGCAGAGGAACGGAGGTGGAGCAGGTCTGCATGGAGGTGGACTTCTGCCCTCTTCTGAAAGCTAGAGAAGGTCTTAGAAGCCACCCACCCTGAATTAGAATCATACGTTTCCATGGTGCTGGTGTCCATCTCATCTGCACCATGGAAATGCATTACACTGCAAAACAATTTGAAGGCCCCCCTGACAAAGCCGGAAGGCACCCCAGGATGCAGTAGCACCCTGGTTGAGAAAGGACTCTTTATAAAGCAACTTGCACTGCTACAGGTGTGTCTGTACTCTATATTGCACTTCTCAAATGCTTGGCCGACCTGTTTACCACCAGTATCTCAAATGAATTCACAAGAAAGGATCACCCCAGACCTGGGATGAGGGAAATCTTCAATATCTATTCATGGCAAACAGAAGTACATGCTCTTATGCAGGTCACACTGCTTACAGTGTTTTATCATTACACATAAGAGCATGTACTCAGATTTGCCATGAATAGATATTGAAGATTTCCTGCATCTCGCTTGCGTTATAATCCTTTCTTGTAAACACGTACCGTATATATGCTTCATACTTTGAATAGGGGAATACAGAGGCAAGGTACTTTATGAGCTGAACAAAATGGCTGCTCCTCTGTGATGTGTAAGTGTCATGGATGTACTGAAGTGACAAAGTATTTGCCAAATTAGCATACCATGGTCTTATAACAAACAGTTTACATTGTTCTCTTACTATAACACATGAACACAGCACACATCTGAGTATCGTCTCTTATGCTGAACCTGATTAACTCTATACTGTGTGTTTTTCAAACAATAATTTAGCAGATGGGGTGTTGAGGAATTTCGGTACTATGGACTTGTGCCTGTGTCTGATATAATCTACTTGCTAACAAAACTATGTGTTCAGCATCACTACAACTGACAATACCATGCCTTGCCTCTAGAACAAGGGTAGGCACCCTTGACACTCCAGGTTCTCTCCCCGCTACATGTTACCATGTGGTCTGTATAGCTCTACATGCAGCTAAACCCTCCTATCCTGCAATTAAAAAAACAGGGTGAGGTGAAACTGGTGAAAAAGAACATGAAAACATACAATCAGGATTTAACATGTAACTATAATGTCAGCTTACAAATACAAAGCAAAACAAATCCATCCCTACCAGCAATGCTGCCTAAAGGGATCTGGGCGTTCTTCCTCCAGACACGTGCTTAGGATGGCATTGGAGTCTCTTCTCCCCCCCTCTAAGATGGAGGCTGAATTCCAAGAGTGCCCTATTTCCTTCTTCTTTGTGCAAAAAGGTACCATAGAAAAAGAGTCTGTGCTGCTGTAACTAGAGATATTTCTCTTCAGCACCATCTTGTGGCCAATTTTAACATGGCAGGCAGGTAAGTCAATAATTCTTGACTGTTGAGGACAGAACACTCCATCTGTTGTGGCACTACAAGCCCCATGAGGCATTGCAAGACTCTGACAGCCACAGGAATGACTCCGAGAGGCAGAGGCATGATGGAAGTTGTAGTTTCAACGCAGCTGGAGTGCCAAGGTTGCCTACCCCTTCTCTAGAATATCAGTACAGCACCTCTACTCATCTCACTGTGTCTGGTATGTACTGTGTCACACAGAGCACAGACTATTCTATACTAAACTCCAATTACGTCACTTCCTGAATTGCCTGAAAGAAATGTTAATATGTAGCCCTCGCCGGCGGCCTCTTTAAGACGCTGTTGTTGTTAAGTGCTGTTTGAAACTAAACAGTTCATTTGCACTAATAACAGTTTGCAATTGTTTTCTGGAGCTTACCCCTTTTTTGGCAAACGTTACCATTTCAGATCTTTCTGAAAAGAGCATTCGAGGTGTGATCAGCAATCAGCAAAGTGTCATTGAGTATTGATATCTCCATTCACAGTAGAGAGGAATTGTCTTTGTGATAAAATATCTGCAATCAGTGCCCAGGGATCATCTCTCAAGCCAGACATGATGTATGATATAACATGATAAGAATGCAATGAATAGGAACGCCTATCCAGGTCAGAATTATAAACAATACATAAAGAAACGGTTCATATCTCAGACCCGAATCATACAGAAGCTTTCAATAAACTATAATTGCCTTGCCATGATATGAAGGTATGTAACTGGAGATGTCCACTTTCCTCCATACTTGCCAATTGTACCAGGAAAGGACCTTTCAAACAAAGCTCACCCTCTCAAGGAGGGTGAGCATCTGAGGGGCTGCTTTATGGGGGGGCACACAGATTCAGCCCCCCGGCCTGCAGACTCCCACAACCACCAGGCCAGGGTTGTGGGGAAGAAGCCGTTGTCCTCATCAACATAGGGACCTTGCCCCATGTTAAAGGCATGTGGCCTGGTGTGGTGCGCGGGGGGCAGAGGTGCATTGAATTTGGGGAAGGACCCCACGCTGGTTTTCGATTTTCATGTTTAACAACATAATAAACTCCATCCAAATAGATTTGATTTGATCCAAACCTATCTCTCTGACTTCCAAATAACAAACTAGATGTAAGTTTAAAATGTAATTGAGACAACACATTTTTTGATCCTCCACTTGTCTAATTGTGCATATTCAAGACAATGCATAAACTATTAAAACCTCCTTTAAACCTACTGCCTGACTTGTTTGGCAAGAGAATTCATCAGAGACCATCAGAGGAGACATGTGGAGCTTGACATTTAAAGCTTAACTCTGGGTCAGCCCCCTAGATGCCCCCCAAGTTACTGCAGGGTACCCATGGTGATTCCCCCTCAGGGGGCAGGTCCATGACTCCCTGCACTCACAGGATATCCTCAGTCATGTGGGTGAAGACATATAGGAGCAGAAAGAGGAGAACAGTGCTGAAGAGGTTGAAGGTATACTTTTAAAAATGCCAGAGTTCAGCTTTAAGGACTTAGGAAATTTGAATACTTCAATGCCTAGGCTGGCCCCTCTCTTCTTTGCATGTTATAGCCCTCTGCTCTTCTGGGGTGTCTAATGTTTGTGCTGGTCCAGCATCTTTGCTCCTCCCCTCACCTCCCTACATAAACGTTTATGTAGCTGCCAGGGGGACGAGCAAAGGTAAATACTATAGAGTGCCACTAGAATGACAACTCCTTGTCTGCTGTGACTGCTGACATCACCTCCAAAATGGCGGCACCCAGAAGCATTTACAGGGCTTTTGGATGTCTACACAAGGTAAGCTTTTTACAGGTAATTAATATGCATAAAGTACATTAAGTGCACATGTAATCTTATGCGAAGATTTGTGTTGCAATGAAGGGTCTGGAGACAGGATGTCTGCGCAAATCAAACCTTAACCCTTGCAGTGAGGCTACACGTGGATTTGTCTGGGGAGTCATACTCACCTGAACCACAATCCTATTCTGCTCCCTCCAGCCTGCCTACTCCTCCACTCCAGTGATGGTATGTTCCTCTGTGTCCTCACGTCATAAGCGCTGTATAGAACGTGATGGCTCAAGGATTCTTAGACCACTGAAGCGGGGGGGGGGAGCGGGGCTGAAGGGACCGGTCTAAGTGCAAGCCACTATCGTGGTTCAGGTGAGTATAACTTAACCCTTGCAGTGCGGAAGTAGACCCACCGCAAGGGTTAGGATTTGATTTGCCTGGAGTTCTGCTTTAAAGACACTTAACAAGGTCACAGCCCCATATTTCAGGATATGAAAGTCTTTCCATTTCATGTGCAGCTGAGAAATTCAGACTATGCTGTAATGTATTTGTGCTGCACACTGCAGCGGGGGGCAGGATGATGTTACAATAGGTCTTTTCAAGCCTTGTGAGATTTATACAATGCTATTTGGGTGTTTCAATAAAAATAGGATCCCATAACCCACCTTCCATTATGTTCCTTTGTGTAATGAACTGCTAACTTTCACCTTTTGGAAGTAGAAGTCAACTTGAATTGTGAGCTTGAAATGCATGGGTGGGGATCTGGAGGTGTGTAGAAGGTATGCATTCCACATTCAGAAGTCATCATAACTAGTCCAGATCTGCACATTTTCATTGATACAATAGAGCCTAATACCTGATTGTCAACACCTGAACGTTGTCTCAGTCCACTGCAAATTCTCTTGAACATATCTGTTCTTTTCATGTGATTTATTTATGCAGTAATCCAATCAGTTTGAGGTTGTATGCTTAACTAACACCCATATTTTGACTTGTACTTTCACCCTACCCTGGAATATTGTGTTGTACTGGAAGTATATGTGTAGATGTTGGATCTGCTATCTTGAATGCTTACTATGATCTGGGTTTTACCGTGTGAAGGATTTTCCCATTGTTAAGGATGCATACATATATTATGCTGAACTGCATTTTATAACTGGCCTCTGACTTTCTCTGCACTGTTTTTGTTTATTTTTAGTTGTGCTTTACAAAACGGTATGGATGGTGATCATGCTGGAGTGTATGTATCACCAGGTGTATGCATCACCAAGCAGGAAATGCTGCAAATATGGGTTTCTCCTACCATCACATTGTGCATTGATGCTATTAAACTTAATTTGCATTTTCTGGAGAAAATCATTTATTTAGCACAGGGAGACGTTCTATAAAAATGAAAACGATTTGGCTTGATGCCCATTGTTAACCCCTCATAAACTACTAGTTGAGGTAAAACATTTTCATTCACTATGAAAAATTACAGTTCAGTTTCCGGAAAGGGTCTATTCATAGGAAACACATTTGCATAGCTATTTGTCCAGCGAAACTGCATGTACATTAGTTCTGTGCAAATTGACCAGCTCTTGTGACAGTGGGGCTAAACTGAATGTGAAAGGTTAGTTTTTATTCTTGTTGAATGTTCTTCAAATATTATGGGCAGTAGTGGTTCGGGTAAATACTACCATGTGGCCACTAGATGGAGCTGAGGATCATAGAAAATCAACACATCTTAGTAACAAGAGATACAATGTAACAATTCTGGAGAAGGCTGGATGGAATTTGGTGGGATCCCCATAGTACAGATGGTTACTATTGTCCATAATATTTGAAGAACAATTAAACAAAAGAGAAAATAGCATTAAAGGAGAACTATTAGATGAGTGATTTCCACTCACCTCATAGTTCTAGCCGACCTGTGACAATGAGACTGTCACAGGTCGGCTCAGTAGATCGGGAGGTGAGCGAACACATACCGGGTTCGCTCACCTCTCGATCCTGTCGCGGCTTTCTGCCGTGACAGGGGGAGGGGCTGGATTCTTCTCCCCGCTCCGATCTGCCAGCGCTGATAGGCAGATAGATAGATAGGCAGAGCCAGCTGTCACTCACGCAGCTGGGCGGATCTTGACGTCTAAGTCGGAATCCGCTCCGGCTGCGGCGTCTCAGTATACCGCGAGCTGTAGCTCGCGGTATACTGAGCTTAGGGTAACGGGAGGAGCTACTTTGTGTCCTCCCGTTACCCTAAGGAGAACTATGGGGAAAAACACTGACCCCATAGTTCTCCTTTAAGAATGTTTGACATTGCCCCATTCTCACAACAGCTGCTTAATCTGCAGAGAATGAATGTACATATATGTATCTTCCTTGGAGGAACAGCTATAGACAACATCCACTAGGATTCCTCTATCCACCTTGTAACTTACTTCCTCATAGAAAGTTAGTAGATTTGTCTGGCAACAAATCCATGCTGGTTAGTACTTATGATACTGTTATCACATGCAAATTTTTGAATATAGTCCCAGACCATTCCCTCAAAAACTGTGCATATTATTGATGTAAGGCTGGCTGGCCTATAGTGTACATCTTGATTCTTTTTTTGAATATTGGCACCACATTAGCTTTCCTGCAATGCTCTGTTAGTGTCCTTTAAGATTAAAAACAATGGTCTGGCAATAACCTGTTCTTTGAGGACTCAGGGGTGTCAGCCATCTGGTCCCGGAGATTTATTAGCGTTTAGCTTTTCCAGCCTTGAAGCCTAAAGAATTATGCACATTTTTTTAATGAATAGTGTAGGTGTATTATGATATATATACCCTGTAGAATAAAATGATGACAATTTTTTTATGTCACAGAATAATTGCGATACTGTCTATCAAATCTATATTTCCAGTAAAAAATACACACAAATTACTCTTAGTGCACGCAGACACAATACAATACCCAAAGATGATGTTGTGTCAAGTAATTAGATAGCAAATTGTGTGTGCCTATGAAACAGCGAAAAACTATGGTAAACAAAATTGTCCATAGGCAACGTTTCAAAGCCTTTACAGGTGGTAGAGTGAATAATGGCCACTTAAATTATTGCTCTCACTCTTTTCATTTATTTTATAAAAATTGTTAACTTCTTTTTATTACTGTCACAAGGGTGCTGACAAGTCTCTTATGTGATAGCAAAGTGCAGGTGACAGGTTCTCTTTAAGCAGATATCATGGCCTATTAGGCCCCTAATGTCACCTCTGCACTCTGTTGAAGCTATTCAGGCAAAGACTGTGCTTGATCAACTTCTTACCCACCCGGTCTGAGTGCTTCTGAGTTCACCCTACCCAGGGGAAATAAGCAAACAGACATTTGGGGATCTCCCACCGCTCTCCATCCTGACACCCACCATGGAGGTGGGTGTCACATTGATTTCAATGGGGTGACATCCGCGTGGCAAATCGCAGAAAAAAGGTACAAGTACCTTTAGTTTGCGATACATGACGCACGGCTGTTTTAGTGTTCCGAAGCACGGGCGGAATCACAGCAGGAAACCGCACGATTCACTTGCCTCGACTGGGGTGCCATTAGAAAGTAATGGCACCCACAGCGCGATCGGTTCACACCTTGGCGACTCCTGACCGTGCCTAATTGTGCACGATTGCCGTGCGGTGTGAACCTAGCCTAATAGTTATGTTGTCAGCAGCAAAAGGGTTACTTTTTTAGTTACTGAACGGTCCACATTA
Source organism: Nanorana parkeri (assembly GCF_000935625.1). Classification (NCBI taxonomy): domain Eukaryota; kingdom Metazoa; phylum Chordata; class Amphibia; order Anura; family Dicroglossidae; genus Nanorana; species Nanorana parkeri. The sequence continues at coordinate 538,091 of NW_017306442.1, read as the reverse complement.
AAGTGTACCTAAACCCAAGAACAAAAATGTAATACATTGCAGCTTTCTGAACCTTTGATGTGGTGGCTGCGTTAGTTTTCTTTTTCAGGCTTTTTTTCCCCGGACATATCCATCTGGTGATCCTGCCAATAACACACTTCCTGTCTCAGTATGACACGGCTAACTAACTCTACTGTATCTATGTAGAAGCAACTTTTCAAGTTCAGTAATGATGGTAAGAGGTGGGCGGCTATCACATATTGAATTCCACTTGAAGCTAAATCAGTCATATTGTATAGATTACACTGACTTAACCAAGGCTTGGCTGCAGAGAAAATAATTTCTGCATATAGTCTGTGGCCATTATAACTGCTTGAGGTTTTTTCACCTATACCACCTATACTGTAGAATGAGATCAGTAAGCAAGAAATACACTTAAAGGAGAACTATGAGGTGAGTGCTTTTCACTCACCTCATAATTCTAGCCGACCTGTGACAATGAGACTGTCACAGGTCGGCTCAGTAGATCGGGAGGTGAGCGAACACATACCGGCGTTCGCTCACCTCTCGATCCTGTCACAGCTCTCTGCCGTGACAGGGGAGGGGCTGGATTCCCCCCTCTCCGCTCCGATCCGCCAGCGCTCGCGGTATACTGCGGCGTCTCAGTATACCGCGAGCTGTATACTGAGCCTAGGGTGACGGGAGGACACTAGTTTGTGTTCTCCTGTTACCCTAAGGAGAACTATGGGGAAAAGCCATAACCGCATAGTTCTCCTTTAAGGCTTCATTTAGAAAACTTCTGCCCTGTGAATAGGCTGGGTGATGTCATTCGCATGGCACTAGCGCCCCTAGATGCCACTGGCTGGTATACAAGTTACCAAAAAGGGGAACTATGCTGGACGGAATTATATACATGAAACCCTTATTGTGTTCATATATAGGCAATATATAGAATCATCACCTAGCTACAATGTACACAGCTCTGTGAAAGGACCAGTGTCTTCTAAAATGTCCAAGGCCGAGAAGGAGATAAATGCAGCTCTTACCTTGAGCTGTCATGACCCACATGTTTTAAGTCAAGCTTGCTAAATCTGTTGAAGGAAGAGAATTAGCTGTATATTACAAATTGCTTTTCCATGTCAATGTAAGCCATGAATATTGTAATGAAGGACAAAGACCTGCAGTACATAAAAACACAAACATTTCAGAAGCGTTCCACATTTGTGGCGCACAGAAACAGGTACATCATGACATGGTGCTGCAAGTGAACTGAAGACACTGATTGACAGAATATGCAAATGTGCATGTGTTATGTTCATCACTTAGAAAATCATGTCTGGGAGAATCTGTTCCTTTATAAAAACAGGCTGAAGGAGTGGGCTGCCTGTTCGTCATCCACCCAAGTAATTTGTTGAAGCAACACGATTATTTCTGCAGTCAGCAAGTCATTTCTTAAAGCGGACTTTGTGGTAAAATGTAATGTAAAGTCTGCTTATAACGTCCAGGCCCCCTCCCCCTGTAAAAATGTACCTGATGTTAGAAAGTGCAAAATGTGCCTGTAATGAAAAAGTTAGATTTATACACTGCCAGGCCAAAAAAAAGTCCCACACGCTTATATTTCATTGGACCGCCTTTAGCTTTGATTACAGCACGAAGTAACCGTGTGATTTTTTCGATATGCTTATGCAATGTCACAACATTTATTTCTGTCGAGGGGTGCATTCATTTTTCAACAAGATCTTGTAGTGATGATGGGAGAGTCGGACCACTTTGTAAAGTCTTCTCCAGCACATCCCAAAGATTCACAATGGAGTTAAGGTCTGGACTCTGTGGTGGCCAATCCATGCGTGAAAGTTATGTCTCATTCTCCCTGAACTTTTTTACAATTTGAGTCTGATGAATCCTGGCATTGTCATCTTGGAATATGGCCATGTGCCATCAGGGAGGAAAAAAATCCATTGATGGAAAAACCTGATAAGTCAATATATTCAGCAGCTGACCTCATTTTTTGGAGGATATAACGTGGCTGAACCTAGAACTATTATGCAATGGAAGGCACTTACCTACTTACTTAGATACAAGATCTCCCTTTGATCTCCTCTCCTGCCCTCGAATGCAGGAAGTGATGTATATTACATCACTTCCGCATTCAGTGTCACTCTCTGACAACAGATGCCGGTGAGAAGCTGGTGAAGCAGATATCTGCTTCATCAGCTTCTCTGGGGGTCCGTAGGTGACATTAGGAGTCTTGGAGACCCCTGATGTCTCCATAAAGAGGACCTGTTATTTGAATTGGCTATCACATAGGGGGTTTCTTAGCCCCCTATGTGATAGCAGTAAAGTTAAGTGTAAAACAAAAAAAAAGTTTAAAAAAGTAAAGCATTAAAAAAAATAAAGAAGCTTAAAATAGTGAGAGCAATAATTTTAGGGCCATTAATTACTGATAACACTAAACTGATGAGTGGTAAAAGCGTTTAAAGCGTCGCCTATGGCCAATTTTGGGTGTGGTCGTTTTCTGCGATTTTTCGCGGGCATGCACAATTTTACGGCTAGACATGTTTGGTATCTATTTACCGGACATGACCCCGTATTTTACCAAAAAATTGGGGTGATAATAAATGTTTCATAACATTTCATAGGGAAACATGTTTTTTTTCAACATTTAGGGTACTTTTTTGTTATATAGTAAAAAATAAAAACCCCAGTGGTGATTAAATACCACCAAAAGAAAGCTCCATCTGTCCCCACAAAATGGTATAAAATTAATTTCAGTACAGCGTTGCATGACGGAATAAACGTCAGTCAAAGTAGCAAGAAAAGTGATATGATCTAAAGGAGATCAAAATCAAAGACAGTTATTGAGGGTCAGAGTGTCTGCTGTGGTACAATAATATAATTTTTATTCGACAAGATTAAGAACATAGGTCATCATGACAGACCAGCAAACCACCACCTGAAACCCGGTTACAAAATGGTTAATCCAACCATAAACACACTCACTTCATGCATACATTCACAGACAAGCTGATCAATGCAAGTATATGGGCTGGTGGAGCTCTCGAATGTTGAGCTGACAGCGCTTGTAAACAATGTTGCGATCACCACTATTGTAGATACAAGGTGGAGATTTCCACTAAATGTGTCTGATATAAATTGATGAAAGCTGCTGCTACAGTCAGTGGATCCCACTGAGGGATATAAAGTTCTATGTATCCCAGTGGATCAATGCAGTTGGTGAAATGTGATTCTTTTGTGTGACCAGCGACAGAATAATACAGGGGTCTATTCACGAAGCTGCCGAAGGATCTGGCTGTTTTTTCCTAACATCGCTCCGTGTCAGAATAAAGAAAAAAAGACACAGCGGGGTTTCTCTCCTGGGCGGCCGGGAGCGGGAGACTCCCAGAGCGCCCGGGAGAGTTTTTTTTTTCCTTTTTTTTTTCCTTATTTTCCTTATTTTTAACTTTATTCACTCTTTTTCTGTTCTGCTCGGTCCCTCTGAGGGACCGAGCAGAACAGCCGAGCCGAATGCCACTCAGCGGCATTCGGCTATTCACTCACTGCTGTTCGGCATTTTTAAGAATAGCCCGAACAGCAGTGAGAAGTCTGCCGGAGGTTCGGCTCAGCCGATCCAGATGTTGGATCGGATGAGTCAAACTTCTTCTGCACTTCGGGTCAGCTGAACATGCTGAGCATGTTCGGCCGACCCGAAGCCACTTGAAGCAAGCCGATGTACGGCTGAAAGCAGCCGTACCAGCCTGAAGTGAATAGCCGAACAGTGTTCGGCTCACTTCACTTCAGATCGTTCATTCACTCGGCTGCCCTCGGCAGCTTGGTGAATAGACCCCACAATGTATAGGTATACTAGGTCATGGATGATTCATCAAGGTTTGACTGCCTGGGTCAAAACACAGTCCCGCACTTTCGTAACAAGATGTCTTTTGGCATATGATTACACACAGGGAAATCTCTAGATATATAGTAGATAATTCCAATGTGGGAGTACTCACATGAGTTGTTTGAAGCCGATTTCTCTGAACTTATAGGTTGATCCGGATCGTTGCACTTTGAGTGGCCTTGGTTTGCCAAGATTGTGAGGAGATATCTTTCCTTTTCTACTTTTGAGTTCCGGTATACAGTGAATTTTTTTCCTCTCATGTGGCCTTAAGCAGATTTTGAATAGGCTTCTTCCTGTGTGATCGCAGTTAGCGCCGTTAACATCCTAACACCGAGATTCTGCTACCTGACATGCAGGTGAGATCTCAGCTAAGTGTCCACTGCCATGACGCGTTTCGCCCCGCCTACTTTCCCAAGGCTTCGACAGAATCGTACAGCAGCGCTGAACACTGAAAAATGGCCTGGCCAGGAAGGGGGTATAACACCCTGGTCTTCAAGTGGTTCAATCTAAGGACCAGATAGACAGAAATACTATTCCATTGGCAGGTAAAACCGCTCCCTTATTATTAAAAAAAAAAACGTTTGCCTGGAGTTCAGCTTTAACATGGAAAAACACAGTACATGCGTGCTATAATCCACCTGCAGTCACCCCATGTCCTCACCTTCACTTTTCTCTGTACTGATGTATCTGATAAGCTCTTGTTCCGGCCTCAGCAGTATAAATATTTCACACCTGAGCTTACGTCCGGGGCGCATTCCCCTTGGCGAGTAACTGCAGGGGTCTGAAATAGAGATACCCATTCACCTGACATTTGTATGATTTCATGACATAGAATCAGGGGCAGTTGGCTAGTGAGTTGTCACACCAGCTATAGCCGGGAGTCATACATAGTCTGTTTATGTTCACAGGCATTTGCAGGTACCATCTGTTCTCATGGAGCTCAGGATGTGCACAGGCTTGTCATAGATTTTTCTCTCTCATTTTGCTCAGCTATTTGCTGTCAGGTGAAAGGGTTGTTTCTGAATTACATTTTTATTCAAATAATGCACAGAAAATCTTTGTTTCTTCTTGTTGGGTGCAGTTGTTAGTGTCTCATGCATGACTGATTTTCCATCATTCCTGGCTGCCTCATTGTTTGTTTCATGTACATAACAGCTGCCCTAAAATCAGACTGCAGAGCCAGAAAGAGAAGTCTCTGGCAAGAAAGCTGTATTTTTACACACCTCTTCTCGCCCCAAAAACAGAAGCAGGCAATCTGTTTTTATTTTCATGGCTCTCAGAGTCTGATAAGACTTTATATTGTGATTTATTATTTGTCAGCTGCAAATCACACAGGTTAACCATCATGTAGCCATCATGCAATGAGTATTTCACAATCTGATTTTATATATCAAATTGTTCCCAGCCAATCATTATTAGCAGAAACAGATCATTGTTTGGGGCCTGTTTATTTGGTGATTATTATAGTTCTTCCTGCCTGGCCACTCTCCTCTTCTCTATGATATTATGATCATAGAGAAATATGGATTGATCAAATCCTACAAATAAAGTACAACTCATTGATATAAAAATGTGCATTAAATGCACATAGAAGATGACTATGATTACATGTTTTCATTCAATAGATTCTTATTTCTTTGACCAGATAGTAGTGACACCTCACAACAAAGTATGAGTAACAGAGAAGATCAAGTACAAATTTAAAATATTACCAATGGCGAGCAAGAAGTAAAACCAGCCAGATAACACTACAGCTTCACACATATGGTGTTTTGCATTTGCTACAGTTACTTCTAGAGAGAAAATTACATTATCTTCTTATTATAGGTTTGAAGTTATCTTTTAAAAACATGCTTTAACCTAAAAAAAAAAAAAATACCGGTCATCTGATCAACAAATATAATGTATGAGTGAATATTGTATCTTACAAATTTCTGATTCCTAGGAACATGCGAAGGATTGCAGATTTGGATGCACACATTAGGAATACTCAAGACATTGTAGTGATAATTGTAGACAATTGTATCACCTATTGTTTCGAGACTGCTGGGTAGATATAGAATTATTTTTATTTCGTAAGTTATCCGCAGAGGACCTGCCACTATAAAATGCTTTTCCTTTTATGGCTTTCTGGTTGCATATAATTTATATTTTTGGAAAAGAAAAACATTGTATCACTGTCCAAAATATTACCTTCTTGCAGGTTTCCAATGTAAAAATACGAGATAAAGTTATACTATGCTTCAGTCCACCCAATTTTCAGATATTGCTGATCTCCATTTTCAGAAAAAGCGTTCCATCTAAATCCCAAAAACCTCAGGCAGTCATGAGACTTCTGGTATGACTGAGCCTGACTTAAACTATACAGGTCCATTCATATCTAGTCACATTATCCTTTGGCACACTTTTGATACTTGAATTGCATCTTCTGGCACCTGACGTCTGAAGAAATGTGTCGTGATTGGTTCTTTAGTAGTGTGTAAGCCTCTGTGGCTTTGTTGACTCTGTTGTTTCTGGCCTGGTTGCGTCTCTGGGTTCTGGCACATTATTTCTCAATGTTTCAGTAATACTATATAAACACCTCTCTTTTGTGCCCTTCTCTTTTGCCTTCACCTTTTACAAGCACTAAATTCATCTCCAGCAATTTCTGCTGTAACATTATGAAACCCAAATAACTTGAAATTATCTTAAGTTTTAATGTGATTCTTTCCGGTGATCAATTTGGTTCATGTCTTTGATTAGTGTGATTAGTGACCAGTCCAAGGAACACTCAGTACTGTGCTCCTTTGGTATAGTTCAAAGGCACTTATTTTCCATTTGTCCATTTCTTTCTATCACCTCTTACTAGCGGTCAGACCATGGATGAATACTGTTCTACAAAATAATAACCTGTATAAAGTTGAATCTGATAAGTGGTATAATATGCAGACATGTGGAGGTGGGTAATTGCCACCTGATGTCTAGTAGAAGTTCATCAAGTTTCCTCACTGACTTTCCCCCCTCACTGCTTGATAGTCTCACCAATTAAAAGAAAATTACTTAAAGATATTTGAACTTTTAGTGCATTTGCAATTAGTTTTTAGTCCCCTTACTCCCCCCTCATAGTCTTATATTTACCTGTCCCCAATCCGGCAAGATTTCAGTTGTGTGGCCTTCTTGAAATCTTCTCGTCTAGACCCACGCACGCATTCTGCAATCTTCATTCAAACTTAGTTAAAAAAAAGCATTTACATTTTAAAATAGAACATTAGTTAACTAACGCTGAAGTTTTGCAGCAGGCTCCCCATTCCGACATTTAAAACAATTGCCCCCCATGTGACCACACTAGGGCCTGGTAAGTGGCTGCTTGAGATAGCAGGTGTGTCATATATGCCCCATGACCTTATGTACTGTGTATCTTGATAATATAACAGAGGGCTGGGGTGACAAGGGAGCACATTAAAAGGTAAGAGTAGCCACCTTCTGCAAAGCATAAGACTAAGGGGTCTATTCACTAAGCTGCCGCAGGCAGCCGAGTGAATAGACGACCCGAAGTGAAGTGAGCCGAATGCTGTTCGGCCATTCACTTCAGGCTTGTACGGCTGATTCCAGCTGTATATCAGCTGAAATCAGCCATACATCGGCTTGCTTCGTGCGGCTTCGGGTCGGCCGAACATGTTCGGCCGACCCGAAGTGCAGAAGGATTTCGACTCAGCCGATCCAACATCTGGATCGGCTAAGCCGAACCTCCGGCAGGTTACTCGCTGCTGTTCGGTCTATTCTCATAGATGCCGAACAGTAGTGAGTGAATAGCGAGCGGCATTCGGCTTGGCTATTCTCTCTGTGGTACCGAGCAAAATAGAAAAACAGTTCAAAAGTAGCAAAAAATCAAATAGAAAATAATTGAGGGGAGCTCCGCCCAGAAGTCAGTAGCAGGCTGTCGGCTTTCACCTTGGCTCAGTCTAGCCGAAGCATATGCCTTCGGCTCAACTGAGCCGCTCGGCCGACTCCGGGAGCTGTATGGGCTATTTTGAATAGCCAGTACAGCAGCCCTTCGGTTCCACTGAACCAAAGGGGTCCTGGGGCCGAAGCTAGCCGAAGGATCAGCCAAAGGTACGGCTAGATCCTTCGGCAGCTTAGTGAATAGACCCCTAAGTTTACTAAATCTGTAATGAGTTCAGATTTACTTTCATTTCATGAGCAGTACTCTTTGCTTTCCCTTCATTTACACTAACAGCCTGAGTTCACTAAACATCAGGCACTCCCTTGAGAAGAATTTGACTTGCTGTATGGAAAATCTGGTCTTCAGATACTACAGGGATCTAATCCTGTATGTGGCCAAACTGATTTTGTAGTTAATTTTAGTATATATTTCACCCAACTCCTAATTCCAAAATGATAATAATAATAACAATTGTAAGGCTCATTTCTTCTAAGCAACTTAAAGCACTGTATAGAACATAGAAAAAACAACAACATTGCAAAAGACAATTGCTAATGACCCTGTAGACATGAAAACCAACTAGACGTTTATTAGGGCTATTCACTAAAGGGTGAAGAGTGAACCATCTAGAACAAAATAGCTGAACTGGAAAGTGAGCAGAATTGGAGAATGTGTCCAAATCAGCTATTTTGGCCTAGATTGTTCACTTCTCCTGCTGTCTACAAACTCATCACCCTTTTGTGAATAACCCTGTTAGTTTTTCTTTAGTGGACTCTCTCAGGCTCAAGTTAATATTCTTGAAAACATCTGACCTTTTATCCAAGTGACTCCTTTTTTGCACCAAATGGAAAGAAGTTCCCTTTTCCCTTTCTTTTAAAGATGGCCTCTAGCACACCATTTTCATAGCATCTGGCTTCCCTATCTAAAGCCTGGTCCTTACTGTCCTGAAAAGAGTATCCCTTGCCATTAAAGTGTATGTATAGCTAAAATCTTTTTTCAGTTTTGGATAGAGTAGGGAAGGGTTATTACCCCTGTCAGTTTATTTTTATTTTTTCGTACTGTATCCACGTCTATAGATTTTCCCTCAACTCTTCTTCTGGTAACAACTCTTAATATTTTGGATTTCCTATCATTTTCTGTCTCAGTGTCAATGTTCACCAGGACATTTAGAGAGGGTGAATTTCCCCAGACAACAATAAAATCTATCTATCTAAAACTTAAATAAAAGAACAAACTTTGTATATATTACACTTCATCAGACCTTAGATGTGATGGCTACATTGGTTTTCCTTTTTTAGCTGGTGATCCTGCCAGTAACACACTTTCTGTTCTATGGTGACAACACTCACTTACTGCACGATACATATGGAGGGGGATTGTTGTCATTGTAGGCTGCTCGCTCCTTCTTTGGACCACAAAACATCTCCTTTTCTGCTCATTAGTGCAGCGCAGGCAGAGCATAAAGGTATCACAAATAGTAAATGTCACTAGCGCCAAATTCATCTCCCATGGGGGTACAAAAACAGCGACTTTCCACAGGTAGGCATCACTTTGACAGTCAGGGTGTCTGGAAATCTAGCACACAGGAAACAGAAAAACACTCTACACGCCACTCTTGTGTAGAAGTCTTTAACGCTCAAATATTAAAAGCACTAAATGTACTCACAAACAGCCGGTATTTAAGAGCCTGTAGCGACAGAGGTACATCAGCACTGTGAGAACATCAAAAACAGCCACAGCATAGGACATGCAGTGTGGAGCGTACACCCTTCTTACTGCATGACAGCCTCAGCTAACGCATTTCTGGGGCGAATTCGTCAGAACCTCCATAGAGCATAAAGAATTCATCAGAAGCTCCATAGAGCATAAAGAGCATAAAGGTAGTTTGGAGCTCCCTGGATGTTTGGCAGGATCAACAGGTATTTTTCTGTACTTGCAGGTTTTTTTTGGGGAGACAAAACATGAGAAAATGTGCATATATTGCAATGTTATAGTGTGAAATGGCCCTAGATGATTGTGAGTTAAAATAAATTAAAGCAGTTCTTCAACTCTATCTTAGTAAAATAACCTAAATTATTACAGTTGCTGGCTATCATAGGTTTCTGTTACTGAACAGTAAAGGCCGGCATAGCTGACCTTTTATCCATCTGTATTTCCTTTATAAATACATTAGAAATAGTCATGTAAACCTGTTTGAAGGCACTGAGCATGTGGGGTCCTCAGAAGCTAGGTGTGAGTCCTCCATTCAGCAAAATTTTGTATGGGGCCCTATGATTTCTAGTTACGCCTACCTGATAACCCAAACAGCCCACTTGAGAGTGACCTTGCAGCGCCCACCATAGAATCTCTATGGTGGGCGCTGCAGGGTCTCAGGTGGGCTGATCAAACCCTCTTACCTGTCAGCCCTGATCCGCTGTCCACCTCCTCCCACTCCACGATCGCTGGCAGGTGATCAGGCCCCGCCTCCTCCATCGCTGGGACCCGCGCCTCCTCCTTCGCCGGGCCCCACCTTCTCCATCGCTGGGCTCCGCCTCCTCCTTCGCTGCCGACGTCGGGCCTAGCCTCCTCCTCCGCAGCACTGACTCAGCAGCGGCTGTGAGGAGGAATGCGACGCTGCGCACATCACTTACAGGTTGTCAGTGATCTGAACAGTGGTGCGTTCCTCCTCACAGCCGCAAGTGACAGCCAGCAGTGTGAGATGCCATAGCAACCCAGGCGGCCCGCATGGCATCAGGGCGTTGTCCTGGACGGACCCCATAGAGGCCGCCTGGGTCGTTATGGCATTTGACATTTTCCTATTTGGTAGAAAGGATATTTCTATAGCACGACAGGTTATTTATATAGTTTCCAAAGCTATTGATTTCCCTATCCTGCTTAACAGTATATTGAAGATGACTTTTCAAGCAAACAAAAATAATAAAGTGGTAGAACGTCATGGTTATTATAACAAATGGCCATGGTCAGTAACCCTGAATTTATTTATAAGCACTTGGCCTTTATCATCCTACCCGGAACAGTTCTAAGGATAAATGATCCCTTCTTGTGAATAGGTTAGATTGTGAACAAGGATCCATGGCAGCTGTGAAAAGCTTCATAATTTCATTGCGGAGACAACATGATTATGTCTCTTTTATGCATGGAACAAGTCAAGCTCCATATTGCACAGACGGATTAGCAGTGACATGCCATCTCTCTGAAACTAATAGATCGCAAGCTGCTGGGACACAGATTTGCAGATTAAAATGTACAGCAGCATTTGCTTACCATTGCCAGAGATATCATTTGCCAAGCAAGGCAATTTATTTGTATGCAAGATAAAAATAATCTGTTGACTGCTGTGCACATTGATTGAGGGATATTGTGAAGCAAATGGCTCAGTGACCATGGTGTGAGCTCATCTGCCACACATACAGCAGGGTACTGATGGGATTCTTGGACTTGCCTCATTGGTTACACTGTCCAGGCCCCGCTGACATTTGCTCTTATGCTGAATACACAGAAATGGTGGAATCTTTATAACACAAGCTGGTGAATAACACATTAAGATACAGCCATTTGCTAATGAAATATGGCATTAGATTTCCAGCCTTCTAAAAGGGAAATATGTTCCCAAATATATGTTGGCTTGGATTCTGCAGCAGATGGATGAGCAATCAGGTAGGTAGGTAGAGGTAAACAATGATATAGAATACAGTATGTGGCAAATAGAGATTTTGTTTTTTAGGATATTACAAAGTACAAAGGTATGGTAGATTGGTTTTTATCTTTCAATAACACTTCCAAATAATTTTGTGGGGGAACGATTTCTGCCAGTCATGGATTTTGAAAACTTGCCAATAACTTGTTGATGATCATTTGAAAGCAAAACAGGGGCAGCAGAGGACCTTGAAGCCTTCTGCATTAGAGTCCCATTGCAGTTCTACATCCACATGTGAATTTAAAGCCTTAAGTTGGCCATACACCTTTAGATTATCTGCAGATTTTCTATGGTCAGGTGGAAAAAGTGCAACAGATTCATCCATCTACGCTAAACTCTGTGGATGGTGGAATCTCCCACTGGGCCAAGCTTCAGTATCTTCCTAGTCGGGCTAGTCGGCCCCTCCTGATCTCACGGCTCGCTTCGCCCAGTTGTAATGACAGATCAGCGTCCCCAAATTACCTGGGGACGCTTATCTGTCATTAAACAATGACAATTGGGCAGAGCCAGCCGTGACGTCTTGCCGTGACGTCAGTTGTTATTTATTGGCCGGGACCTGCTAGAAGACTCTGGCAGGTGCCGGCCAATATGAAACAGTTGGGCGGAGCTAGCTGTCACTGCTAGCACCACCCAATTGTTTTTCTTTTGTCAGAAGGAGGTACCGAGCAGAATACCTCGGCAGCTTTCAGCTACTCACTCACTGTCGTTCGGCCCATATGAGAAAAGGGGCAAACGGCAGCGAGTGAGCTGCTGGAGCTTTGGCTTAGTTGGATCGGCGAAATCAAACTCCTTCTACACTTCGACTCAGCCATGTTTGGCTGACCGAAGGCAGCCGATGTACAGCTGATTTTAGCTGATGTATGGCTGAAATCAGCCGTACAAGACTGAAGTGAATAGCCGAACTCGCCTGCCTTCGGCAGCTTTGTGCATAACCCCCTAAAAGTTTAGCTTCCACAATTACATTGTTTCCCTGTACTGCTCTCTCAATGCAGGTCTGTGGGGCAGGTCTACCCGACAACACTGGATTCTTAAAGTGACAATAAACTAAGGAGTTCAATCTTATAAATATGTTCAGGTACCCCAACTTCTAACAAAAGTGTATCTTATTTGTGTATCACTCGGCTGTAGATCCTCAAATCATCTCTGAATTGATGCACAATTACCCTACTTCATTTCTGTCCTGTAATATGGACTCTGGTTAGCCGTAGAAATTAAATTGACACAAAATTTAGGAGTTAAATCTTAAAAATACATTCAAGTACCCCAACTATCAACAAAATTGTATCTTATTTGTGTGTCACTCAGCTGTAGATCCTCAACTCCTCTCTGAATTCATGCTGACATTGTTCACTACAAGCTCACTCCCGTGATGGACTACAATCTCGGTACAAATTAGTAAACTAAACATGAGGTTGTAGTCCATCACAGGAGTGGAGCTTGGAGCGGTGACTACTTTACAACATACACAGGGACCATGGGGAACAAAAGTAGCCACCCTCCAGAAGGAAGGACTGTGTCAGCACCAATTCAGAGATGATTTGACGATCTACAGCCGAGAGATACACAAATAAACTACACTTTTGTTAATGGTTAAGGTACTTGAATGCATTTTTAAGATGTAACTCCTGAGTTTAGTGTCACTTTAATAAGGTGAATGAAAGGCAATTTAAAGTCTTTAAGCAGGAATGTTAATCACATTCTCTCATATACAGATGACCACCACAAGGAGTATTTAAAAACCTGTATATTAAATACAGTAAACAATATACGAACAGCAAGAAAGTAAAAATTAAAATGTCCCATACAAATTTTGTTTAGGTAATAATAATAATAATAATAAATGCCATAACATGTATTTACTGGAAGTACAATGCATTCCCTTTTAAAGAGGTTGCATCATAATAAACAAGTTCAGCTCAGAATTCTACCTATAAGAATAATACCAGAATTTTGACAGCCAGCATTCAGCTGATACACACTTTAAAAGTTGGGCAGATTGACATCCATACATTATTGCCTGATTTCTCTGTGCCTATTATCTGCAGTAGACTCCAGCTGTTATTCTATGGTATTGACATCCATCTTAAGTCCTCATGGGCCACAAACAGGCCAGGATTTTGGCATAAACAGAATCATTTTCCTAACCAAACCTTACCTCATATACTGCTACCTGTTAGAGACATAGTAAAAATGTGTTCAGATCCTGACCTTCAAGGATCTTCCCACACCCAACTGAACTGTTGTGCAAATATGCCCAAAGTCAAACTGAAATTATATAGGCAGGCCGTATGTAGAAAACACATGATGACTAAAGCAACAGAGTTGAATAAAATCACATTCTTCTTTCTCTCATCATCATGGATAAAGGTCATTAAGTAAAAGGTTTACAGCATTTCTGTTGAGAAGCATTGGCATGCACTGTTCTGAAACCTCAGTTCGCCCCTTAGCTTTTTATGAAAACATTGAAATGAAAAAGCTGTTCTGGGGACAGCTTTGAAAAGCACATTTCAACTTGTAAAAAAATGCAACAGTTAACCAAACATAATGATGTTCTCAGAAGAATTACACAGAATCTGGCACTCTGGGACATCTTACATGAATTGGTGTCACAGTGGTTTACATAAAGGCACCATGAGAAGTAGAAGAGGACAAAGGATGTTTGTTAAAGAGCAGAAATGTAATTGGGGCCAGCGTATTCACTGATAAATATTGTATCTGTCATATACAACATGAGCAGGATTGCTGTACATTCGGAACTGATAAACCACAATAAAGGAGGTTTTGGTACACACCGAAGTACTCATGTTAGTGTGAATGTCTTACCTGTTATATTACTGACATTAGGGGTAACTATAAAGAAGCTAGAAATCAGAAGCATGCAGTAGATTCCATGTTTCTGATCAGTGTGGGTACATAGTGATTTAAAAAATTGTTATTTACTAATCATCAGTTTCCCTTGCTCTACTCATTCCTGTGATGAAGCAGAGAGAGACACATTAAAGGAGAACTATGAGGTGAGTGAAAATCACTCATCCTCATAGTTTGAGCCGACGTGTGACAATAAAACTGTCACACATCGGCTCAATAGATCGGAAAGTGAGCGAACACATAACGTCGCTAGCTCACTTCTCAATCATGTCCCTGCAGAGAGCCGTGACTGTCAGTCACGGCTCCCTGCCGGGATTCCCCCCTCCCCGCTCCGATCCCCCAGTGCTGAGTGGAGGAACGGATGGGGGAGGGGCGGGCACAGCTGGCTCTGACTCTAGATAGGCAGAGCCAGCTGTCACTCACGCAGCTGGGTGGATCTCAACAGTAATGTCGGGATCCGTCCTGGCTGCGGCGGTCTCAGTATACCGCGAGCTGTAGCTCCCAATATACTGAGCTTTGGGTCACGGGAGGAGGTTTGTTTATGTCCTCCCATGATCCTTAAGAGAACTATGGGGAAAACACTTACCCCATAGTTCTCTTTTTAAGCATTATCTATTATATATTTACACCAGATGTATAAATACACACATAAAAAACGTTTTAAAGTGATCATTCTTGCTAAACAGTAGACATATAACCCTGCAAAAATGTTTCATTTCGGATCAATTCAGATTTGTATTTCTTTCGTTTTTCGGATTTTGGATGCGAAATTTGATTCATTTTGTTATTCGGCTTTCCAAAACGTCCCAATTTTCGTTTCGGGAATGTGACCGTGCCTGTAATGCAACCTCCAACAGCCAAAAAGGAAATCGATTGGCCAACAGTCACATATCCTAGAACAGTCACTTGAATGAAATTCACATGGATCTGGATTTTCGTCAAAGGACCATTCCGATTCGTTCGCAGTTGGACTCAAATTCAAATTCGGATGCATCCGGATGTCTGAATTTAACGATAATTGTATGAATATGAAATATGAAACAAAATGTACATGTCTACTAGACAGTCCTAAAGTATATCTAAACCCAAAGCAAAAACATTTACAGGGATATTCACAAAAGGGTGAAGAGTTTGGAGAAGGCAGGAGAAGTGAACAATCTAGGACAACATAGCTGATTTGGAAAAATTCTCCAATTCTGCTCACTTTCTAGTTCAGCTATGTTGTCCTAGATTGTTCACTTCTCCTCCCTTCTCCAAACTCTTCACCCTTTTGTACATACGAACGATAATATATTGCAGCTTACCAGTCATTGAATGTAGTGGTTGCATTCATTTTAATTTTTTAGACTTTGTTTTTTTTTATTTTCACATGTTAATCCAGCAAATATCTCACTTCCTGTCCTTGGGTGGCTATGCTCACTTCTCCAATGCATCTATGAAGGCAGCCATGGTTGTCATCCAGGCAGGAATTCAAACTTAAAAAAGTACACACTATACGGAGGGGTTTTGCTGGGGCAGTGGGGCTTCTTCATATATTTGCTGCCAATATACTGTATGCAACTAACACCTGTAATACATAATATTTTAGGCCTCTTTCACACGGCATTCCGATTAGGTCTGTCTGTCAGTTTTTCAGGCAGACCTGATCGGAAGATCAGT
The DNA here is from genome assembly GCF_000935625.1 of Nanorana parkeri. Taxonomy (NCBI): domain Eukaryota; kingdom Metazoa; phylum Chordata; class Amphibia; order Anura; family Dicroglossidae; genus Nanorana; species Nanorana parkeri. The sequence goes on along the minus strand of NW_017306442.1, from coordinate 522,071 downwards.
ATTATTCTATGGGGAATCGGATCTAAACCAATAAATGGATGGAATTGGTGTTACCTCTGAATCTGTATAGGTCAAAAAAAATAAAGTACCGTATATACTCGAATATAAGCCGAGTTTTTCAGCCCATTTTTTGTGCTGAAAAGTGGCCCTCGTTTCATTTTTGTAGATCTGAATGTGATGGATTGGATGTAATTTAATGCATACGGAAACATGTCTCCATTGCGAGATGGAGGAAAAAACTGAGTAAGCACAGATGTCACAAAGTGATATATATTCCGTACTGCTCCAACCAGCAGTAGATCTGTTCATGGATCCTCTGCTGATCAGAACAGATGCCGCCTGTGTGAAAGGTCTAAGGCTGGTTTTTTCATTTTTAGATTTGTGTGGTTACACTGTTGGCCGTGCGGCCTTCTACACTGATTTTGGGTGGTTGTGCGGGACAGGATGTTGAATGTTACTTACTTTGGCTGTGACTGTCACCAATACCACCAAAATATTTTGGCTACTCTTTCCTGACACAGTGTTAAATTAGTTTGTTGACTGGCTGGTATGTATGCTGAAAGAGTGCACCTTGCTTGGCTATTGATTTCTGGGGCACACTGGAGGTCTTCAGCTGCCTGTGAGCTGTGCTGGGTTTCCAGAGGTCATCTTAAGGTGCACACTGAGAGTCTTGGAGTGCTTCATCCACATCCTCAGCATCAGTGGAAGTGTATAATTAGAGGAATTTTATGTCCATCCTTACTTAATGTTTTCTGCTTCAAAGCATAAATAAAATAAAGGAAGCAAAAGCTTGAAATGCGATGTTCTGGCTGCCTTTTGTGATGCAGCCTGAAGCAAGATGCCACTCAGAATTGATATATATATTTATATATATATATATGGTTATTAATTAAAAAGAAATACATATAAAGTAAAAGGGTGTTTTGTTTCCCCCCTTAGTTCCAGGTTGAAATAAAGATGTCCAAGTTAAAATAATAACATAGAATGTTAAATAGTAAAGGTGGGAATAGGCAACAGTTTGAAAAACGAAGGGGTCTATTCACGAAGCAGCCGAAGGATGTAGTCGTAGCTTCGGCCGATCCCAAGGCTAGCTTTGGCCCCAGGACCCCTTCGGTTCAGTAGAACTGATTTTTCTTTTTTTTTCTTATCCTGACACGGAGCCGTGTCAGAATCGAAAAAAAAACAAAAAACATTTTGGCCATAGGAATGTATTGCTAGATTCCTATTGGGTATTTCAATTTGCAATAGCCAATAGCAAACTAGCATTGCACCCGCCCTCTGCTGCAGTTCTCCATCAGGTCCACCATCAGGATTGACATCAGCAGAGGGCGGGTACAATGCTAGTTTAAATAGCCAATAGGAATCTAGCAATGCATTCCTATGGCCAAAAATGTTTTGTTTTTTTTTTCCGATTCTGACACGGCCCCGTGTCAGAATAAAAAAAAAAAAGAAAAATCAGTGCTTCTCTCCTTGGCGGCCAGGATCGGGAGACTCCCGGAGCACCCGGGAGAGTTAGGCTTTTTTTTTTTGTTTGCTTTTTTTTGACGGCAGCAGAACCGCCAGCCAATAGAAAACTGTTGGGCGGAGCTAGCTGTCATTGCTAGCTCCACACAATAGTTTTCTATTTTTATTTTTCATTTTTTTTTACTGTGTTTCTGTTCTGCTCGGTCCCACAGAGAGACCGATCAGAACAGCCGAGCCGAATGCCGCATTCGGCTATTCACTCACTGCTGTTCGGCATCTATGAGAATAGACCGAACAGCAGCGAGTAGCCTGCCGGAGGTTCGGGTCAGCCAATCCAGATGTTGGATCGGCTGAGTCGAACACCTTCTGCACTTCGGGTCGGCTGAACATGTTGAGCATGTTCGGCCGACCCGAAGCCACCCGATGTACGGCTGATTTCAGCCGATATATGGCTGAAATCAGACGTGCCAGCCTGAAGTGAATAGCCGAACAGTGTTCGCCTCACTTCGCTTTAGGTCGGTCATTCACTCGGCTGCCTACGGCAGCTTAGTGAATAGACCCCTAAATGATGTCAAATTTTACTTTAACCACTTCTGGGCCGCAATACCTACATATACGGCGACCTGCAGAAGTGGTTAAACCAAAAACACAGCTGCTGCTGCAGCTGTGTTCTTGGTGACATTTTAAACAGCCAGCGATGGCTATTCAGGTACAAGTGATCAGGAGTCTATACAGCCACCTGATCGTTTGTACCGATCGGCGGCATGTGCTGCCCCCACCCCCTCCGCTGCCTACGGCTGACCTGGGCTCCGCTGTCCCCGGTGCAGGGCCCGGGACAGGCACAGTGGGTCTCCCTGCAACAATTGGAGAGAGATCAGCAGGCTTCCAGCCGCGATCTCTCCTCCGATCACTGGACCTGTTTACTGTCACTGTGCACATTCTCCGGCTCTTTGAGCTGGGAGAAAAAGCTGGGGAAGCAGATCTCTACTTCCTCAGCTTCTTTGGGGTCCCTAGGTGGCATTAGAAATCTGAAAGACCCCTGATGTCTCCATAAAGAGGACCTGTTACACCTTATCTGCTATTACATAGTGGACTTGTTAGCCCCCTATGTTATAGCAATAAGGTTAGTTTGAAAAAAAAAAATTGTTTAAAAATGTTAAAAAATAAAGGAACATATAAGAAAATTTAAAAAATGTCAGTAGGCCTATGTGCAAAAATGAAAATTGCAATACACATGTTACATATTGCCACAAACGTCAGAGTAAAAGCAATAATTCTACAGTCATTAATCACTGTTAGCATTAAAATGATGAGTGGTAAAGGCTTTTAAAATGTCCCCTGTAGGAAATTTGGGGTATTGAAGTTTTTTGCGGCTTCCTTGGGCGACCGTAATTTTTAAGGCTCGGCATGTCTGGTATCTATTTACCTGATGTGACCCCCATCTGTTATATTTTACCAAAAAAATTGTATTATATTCTGTTTCTGTGCACTACATTTTTATTTAGTTTATTTTATCCTAAAAATACAGGTTTGATAAACATTTGCCCAAATACAGTGCAACATAAAAAATTGCAACTAGCATTGCAAATTGCACATGCGTAGTGAAGAAATACAGCCAGCAATTAGTCCTGAACTGCACTCTTTCAATGGCCTTGGGTCAGGTGCCGCGCATCTGTTGGTGTGTGCCGTGCTCACCACCCTGCCTGTAGCCTGTCAGGCCTGTAGCACAGAGCTAAGGAGGAGTTTTAGAGTGCTTCCCTTGGCTCTGTACTACACGTCTGACAGGCGGCAGGTGGTCCAGCAGGCATAGACATAAGCAGGCCTTGTTCACAAAGTTTACCAGAGCTGTCACATAGAAAGCTCTTATTTTGTACATTGTATTTTTGTTTTTTAACAAGTAACTTCGCTGCTATACACTACATGGAGTGCTAGTTATCTTTATGGTAACTTTGGTTCATGCAGAGGACAGAAACAGGACCTTTCATTTGTCTATAGGAAGCAGGTTTGATCAAAGTGGGCAAGCTGTTCGTTAAATTAATATAGTTATCAAAGTGTCTAAAATCAAACTGCACATCTCTTTCAAATAGCACCACAGAAAGACAGATGGAGACAAAAGTATTAATTTGTACTGAGGATATCAAAGCAATACAGGCAGTTATTTTAAACACTGGACGAGGTCCAATACAGTTATGTTATAAATATTCACAGTTTTGGAGCATTTCCATCAGCTCTGTGCTAAGGTGTGACAAGCAGCAGTGCAGGCCAGCAGGCTAAGACAGAAGCCAACAGCTGCATACGTGACTTCTTAAAGAACAAAAATGCAGGTGTTGGGACCCAGCAGATGCAATAAAATGTGTGTTACTTGCTCCAGACCTCTGTACTCTGCACTTATTACCCCTGCACCCTGTGCAATACGTACTCCTGACTCATGCACCCCTGCACTCTGTGTGATAACCACTTCTGACCTCTGATCTCTGCATTACCCACACTTGACCCAGAGTGGAATCGGGTCTTATGTAACCATACCCTTTTAAGCCTCTCTTACTGTTAGCTCAGTTTGGCCACACCCACCATTTGCTGCATTATTGCTCTCCTCGTAGAGATGGGGCAGGATGAGAATATACTGTGTGTGTGTTTTGTCCTTTTGTTTTTTTACTGTAAACAGCACATATTATCTTTGATTTACAAATTAGTATTTAATACAGGATTATTAGTTAGCTAAAGAGGCAGCACAGCACAGCTGCTTGCCTTGAAGCAAAATTTGTCTAATTTAAACTTCAGACAGGGATGAGTCACTCTTAAATGAGAAGTATTGGGAGAGTAAAATCTACTCTTCCCAATAGTTTAAACCAGTGTGTCACTGCAGGTGTCACACACCGGCTCTATAGCTCGAGAGGTGAGTGATCACCAACCGCTGATCGCTCAGCTCAGTCTTCTACCTGTAGAGAACGGTGACTGTCAGTCACTACGGGCATTCCCTGTAGGATGCCCTGTCCATTCCTCCAGTACTCATTGGAGAGACAGACTGGGGACGGGGTGGGCAAAGCTGGCTCTGGCTCTAGAGAAGCAGAGCCAGCTGTGAATCAGGTAGCGGGGTGGATCCCAACAATATTGTCAGGATCTTTCCCAGCTGCAGTGTGGCCCTGCGCTGTCAGCATATAGCAGGCAAAAGCCAGCTACATGCGGACTTTGGGTAACAGGAGTACATTAGTAAAGGTATTCCTGTGATCCAAAAGAGGACTAAAGCCCCCCAAAAAGTTTGGCTATAGTTCTCTTTTAATGAGCCATTGGTTTGTGTAAATAACAGGCTTGGCTGCCCATTGAGGCAATTTTTATTTCCTCGTCCATGAAATTCTGTGGCTTTTGCTACCTTTTACCAGTTTCAGTGAATGGTATTTAACAAACAAATTCACGTTGATGTTTTTTTATAAAACCCATATATAGGGATTACATTAGATACATGGTCGCACACTACTTTTTGATTAGTAGTCCTGCACAGCGATTGTGCTTTACTGCCACTGAGAGTCCATTAGTCAGCTCAGACTGACAGAGAACCCTTGAACATACAACACATTCTTTGTGTGGCTAGTTGACTTTATCTTAGGAGTGATTGAACAGGGATGTAAATGTAGCATGTGATATACAGATAGCTGTTAGAGTCTACAATCTATGTATGTATGGAAGAGAATCACTAGCAAATAACAAGAAATGTAAGAGTCACATCAAAAACCCCTTTCAGACAAATATTAAAGCCAAACTCCAGGATAAAAAAAACCAACCCCCCCCCCCAACTCCCCCTATCCCATGAGAAAAAAAGATTTTTCGAAATCCTCTTTTTCACTTACCTTTTACCTGCGGTCTCGTGGTCATCCAGCGCTGGGTCCTTCTCCTCTCTTTTTGCTTCCTGCTGGTTCTTTCTTCTTCTGGGTGTTCACATCACTGCCTGTGTGATGTTGAGAACTCCAAATTGCTGTCCACCATTGGTGTCATCTCAGGATCCAGAGGTCTGCTGATGTTGGTCCAATGGGAGTCAAAGGGACCAACCAGCAAGAGGCCGGCGGAAATGGAGTCAGCGAGGGACCTGAATGGGCAGACAAAGGTGAGTATAATTTGCTTCACTAGGTAAGAAAAAATAAGCATCTGGCAGAATAGGTTAGAGAATGGTAGGATGGTAGGGACATCATTTGTGACTGAAGTTAGGCTTTAAATATCTCAAATACGAAATAACTATAAATACACCATAGTATCACTTTAATGGTTGCTAGTAAAATTGGTTGAACTCACAACTCAGCTTTACTGTGTGACCTATATTAAGACATAGTACACTATGAATATAGAAGCCAAAACATTACAGTAAATGCACAAGTTTCCTTTTTTTGTTCAGGATGAAAATGCAATTATTGTACAGTTCTTTTAAAATGGTAATGTAAACGGTAATGTATATCACCCAAGGAAAGGAGAAATGAAGAGCAACGGCAAGGCTGCACTAGTTGAGCAGGTGTGCTGGTGTCCCCTGGTGGGGTTGGGCTGTTTGGGATCTCCAGATGTTGCTGGATCAGCACTAACAATCCATTGTTTATTATCACATCTGGTGAATTAATCACTGCTGCTGCTCACGGTGTGAAATGCCTTATATCACTTTTATTATCCATCAGCCTAGAGATTACAGGCATACATATCCAGATTTGACTTTATCATCTTGTGAGTGACCTTTCTTGCGTTTCTTTTTTACTATATTCTGAGAATTTGTCTTTTCTGTAGACTGCTAATTCCACCATGTAGCTGGGTCTAGAACCGGCCTCATTAGTGGTCAGTGTGGATAGAGTCTCGGCCAGGGAGGAAATACCAGAGCTTTTGCAGGACAGGATGAGGTTTTAATAACATTACAAGCATTCAACTCATCTGAGCAAATCACAAAATAAATCTGTGAAAGGTCAACAAGGATAAACCCAAAGGAACAGCGTATTATATACTTTATGGCTTGCTACTCTAAATTTCCAAGGAATATCCTTACCTAAACAATGCCATAGGTCCTTCTTTATTTGAACTATTCATCTACTATGGCCAAAAGTCCTAAAGAAAATAACCTATTTAGGTTTTGGGTCACATCCCTACATCTTTTATTGTCTTTTTTTTCCCCTTGATTGTCAAATAATGTGTCAAACCAATCTGCTCAGTTTACAGGCTAAGGCATGTAGCACTTTTAATCATAAAGTAATTAAAGTGTTTTGATGTTTGTATGCCCAAGTCAATCTATTGTTGGTTAGTGCATACAGTGCATACAGCTCATAAAAGCTGAATGCCAAGAAAAAACTCCCCTTGCAGTGGGGCTACTCCCATAGAGGAAAGGTTAAATGCTTGTTTATGTCTAGGGTAGATGTGTAAAGGACTTTTATTGACCTGATTGCTGCTCCAACAGGGTCCACAGCCTATCCACCCCCGTGCTCTGGCAGTTGGAGGCCCGCTGACATCATCATGTACAGTGCAGGGTTCATAGCACTACATTGTATGTGAGAATGCCGATAGACAGTCCACAAGCCAGAGCGTAGGGGAGACGAGGAGAGCACCGACTGCCACTAGAGCGGGGATCGGGTAAGTAAAACTGCTTTTTTTTAACATAAAATAGTCTCACATTTACAATAAGGCTTCTTTTAGACTAACACATGTGGCATACCCATCATGCTATGACACCCTAACAGCTATTGTTTAATAGTTACTTTCAAGGCCTTCTGGAGAGTGGCTACTTTTGTTCCCCATAATCCCTATGTTAGTTGTAAAGTAGCCACCGCTCCAAGCTCGCTCCCCTGATAGGCTACAATCTCAATACAAATGAAATGAGTAAACTAAATGTGAGATTGTAGTTCATTACAGGAGTGATCTTAGAGTGGTGGCTACTTTGCAACACACACTGGGTCCATGAGGAACAAAAGTAGCCACCCTCCAGAAGGAAGGACAGTGTTAGAGCAAATTCATAGATGATTTGAGGATCTACAGCCGACTGATACAGAAAAAAGGTAAATTTTTGTTAATACTTAGGGTACTTGTATTTTTAACATTTAATGCCTGAGTTTAGTGTCACTTTAGGTTGGCAGAGACTTGAACATATCAGTTGCCCCCTACATGATTTGCAGCTTGCTTTGCCAAAAGAATAAGAACCCCTTTACTTAATAATATAAAATCCCATCTCTATGGATTCAACCCATGAAATGGCTTGAAGATCCTCAAGGGCATATATTCTAATCATGTCCTAAGGAATTTCTGAAAACACTTTGGCAATATATTAGTCAATGTTACCCAACTATACATTTTTGTTAAATCTGGCTGCTAAATATTATGGTCTGATCAAACTGAAGTGTTTGGTGCAAGAATATGCTTCCTTCATCCATCTGTCACTTGGTGTTATAATAAATCTATGTTAGTTCATCCATTAATCATGTCCTATATTTCTCAGGAAATGCCATTATACATGTCAACAAAAACTATACCTGACACCTATGGGCCATGATATGTTCTCCCTGTATTACTAATACAAGTGGTAGACTTATTCACATTGCATTTTATCATGTATGCAGAAATAACGTTAGCATTGCCATATTGCTGGATAAGGTCAAAGATCTTGAGATCCAAATCTAATTACTCTCCCATACCATTATTCAATTTATCCTCACTTGGATCAGACCTAAATTGTTTGTTTTTCAATTGAATGGAAAAGGCTATTTGGTTTACTCAACAAAAAATTTAATAAACTTGATTAATACCTCACCTGTAAACTTAATCAAAGTTAGCCCATGCAGACTATATCAACTTAGAGAAAGTAATGGTCTCTCACCTATAACCTCATTCTCATTGTTCAGACTATTCTAAACTCTAGAGAGAGAAACGTCCCATTTGAACTTGAGTCACTCTAGCAGATCTGAGGATTTCTCAGATAAAGTACTTTTCCTAAACTCATTATACAGGAGACAATTTCACTGAAATCATCAAAAGCCCCAGGTCCAGATAGTTTCACAAGAGTGTAATAAAATGTCACACTTTGTACTAGTTTTCTTATTCATTTAAAGGAGTTGCAAAGTCTCAGCATACACCATCCTGTTATAACATCAGCATTGTAATAGGAATACATACAGTACTAGAGTTGATTTTGATAATGCAATCAAAGCTTACTTGAAAAAAATCCCTTTTATATAGCAGTGTTGATTTTGTTGACAAAAAAATTTCGTTTTTTCCCCCCGTCATCTGCATGTTTTTTAGTGACGAAAACAAAACGAAAACTAAGAGGGTAATTCACAAAGCTGCGGAAGGCAGCCGAGTGAATAACCCACCTGCTGTTCGGCTATTCACTTCAGGCTTGTACAGCTGATTTCAGCCGAACATCGGCTTGCTTCTGTTCAGCCGAACATGCTCAGCATGTTCGACTGAGCCGAAGTGAAGAAGGAGTTCGACTCAGCCGATCCAACATTTGCCTCTGGAAGGCTACTGCTGAAATTCGCCCTATTCTCACAGGGGCCGAACGGCAGTGAGTAAATAGCCGAAGGCCGGCGAGCAGCATTCGGCTTGGCTATTCTACTAAGTGTTTAAAAATGTAAATAAATGATAAATTTAAAAAAATAAAGATGTTTTTTTTTTTTAAACAATTGGGCAGAGCTAACAGTGACAGTTAGCTCTGCCCAACTGTTTCCTACTGGTGGGGACCTGCTAGAGTCTTCTAGCAGGTCCTGGCCAATGAATAACAATTGGGCAGAGCCGGCCGTGACGTCATGGCCGGCTCCGCCCAGTTGTCATTGTTAAATGACAGTTCAGCGTCCCCAGGTAACCTGTGAGATCACGGCCGCCCAGCTGTCAGTTGCAAGGCTTTCGGCCGGCCAATGGCCAGCTGCTCGCCCCGCTTCAGATGTCACTTCGGCTCAATCGAAACTAAGCATATGCCTTCGGCTCGGCTGAGCCACTCAGCCAGCTTCAGAGCTGTACGGGCTATAGTGAATAGCCCGTACAACTGCCCTTCGGTTCTACTTAACCGAAGGGCTCCGGCGGCCGAAGCTGGCCGAAGGATCAGCCGGAGCCTCGGCAGCTTTGTGAATAACCCTCTAAGTAATAGAGAAATTAATGGAATGAAAATTAAACAAATGTTCTGGGAGGGACTATTGCTTTTGGACATCCGGTTCCCTGATTTCTTCCTCTTCATGTAGTAGGGAGACATGAACAACTGAATAATAACTTACTGATCTACCCAGTGGGACACCAGCTAGCAAACACTTACTGCACAAACTGCACAGTCATGTCAATGTCAGGGAGAAGGAGAAGAGCAGATAGATGGATGCATTTTACATTTCATGCTAATGAGAACAAAGCCCTGTGTAAACCTTGTGGAGCAACAATCGTAAGTCATAACAGGTTAATAGAGGTTTACTACAGGAATATAGAATGAGTTTGGAAATTCTAGAGACTTGCATAAATAATGCATTACACTTTAAATAAACCATTTAGATTCACTCGACTAAAATTAGACTAAAAACTATTCTGATGACTAAAATAAGATTAAAACTGTCTTCCATCTGCCCATCATTTTTAACCACTTCCTGGATTCACAGTGTGCTTTGCGTTCCTTTCCCTGATACTTGATGTGATGCAATCTTCATTTCTCCAAGACTATGGGGTCTATTCACAAAGCTGCCGAAGGATCTGGCCGTAGCTTCGGCCGATCCTTCGGCTAGTATCATGCATTGCTTCCAGCAAGCAATGATAATGTTCCAATGTTCAGTTGTTGAGTTGTAGTTCAGAAGGCAGGCTCTGTGAGAGTTGTGACACAAGGAAGTGCGTGTTCACAGGGCTGAAACTGAGGAAGTACATCCTATAGCCATCTTCAGTAAGTAAGTTCACAAACTTGTAGATTGATATGGTTATTAGCAGGCGGATAGAACTTGTGGAAATCCAACACAGAAATACATATTTATTTTTTAGTTTTTGACCATAGATGCCCTTTAATTAAGGCAGGTAAAGAAGACGTTTCCCCAAATATATTGTACTTAGTGTACATACTCAGTAGCTACAATCCCTAAATGTCATCAAGATAAAATTATTATCCTGGATTGTGGAGTGGGTGGATGTATACTTGTAATTATACTACTATGTGTCATTTTGCTGATTTGTTGCATTATGTAAACAAGCCTGAAATAAGTTATCATCCAAACTTGATCTGATCTTTAATCTTTTATCACCACATGTCAGATAAAAATGACATCAATTCTACACGTGTTTCGGTGAATCATGCCCTTAATCTTTATTCTTAACCTTTTCTAAAGATTAAAGGAGAAGTATTGGGAGAGTAAAATATACTGTGCCCAATACTTAGAGCTGGCGTGGGACATTGCTGATCATGTGACCGCTGATCACTCAGCTCACGGATTCTCGCTGCAGAGCAGTGGGTGTCAGTCACCACACCTCGCAAGGATTCCTCCCTCTCTGTTCCTCCATCATTTATTGGAGGGACAGACAGGGGAGAGGGCGGGCACAGCTGGATCTGGCTCTAGAGAAGCAGAACCAGCTGTCAATCAGGCAGCCAGATGGATCTGGACAATATTGTCAGGATCTTTCCCAGCTGTAGTGGGGCTCCTTGCTGCCAACATATAGCAGGCAGTAGCATGCTATCAGCTGACTTTGGGTCACAGGTATACATTAGTAAAAGGTTTGGCCTTACTTCTTTTTTAAGGCTGGGATTGGCTGAAATAGGTCTAGTGTGATGTCTTTTTATCTGACATGCTGTAATATAAGCTTTTAGGATCAACTCAAATTTGGTAGTTTTAATACTAGCACATGGAGAGAAGTTTCTGCTCTGCCCCACCTGCTGTGGTCCAGTTCTGACATTGTACTTGCTAAAGGGGTTAAAGATTTAGAAGCATTGTATGTTAATGAGAGGAAGCTCCGTTTGTCCCTCTATTTTCACTTGTAAACTGCTCAGAGTAGCCTGTAATCTGCACAAAGACCTTTATCATAGAAACGCCTGAAAGGTAAGAAACTTTTTTTTTAGGTATGATGTGTGAATGGGAGAACATAACACACATATAGAGGGGTTTTCTCAAATTTGACAGCAAAAATGGAAATACATTTTAAGTATCCTGAACACTATGCTCCAAGCACCTAAATTATACTCCTATTTTTTCATAACCTCTTTTCCAACTACATGAATTAAATTCTTATTACATTTTTGGTCCGTATTAATGCATTAAGAGTATGGATTTACCCCATGTACTGCACTACATACTGTATTTTGTTAGCACTGCCTATGTATTTCAAATTAAAAGTTGGCTTTGGATTTCCAGTACTCATTTCCTTCCACCACCCTTTAATACTCACCCAGTTGCTGCAGTGGAAGGCTAGCGGATGAAAAGGGAGTTGACCTTATTATATTACTATTCTTGTGTATATTTGCCATGGCTTTCTGTAGTTTACCTTTTTAGATAAATATATATATTTTATTTTTGTTGTTTTGTTTTTTTTGGCAGAAAAAAGCCCTTAAAGGAGAACTATGAGGTTAGTGATTTTCACTCAACCTCATAGTTCGAGCCGACATGTGACAATGAAACTGTCACACTTCGGATCAATAGATCGGGAAGTGAGCGAACGCATACCGTCGCTCGCTTACTTCTCGATCATGTCCCTGCAGAGAGCCGTGACTGTCACTCACAGCTCCCTGCAGGAATTATCCCCCTCCCCTGTCCGATCCTTCAGTGCTGACTGGCGGAACGGACAGGGGAGGGGGCGGGTCCATCTGGCTCTGCCTCTAGAAAGGCAGAGCCAGCTGTCACTCACGCAGCTGGGGGGATCTCGACAGTAATGTCGGAATCCATCCCGACTGAGGTGGTCTCAGTATAACGCGAGCTGTAGCTCGCGATATACTGAGCTTTGGTTCACGGGAGGACGCTAGCTTATGTCCTCCCATGACCCTGAGGAGAACTATGGGGAAAAACTCTTACCCCATAGTTCTCCTTTAAATTACACCTGAATAATTTACATTTACTGCTGGAGCCACACTTTCACAACCCTATTTTGCCTTCCAGATAACAGTACAAATACAGTAAACTCCCCATTATCCGGCATCCACGGGGATTGGTAGGTTCTGAATAAATGTAGTTTCTGGTTGCTTGAGGGTTACTATTAAAAATAGGTCTAACTAATACCATAGACTGAAAACACAAAGCGCACAGCTCACCCCGATAATGCGTCCCCGCAATCCACATTCGGTGCACGGATGACTCTCTTCCGGAGTAAAAGGGTCAAAAACTGTGGACCCAGCACACGATAATCTTCCAAAGAAATTCAAACTTTATTCCACATGCACTAAAGTGTTTCTGCCTTACTCGGCCTTAGTCATAGCTTAGTCTAACTAATATCATACCCATACTTTACCATATCATAACATAAACTCTGACTTCATATTAATATTGCAATGCAGTAATCAAGAGCAAATTAAGACAAATAGACACACGATCATTTCCAGGATAATACATGCCGCAGATCAGCAAAAAAGTGAGTACACAGGGGATTTTTTTTCTAGTTAAATGGTTAGTTGAATAACGGATAACTGAGAGTTTACTGGAAATTTTTTTAAATAGCCATATCTACTTGCAAAATAATACATTATCAACTGCCATAGAAGAGCAATAAATTCTCCATGGTGCCTATAGGAAAAAATAATTTTGCCACTATTCACTTGTAATAAACCTTGCCTTTAAATTAAAGATTATCATACAAACTTCCCTTCTTGTGAGAGCACCCCTTCCTCTTTTCTTCTTCTATAATATTGCCTTTAAACTTGCTAGGAAATTTGGCTTATTCAGGAAGCATGAATTCTCTAGAACAGCTATTCCCCTCCTTATACATGATAGCCCTCTCCTCTTCTAGGAGTGTCTACTTAGTGGCAGTGCTGGCCCAGCTTCTCTGCCCCTCCCCTCACCTACCTGCATAATCTTCTCTGCTGAGATAAACGCAAAGGGGAATACTACAAAGTATAAATTGAGTAACAGCTCTGAGTCTGCTGGGGCTGCTGACATCACATCTAAAATGGTGGTGTCCAGTTGCAGTCTCATGGCTTTTGGATATCTACACAAGGGAGGCATTTACAAGTAAATAACATGCATACAATACATTAAATGCACATATAATCCACAGCAAACATCGCTAAAATTCAAGAACCGGCTCACACTGTGATTGCATTTCAGGTCAGGCAAACAAGTGTGCCGCTGCCTTTAGCAACCAAATCCAGAAATAGCCATACCCCAAAAGCCTTCACTGAAGATAAAAATCTTTATTTATGGAGCAAATACATACTGTTAGTTCTGTCCCATGTGTGCTCAACCTCTTAACACGTTTTACCTTTTTGGCTTGCTCATAGAGATAGCAATCCTATCTCTATGAGTACGCCGGAATGGTGAAACATAGTAGTGGCTGAGCACTCGTGGAGAGCAACTAACAGTATGTATTTGCTCCATAAATAAAAAATGTTATCTTCGAAGACCCTTGGGGGGGTGGCTATTCTGGATTTAAATGCACATGTAGGCGGTTATTCACAAAGCTGCCGAAGGCAGCCAAGTGAGTAACCCAGCTGAAGTGAACCAAATGCTGTTCGGCTACGGGTTAATGTTTCACCATTCTGTTCGGCTGAGCCGAAGTGCAGAAGGACTGCGACTCAGCCAATCTAACATCTGGATCGGTTGAGCCGAAGCTCCGGCAGCTCACTCGCTGCCGTTCGCCCCTATTCACGTAGGGGCCGAACGGCAGTAAATGAATAACCAAATGATGCAGTGACAGCTAGCTCCGCCCAATTGTTTCCTTCGGCAGGCTGTTAGCGCCACTTCGGCTCAGTCGATTCGAAGCATATGCTTTTGGCTCGGCTGAGTCGCTCGGTCGCCTTCGGCTGGTCTACGGGTTATTCACAACCGAAAGGCTTCGGTAGCCGAAGAGAGAGGATCAGCTGAAGCTACGGCTGCATCCTTTGGCTCCTTCGTGAATAACCCCCATAATGTTATAGGAAGATTTTTTTTTTTTTTAAATGAGTAGTCTCACAACAGGGTCTCGCTAATAAAATTAAAAATAATGACATTTGCCAACTATAATATAACGTACTTGTTAGCTGTTTTGAAGAATGACTAGAAAAATATTTCTAGTTTATTGCATAGAATGCTTTTCTAGAATATATTTCTTAATTGCATATGTAACATTTTTGACACTGGATACCTATTTAATTTTTATTACAAAAATATTTTGTACAAAATCGAATAAACCTTTTTTTTCCCTATAAAATAAAATACGGTTTAAGCAACAAGCTCTCCAACTATGTGGGATCACAAGTCCACACTCTACGTGATCTCATACAGGTCACATGCATATGAAAGTGATTACTTTATTATGCATCATCAGGGCCATTTCATCAAAGGTCATTTTACAAAACAGCCAGCTAAGATTTGCCATTTCTAACAGATGAATCTAGTGATGTTTGCAGTATTTCACTGGTAGCACTAGTCTACAGCCAATCTTACTCTGCTCTGCTTTTACTCCAAATACCAGTTTTGCTCTCTACCTATACTCTCCATATCAGTACTGCTGAGCTTTTAACTTCTTTTGTCTTGAATGCTAGAGAAGATGGAAAACAATTCCATACTGAGAAGGAACATCTAATAGTGAAGCTTTGCAAAGGGTACTAGGAGGTAGCACCTACTTTTCAGTTGTCCATCTGTCAGCAGAGCACAAATAATATGTCTGGTTTGGTGTACACGTATACTCCCTCTACCATGAAGCATTTCTTGATGCCCAAGCTGCCAAATTCCAGGCGCAAGCACTGTCTCAAGGGGAGCGGTGTGTGGGATTGGCTAGCCCTACAGTGTCCCATTTCAGCTGGGGCAAAAAAATGAAGCAGTCCACAGCACCTTTTAATTCATTCAAAATATAACTGCAATACTTACGTTATCTCTGGCAGTGTCCCCTGCAGATTCCCTGATCCAGCCATCCGGCGATGTCCTCTGATCAGTTGAATGATGCCCAGCATCATTTAATCTGCTTAACAGTATCAAGGGCCTGTCCTCCTGTACTCACATTCTCAAGGAAGTGGTGCCACACTCTGCATCATTCAGGATTTGCAAGCTACTGTAGGAAGAAGAGGATGAAGAGGACCTGTGACATCACTTAACCAGATCGAAGACAGCTGTATATTTGTATACATATATTTTTTAAAGGGTTAGAGGTGCTGCAATGGGTGAAAGGGCCAAACACGTTGGTTCAATTTATCCAGGTCTGTAAGAGCATATACTGCAAGTTGCCTGAATCTACCCATTCTCATGTGCACTAGGAAAGCCTTGACTTGAGCTCAAAGTTCGATTTATTTTGCAACCCTTGTTTGCCATCCCACGTTGCATGGCCCAGAGATCAACAGAGACGCACCCACACTGAAATTTGGGAAGCCAGGGGAACATGCAGAATATATATAATCATTTGATTTAGACCTTATATCAAGGAGTTTCCCACAGCAGAACAGAAGAGTTAAATGTACTTGCAGGATCCCTGTGGTGCTTGCTTGAATGGGTTTGTAGTTGTGGGTGTGAATGTATATACACTATATTGCCAAAAGTATTGGGACGCCTGCCTTTACATGCACATGAACTTTAATGGCATTCCATTCTTAGTCTGTAGGGTTCAATATTGAGTTAGCCCACCCTTTGCAGCTATAACAGCTTCTACTCTTCTGGGAAGGCATCCACAAGGCCTACTGTGGCCACATGGACTTCCACAACTGACTTAGTTTAAGTCCTTCATTGATATTTCTAACTCAGTAAATGAATCAATAGAAGCACAGAGATTTTAGGAGGCCAGTTGTTTTTTTTTTAGTTATTATTTAAGTAGTTCAATAAACAATCACTTTCTATATTCAGTATAACACATCTTAAAGTGAACAGAAAAATACGCTCAGAGTGGAGTTTGTATGGATTGGTTAGCTTTAAACTTCAAATTGCATAGCAATTGAGTAATTCAATTAACAAACTGTACTGCAGAAGCAATATATCAAGAACACCCATCTCCAGTTCAAGCTCAGCAGTTTTACAGGCCAGAAGCAGCCAGACAGATCCAAATAGCGAGCAATCTCTGACAGTCTCGTCCTGCCGTAAATACTGTGAAAAGGAAGAACGCATGCCAGTGACAACAGGGCTTTAGTTTTCAATGCATCTTCTCCCTCGATAATGTCATCTCATACTCTTTGCTCCTTTTGTTTGTGTGTGGTGTTGGAGTAGAGCTGTCACTTTGTTAAATTTGATTCGGTTGATCCTGAAGTGAAATGATCCTTGGAAACTGGGTATTGAGACACAAATAATTATTCCAAGAGCATGCTAGAGAATTAACATTCACTGGAGCGAGAAAAGAGCACTTCCTCCCGCAGATGAAAAGGTAATTGTTGAACTAGTGCCGAACGATTGGCTTGGCCTTGTGTTCTCTGACAATTTAGGGAAGGTTACAGGTTATAGAACATGAGGAGGATCGCAGAACGTCAGAATGGTGCCCTTCAGGAACTGCTGGACTGAGACAGTTTGAAAACCCACTTTTAACAGAGAACAGCCTTCTAGCAACAGTAATCATGAGTCTTCAGCGAGCAGATTAGTAGACAACTGACCTTTCGGATTAATACATATTTATAGGCCTTTTACTCCAGGCAAAAATGAGAGAGAAAAAAAGGCTGCTGTGATTCAGACGTGGTGGGGGATTTGGAAAATGCCACAGCAGCCATGCAAGAAAGGGCTAAGGTCCAACCTCTCATACTCATGTACAAGATAAATCAGCAGCTTAGCGTTAACGGTTTCATTAATCAGCAGTGCTGTGAGACACTCCGGCACGGTGGGGAACTCATGCATGGTTCTTATACACTGTGAACACTGTTTCCTGCCCAGCCTACTTTGCTCTTGAAATTGTACACTCTATTCAAGGACATTAAACATCTTTGTATCTTGGAGGATTAGCATGTTTAGCAGTTTTCTTTATATGTGGAGACAAGGCCTTGGGCTTGCAGATAGAATCTGAGAGCACATATATTTGTTCCCTGTACAATAAGGATTCTTTGTGGCCTTTTCATTAGTATCAGGAAATTGTCATTGATGGAACTTACCAAAACCCATCATACCCACACACATAGTGCTGCTCTCTTGGAAGCAGTGCACAAGCAAACAAGGATCAGACATTTGTTCATATTGTTATTTCAAATCAGATGACACTCCCACAGTGCTTAAATAAGACTTTAAATGGGAATATTTGGATACCAGAATCCATTGTCAGTTATTTATTTTATGAGGTTTTAGAAAAGTGATCTCGTTAGGGAGCAGCATGATGATGTTATGGTTATGATTATAAGTGATACATTGGAGCTTCCGTGTATGTTTTAGTGTATCAGTGTAGGTTTGGAATAACCCAAAGCTATACAGTACATAAAACCATCAAATAACCAGTCAAGCACTTTGCTAATCTGACCATTTAGTTTGGGGTGGAGCACAGTAAAAATACTCTTTTAGGCGCTTCCTACTAACAGTGCTTTTGCTTCACAAACTTCTACTCAACCATGCTTGAATTAAATGGTAAATGTTCTGTCCTAGATACCGTGTTAGATGACTGTCACCTGACTGGAGCAATTTAAACCAGACTTAGAAATGATTATGCCTGAGACACTCCTGGCCAAAGAGTCTATTAATTGAGGTATGGACACTACTAGACCTCTGAAGGTATGCTGTGGTATCTGTCACCAAGCCATCAGTACCAGACCCTTTAAATCCCATAAGTTGCAAGGTGGGGCCTCAATGGCTCTGACTTGTTTTTCCAGCACATCCCACAGATGCTCGATTGGATTGAGACCTGGAGAATCTGGAACCCAAGTCAACACCTTGAATTCATTGTGTTCCTCAAACCATTCTTGAACCATTTTTTCAGTGTGGCAGGATGCATTATCCTGCTGAAAGAGGCTACTGCTAACAGGGAATGCGGTTTCCATGAAGGGGTGTACTTGGTCAGCAACAATGTTTAGGTAGATGGTACGTGTCAAAGTAACAACTAGAGATGGGCTGGATGTTCAATGGAGTAGGGCTTGGGGACTACAGAGACAGTACGACCAGACAGGTTATAATGAGGAGTGCTGAAAAAAAACTGCCTACTACTGCATTCCTTCAAAAGTTATGCAATAATTTTTTAGTTCAGCTATGGTAAATTACCTGAGATGTTTATTTATAGTGACCTGCTAAAAACCGCTGAAATTTAAAATCATGTATACAGTGAATGTGCTTACACTGTAATCTGAGAAAGAGGCACTTGAGGGCTCACAGAAAGGAGTAAGCTAAGGATGGACACCACTGGTGTGGGATATCACTAGAAGTCAAATTAGGAAGCATAGAGGGGTGGGTGAGTAACAAGAGTATGTGTGGTTTTTTTTTAATCATTCTATTTGCAAGCAGCTGTGTTGTATCACATCAGACATTTTGCATAAAAATACAGGATAATTGTTTTAATGGATGATGTTTGAGGTCCCCTTTAACTTCCCTGATTTGGGCTGTGTTCAGATGGGGACCAAAAAGCTCTATTGGGTATTGTCTGAACGTAATAATGCACTGTTACTTTCCTACACAGCTCTCTCCCTTGTGCTGTGTGATCTAACCTCTGACTAATCTCTATCCGCAATGGCCTTGTCCACATCACTGCTTATACGATGGGAAATCTATTTCACACATCTATGTGATAGACATATAATGAACATTTAATTGCGGGTTAATCATACCCCAAGGCTGGCATGGTGGAAGCCCATGCTTCTACAGAGGAACGTAACACAAACATCATGTGTTTATCCTTATCTTCCTAATCAAAATTATATCCTAACAAAAGTGCATATATAGAACATTGATGCATCTCAGCAGCAGGCAAACATGAAATAAATAAACTGGAGGTCAGTGGCATAAGTGACATTTCTTAAATATTCATTACAAAGCTAATCTGAAAATAATCTCATGGGTACTCCTGCTGTAGGCAAAATTCAGGAAATGTCTCTTCTCCCATCAACAAATATACAGATTGCAGACTAAGCGTTATTATGGCCAAATCCCAAACCACCACAAGAGAACTGTTATGTTTTGGTCACAGTCCAGTACAGATGACATCTATAAAGTGTTTTAAAATGTCACTTATCTAAACTCAAAAAGTCTGAACTCAATTTGAGCACAAAACCTAATCGACATTTAACTGTGCATAACTGTGCATTACAATCAGCCAACCATGAAAAACTAACTACTGTATAGCATAAGGAGATTGTAAGATGAAGCAAGATGGTTGGCTTATTTAGTAGCCTTGCCAAATGCTTAATGTAGCCCCAAGCAAACAGCCAAGCAACCATTTGTGAGCTTGTGTTGGCTTCTCTACTTTAAATTGTTGAGAGATGACTTCAAGAGAAACTTCACC
>NW_017306442.1:484075-500926 GCF_000935625.1 Nanorana parkeri | reverse complement strand
CCCATTCTCCCCCCTTACATTTTTTTATTGGGCTATGCTCAAAAAGCATACTAACATGTCCAGCAATCCAGTGGAATTCTGTAGGAATCCATTGTTCTACCTCTGCATATCCGGTCCCATGTCACCATCTTCTTCAACTACTTCTCTGACGTCATCAATGGCTGGCTTCTCTTCTGGGCTGGCCCCCTAATGGTGCATAGAGTACCCCGAGACCTCCTGGGATGTGTCATGTGGGTATCTCAGGAAGCTGCGGGCAACAAATACTTCAAAAGAATATATGCAATTGTTCGAGAGGAAGGGGGTAGGGGTGGAATGACAGAAAGTAGGTGGAGAGTTTGAAGGTCCACTTTCACTTTCTCATGCTTGTCTAATTAATGCATAATGGCAAGATCCTTTCTAGGGATAAGCAAATGGATCAGCTATTCTCATTGTATTGGGTATTGAAGATCATTAAGACAAATCATGATTTGCTTATATAAACCCAAGCTTATTTGCACAATTTGCTGTGGGTCCATACAAACAATCATTTGGCCAATCATGAAGCAAACTTCAATTTGCTTGCAAGATACTTTTTTCAGTTAATAAGTCTGATATGCAGTGATCTGAAAATCAGTTTCCATTTCTTAATTCTTCACACAGGGATATACAAATGGCATTTTACTCTTCTATATTCTATCTTACTGTTGGTTGTAATACAAGGTAAACAAGGAGAGGAATGGATGCTTGTGAAAGCATTGTTGCTGTAGAAGAGTGACATGTGACACTGTTAAAGAATCAGCATTAACCGATGACAGCGTTTTATAATTCTGTGTTTAGATGATGCTGACATCAGCAGCTGCCAAGATCATACACTTACTGGCCTGTATTTAGTGTAAAAGGGTGCAAGGGAGGGCTGTAAAGGAAAATAAGCTTGATTAGTTAAATTAAGAGGAATGTGCAAATCAACTAATTGCAAATAACCAAAATTCATTTGGGGCTCTGATTCAAATACACTGAAATTTGGCTGCTATGGGTTGTTCCATCTAGCAGACCATGTTTGCTCTTAGCTGTGCCATATTATGTAAGTCTTATTCACTCAATTCTTTTTTCTTCACTATATACCTCTTGTGTACCGTTCCTGGACTTCAGAGTTTTAATTCAGCAACAGAGTGGAATGGGCAGTGTTGGGGTGGGAGTGAGTGCTATACTGTGGTTTCATTTTTTTATGATAATTGTTCAGCAGAGGAGAATATACAGTAGGCACATAAATCTCAACACTGTATAGCAGATACTGTACATTACATTGGGTCATGTGTTAATAACTAATACGATGGCTCTTATAAACAGAGAAAAAGCAAACAAAAGAACAAAAAGTGAATATTTTGTGAAAGTAGAAATGTATGAGTGTATATATGGTGTATACACTAAGTGTTATATAACGCATTTTAGCAATGACACATCAGGTCACATAATAATTACTATAAAGTCGTGAAAGAGCGTTCCAAATTTGAAATGTATCTGGAGATCACACATAGAGGGAAGTGTGTCAAGGCACAGCAGGGGGCAGTCGGAGAACTTTGCAGAGTATAGTCAAGAACAACTGTGTGGAGAAAGTAGCAGTAAAGGAATGATAAAACCAATTATGCCACATTTCCACAAAGTTATCATGGCATCCCTAAGGAGTGTGGAGAGGAGGATGATGCAACAGTTCACCAGCACAAATAAATTGTTTGATACAAGATATTCAGCACTACATAAAGTTTTATCTGGGATTAGTCGGGAAGGGTAAGTTCATCAATCAAGCTACATAGGCATTTTTCAATGGGAGAGGAAATTGGGTGATCTATGATATTGTGAAGGGAAAAAACAATCTTCTGCCAGTAGTCTTTCAGGGCTGGACATTGCCTTATAAGATGGTAAAGTGTACAGCTATGTTGGTACAACATTTATTGACATTGTCTGCTGTTGTTGGTACATAGCTAGTACATTTTGCCTCCACATATAGCAGCGACCTGCCCTAAACAACTACTAGCGGAAGAGTACTTAAATTATTAAAGTAGTTGGGATAACATAAGATATACTCATTGTTCACATATACACTGCTTGGCCAAAAAAAAAAAGTCACCACCAGGATTTAGCTAAGCAAATAGGAAAGAGCTATAGGAGTTGCTTCAGTTGGTCAGGTCTAGGTTCAGCAAAATTATGTGCCCAAAAAATGAGGTCAGCAACTTACCTGAATATACTGAATGATCAGGTTTTTCCATCAATGGATTTTTCCTCCCCTGATGGCATGGGCATATTTCCAGATGACAATGCCAGGTGTCATCGGGCTCAAATTGTGAAAAAGTGGTTCAGGGAGCATGAGACATAATTTTCAGTCCAGACCTTCGTGTCCAGACCTTAACTCCATTGAGAATCTTTGGGATGTGCTGGAGAAGACTATGCAGTGGTCCGACTCTCCCATCTTAACTACAAGATCTTGGTGAAAAATGAATGTCATTCTGGATGGAAATAAATGTTGTGACATTGCATAAGCTTATTGAAATGATGCCACAGTGAATATACAGTATGCCATAATCAAAGCTATAGGCGATCCAACTGAATATTAGAGTGTGTGGCGTTTTCTGGGGGTTTTTTTGGCCAGGCAGTGTATAAATCTATTACAAAAGCAAGGGAATACCTTTGTAATAGCATTTAAAGTACACACTGGCAGTCTAAGGGGTCTATTCACAAAGCTGCCGAAGGATCTGGCCGTAGCTTCGGCCGATCCTTCGGCTAGCTTCGGCACCAGGACCCCTTCGGTTCAGGAGAACCGAGGGGGTGCTGTACGGGCTATTCACAATAGCCTGTACAGCTCCCGATCACGGCCGAGCGGCTCAGTCGAGCGCTGAGCCGTGCTGAAAGACGAAGCTGGCCGAGCGGCCGGCCTTTGGCCGGCCGACAGCCTGCTTCTGACAGCTGGGCGGAGCCAGCCGTGATCTTACGGCTGGCTCTGAAGTGAATAGCCGAACAGTGTTCGGCTCACTTCACTTCTGATCGGTCATTCACTCGGCTGCCCTCGGCAGCTTTGTGAATAGACCCCTAAGTCTTCAGTGGGGCTGTTTTACCCAAGCTCATTTGCCCTTCAGTGATAGGTAAAGCTTTTTTTTATAATCAGTAAATCCAATGAAAAGTAGGCCCTTCAAGAAGTTGCCTAGAAGTTCTTTCAATGATGGGGGCTCAGGAGGACAATTGTACAGAAATGGTGAGTATAATCTGGAGGAAGCAATTGTGCTGCCACTTTAAAACAGATATCTACAAATAAACAGTCAATGCATTTTAAAATGAAAAAATTGAGCTTATGGGGAAATATTCACCTCTGGCTGCCAGAGAAACACTGTTTTAGCCTCCAGTCCTCATTTGTGTTGAATGGTAACCAGGGTCATTCAGTGAGCTCAGGCTGTCAAGGACACACACCCTGCAGATGCTTCACTACATTGTCCTGGGATCACAGTACAGTACTGCAGAGAGTGCTGCTGATGTCATAATGTCCATTCTCTGCAGTATTGAAGATGACCCACCAATGCCAAGTAGAAGACCTGAGGATGTCATGGGACCTGCATTAAGACCCCAGGAACATAGGTATGTATAAAGAGAATTTTTTTAAATCGTGGGTGGACAAGTTTTTAAAAAATGGAGTTCTGCTTTAAGTTTTAGGCAGAACGAACTTATATGGTTTGTAGTTGCAATATTTTCCTTTTGCTAGACTTATTCAGAGTAAACTATACTGCTAAATAGTTCATGTGACAAGAAGAACATGGCTTCCAAGTGTTATTTAACTTTGTTTTATTTGACTGGGGAAGGTTAGAACCCTTTTTAGGTTTTCATTGCTGTCTGTGAGCTATTGAGAACATTTCCCTCACTCCTCTCCTAGTGACAGAGTGTCACATGGACACAGTGGGGTTGATTTACTAACCTTATAAACATGTCACGAACAAGTATACACCTCTGTAGTGTGTTCCCTCCCAGCATGATCTATTGGTGGAATCTAGACACCTTTGTAGTGTGTACACACCCAGCAAGTGTGTTGTGCAAAGCCCTGCATGAATTGCAAGGTGATGTTGTGTAAATTAACTCTACGTTGTGTTGCTTGCGTTGATGAATGCAGGAATGTAAATGCATGAGCTAACCATTTTTGTCTAAACTGTGAAGCAGCATTATATATGCATCATGTGCATGATTTTTCCATATATGGCATTAGTGGAAATATGCTTTTAGAGACTTGCATGCCACTATTAGATCGGCGTGTAGCCTATGGCGCATGCTACATGACGCGCACGTACGTAAATACAAATAAATAAATAAAAAACGCGCCATAACGGCGTGAAAATGTGACACGTTGCTCGTGTTTGGTTGATGAATACATTTTGCTGTGTAAAAATGCACACGGACCTGGTGCGTGTGTGTGTTTAGGTTAGTAAATCACCCCCAGTGGCTCAGTGAACGCAGCTAAAACACTTTTCTTAGTATAGCTGAGAGGGTTTAGAACCGGGGTTTCAGGGTTTTATTGTGCCTGTGTCTTCTTACTTCAGTTTCCTTATTGGTAACAAAGACAGCAATAAAACCAGACAGAGGTTCTAATCTTCCCTCATTCTTCTGCTGTCTGTGTACTTTGTCTTGGTGGCCTCACTGGAAGTGAGGTAAATCTTCTTAAATGGAGACACACAGCAATGAAAACCAAAGAGCAATTCTAGCCCCTCCTTACTCTATCCAAAACTAGAAAAAAATCCAGAGTTCCACATTAAATTGGCAGCCATTCATTTGCAGACAGCAAGATTGTCCCTGACAGATATGGAACAATTTTAATCCCACAATATTCTATTGAACACTTAGTGGAAAATGGAGGGGATGGTAACAAAAGCTAAAAATATAATTGACTGTTACTGGCACTTGATTATTTAGAACATCAGGGTTCTAGCACTTGGCTTGGGGACATGTCTGGGTCTTCTGGGAACCTATGATTTTGTTCAAATCTTGGGATGGACCTGTGTGATTCAGGACAATTGAGGTTTTCAGTTTTGGAAATCAATACTTATTGTTTTGACCCTTGAATGTGGACAAAGGGGGTCAGATATATTATTGTCTTGTTTTGTGACTCACACTATTGCATCTTATACATTTTATTGTGGTGAGCTTTAACATGAAGAAGGAGCAGAACTACCCATCTTGTCACCGTATAATGCCAGTCCACATTTCACACAGTGCCAGATTAGCTACCAGCAATGCTTCACTCTCTATCCTTCAACCCTTTTTAAACAATAGACTGAATTCAAAAAGTTAGAACACTAGAATAAAGATCTTTATTTTTAGTAAAATGAGATCTGAAAATTAGTCATCTGCATGAAAATAAAGATCTACATCCGTGTGTAAAGCTTGTGAATTGAGCCTAATGTCACAACCACAACATACCTATGGGGCAGTTGAAGGTACCTTTCATTCGTATTTCCTGAGGCTTGTGATGGAGCCATTGGAATGGACATTAAGGTTTTTTTTACACCAAAGTTTATGTGTGTTACTGATTTGTACTAACATGCCAGTGATTGTTAAAATGTATGTGATCCACCCATTCTTGTCCCGAGGGGTTTCTTCCAGTCTGTGAGGGTACTCTTCCGCACATTCCTATGGGGCAATAAGACACAGAGAATGTATGTGATCCACCAAAAATGCAGCCTACAGGACTTTTCTTTTTACAACATACTGCAGTACAAATCATTGATGGTAACAGATCTTATGGAAATCAATGTATTTTCTCATGTCCATGCATAATAATGAGTCTGGTGTGAATAAGCCCTTATGCCTGGGGCAGCCCTGGTCTCCAAGTACAGCCCCTGGAAACGTTCTGACAATACACCTGCTTCCTGCACCTAACAAAGATAAGTGCTGTAGGAGACAGTTTTATCTTCTCTTTTTTTCCAACCAGTTTTCCAACATTAAAAATGTATAAAACAGATGAAAAGCTCATATGTGTGAGCATTCAGTACATGTCCTCCAGCGCTTTTAGGCTTAGGAAATCTGTCTTGTTTTTGTGAACTTACTCAGAATAAAAAGGCAGAAGCTGAAGTTCAGCAATATATCTTTCTCACGCTGAAATCCTTTCCAAGGTAAACCCGTTATTTTTTATTCCTGTTAATGACATGCACAAGTGTTTGTAATACAGGTATAAGAACAAACAATTAGGAAGCTAAGGTTAAGAAAATACTGGTAATTTCTACATTTTAATACCGCAATGCATTCAATGGTAGAGCAATTTTATCCTGCTTAGAAAAGTGATTGCAATGCAGGTGTTTATCATTCAGTAATGTGCAAGTGTTCTCCTATTGTTTATGCTTATGTCATGTCACTATGCCTCTACTTATACTCTACTTATATTTTAAATAGTTTTGGACCCCTGTTAGGGTGTTAGTGCAGTCTGTGTTCCTGTTAGGGAGGTTTCTCGTTATCTCCTGTCAGAACAGAAAGTGATAGAAATGTTATATAGTGGGGAAGGGTTAAAACAGTGGTGGTCAACCTACATGAAATAGGAGGCCCTTAAGTGCGACCCCTGACATCACTAAAGTGCCACCCAAAACATTCAATAAATGCAATTCTACTGAAAACTGTTAGAGGCTGAAGACATACATCAGGAGATGGTCAAGGACTGCAAATATGCTATAGAAATTTTTAAAACCAGAGGGCACGCTTCAGAAGACTGGAGACACATTACATGTCCCACCTGTAGCAATGCCTCTATACATACCAGTGCTTCCACATGTGTGCTTTCTACAGCCCTCTTGAAAACGACTTTGGTCCTGGTGCCAGTTGCGTCCCGAGGCGTGGTGTCACCCAGAGCAGCAACCGGGTGACACCCCGCCGTGATGTCATTGTGCATGTGCGTGACGAAGTCACACGCTGTTACCTGCTGGCAGCCATCTTGGTGATGGATGCTGGCAAAGAGAGGAGTGGACGTTTACCCAACGGGATAAGGTATGCTGCCGGGTCCCCTCATCAACTGTCCATGTCCGAGTGTTCAATTTTTCAGAGAGGTTGACATTAAAATGGGCAGATATCTCCCTGCATGTAGCTCTCAGAAAGAGATCTGTCCATCTGGGGACAGCGTTAAAGCATGTTATTATTAGAAAGTGGACCTAGACTCAGCTGGTAGAGTGTGCCATGCTGCCTCTTACTCATTTTTAGTGGCCCATGATCTCTCCCTTGGTTGGTTGCTTGTGTAAAGTAGGATAGCTTGACCTTGCATTCTGTGCTGCTGGTATGCATAGCCAAGTGATGTATAAGGTGCCTATCCTGCCCAATAAAACATCTGCTCTTTGACTGACACAAAGGGGTTGATTTACTAACCTTTTAAACACACCACGAACGTGTATACACCTCTGTAGTGTGTTCCCTCCTAGCATGATCTATGGGAGGAATCGAAACACCTTTGTAGTGTGTACACACCCAGCAGGTGTGTTGTGCAAAGCCCTGCAATGAATTGCAAGGTAATGTGGTGTAAATTAGCTCTATGTTATGTCGCTTGCGTTGATGAATGCAGCAATGTAAATGCATGAGCTAACCATTTTTGTCTAAACTGTGAAGCAGCATTATATATGCATCATGTGCATGATTTTTCCATACATGGCATTAGTGGAAATATGCTTTTAGAGACTTTTTGGTTGATAAATACGTTTTGCTGTGTGAAAATCACACGCACCTGGTGTGTGTGTGTGTTTAGGTTAGTAAATCACCCCCAAAGAGTCTGCGTAGTTAGAATAACAGTACTGTTGATATTCATTGGTCCACCTCAATTCTGTCCATAAAAGATCATTATGCACTACAAAACAAAGAAGTAGCGTCATGTAACCATCCACTGTGTATAATTTTGCTACCATATTATTTGTTTGGATGTTGAGTTTGATAAATTTGGTGTCACTTCTGAAAATACTGTACAGTAATATTTTTATGTCTTTTTTATCTTATATGTTTTCAGATGGGCAGTGAAAGAAGAATCAAGCCAGAACGATGGCGCATCACAGAGGGTAGTGGAGGAGGAGGGGGGTCACAGGGTGAGGATCTAAGTGGTGACTGCGATGATGAAGATGGTTGTCAAGGATCTGGTGACAGTATGGATACAGGTAGGAGTGCATGAGATTTAGAATGGACTAATCAAAATCTACAAACTGTGGCTGGGTAGGGGGGAAGTTGTCTAAATTTTGGGCTTCCATTTATCAAAGTTATAAAACTTAATGTACAGAAAGAGAAACACATTAGGTATCAAATTTTAAAGATCAGTTTGGTTACTGCAATGCCCCCAAACCCATATGAAAGTATCTAGTTGGGTTCAAAGGCTGATCCTGTAGATCAGCAATTCTCAACTGGTTGGTCGCGACATAAATGTGGGTTGAAACCCCATGTTCAGTGGGTCGCCACATTCCTTCCACTACGCTAGGTGAGAGGCTTCTCAGCCTTCCCCTAACACGGCACTGTCAGTTCTTTTGCCAAGCAGCCAATCAAAATATGTTTCCTGGTGCAAAGTGTCAGCTTGAGGAGGGGGTATGGCCGTGAGGGAGCTCCATCCATGGCTTACAGCTCCCTCGCATGCCCTGTAGAGGTGCCTGGATCGGAGTAAGGTCACATTCTGGCTCTCAGCACCTCTACAGGGTGTGCAAGAGAGCTGTACAAGCAATGCACATATGGATGGAGCTTCATCACGGCACAGCAGCCCACTACCATTCGGTTAACACACTGTACCATGCAATTGCACCTACCGTGTGTTCTGGTGCAGGAGGTGCGTTGTGTTGCAATTAATTTGAATGGCATCCCAAACGCACCTACCACCCGCCTAAGACAAATGTGGGTCCTGAGGTTACACAGGTTGAGAACCACTGCTGTAGAGCATATGCTTTATGATGGATGCCAGATACACCAGTCTTTAGGTGCAGTTTCATTACTGTAGTAAAGTAGCAGGCATAGTCTCTTTTCAGCATACCAGAACCATTTATCAGACTGCTGTTTACATCCAAAACAGTCAGTCCAGTTTTAGGTAGAATTGTTAGTAAATTCGTAGTACAGCGCTATAAGTATTCACGGTGTATTTGAACAGACGCAATGTATATGAAATATATGAAATGATGAAGAGGCAAAAAGCCGTCTTGGCCGTGGGTAGATTTCCTATACGGCTTCACAATGTTAACCCAGTTCTTCAAATCAGGGAAGTGCTCACAGGTATTCAGACGCTCTCCAGCCTGTGTCTGCATCCATTCAGTGTAGCATGGGTCATGAGAATTTATTTGCTTTTATATATTTATTCATGTTTGCATAAATCTGTGTATTTATCGCTTTATTTCATATACATTGCGTCTGTTCAAATACACCGTGAATACTTATAGCGATTTACTACGAATTTACTAACCGCTGAGGCACCTAAGCCTGAGTTCCAGCAGCTTGCAGTTAACCCGGTTCCTTCTCCTCAATTCTCTTTTTTTCTCTAATAGCGCAGAATATTTGTATTTACTTTAGGTAGAATTGTGCCTTAAAAAAAAAAAAAAGAGTTCCAACACCTCAATAAAAAAAACATCTGGAGTCCCTAGTATATAAAATCCAACAATTCACAAAAACACTCCCTGTTTATGGGACTCAACAGACTTCAGCCATGCTATATTCTACAAAAAATATGTATAAGAGGTTTCTTATACAAATTTTTTGTAGGATAAAGTGTGGCTGAAGTCTGTTGAGTCCCAAAAAAGGCAGTGTTTTTGGCAAATATAGATTTGTGTCTTACCTACGTGTAGGGCCCATTGGGAATTTGGCTGAAGTGTCCCTTATCTCCACAGTGGCGTTAACATGGACTGGGACATCGTTGAAGTTGAAGTCCCCTATTAACATTATGACTTATGTACAGTAATGTGTGCAAGCATTGAGAATATGCTCATTTCAGTCTGTTAGAATGTTTTCCTTCAGCCCAAAAGCTGAACAAAAATATCTACTAGTGTATACACACCTTTAATTCACAAGGTCTACTCTAAAGTAATCTGCAATCTGAATTTCTGACATTTCCTTTCTCCAGGGTCTTAGTTTTAAACACTTGAAGTTTTATAGCTAAAGAAAATTGAACACTCTTTTTATGATAAGCAATGGACACTCAAAGCCTTATGTAATAACTCAAAACGCAGCAATGCACATCAATCCAAACAACCAGTGTCATGAACCTGCCCACTCTAAGCTGTGGAAAGCAGATTTCTCATTGGCTAGTGTGGGTCACTGCACACCCTGTCCAATGTTATCAAGCCAACCCATCTGTAACCAGGCTTCAACTTTATTTCTTTTGCCTCAGTGATCATGGAAATGATTTACATCATTTACTGCAGGTCTAATGCTTTCATGATTTGCACCAAGGCTTTAACCATAAAGAAGGAAATGTGTGGAGCGAGCTAGCTGGTTTGCTGAGCCTGGGCGTCCAGTCCACAAACACAGTGAAGGATATGTGTACACTGGGAGGGATTTGTGAATGATTTCTTTGTATCCTGCAAGTTGTGCTCTTCGCCATTCATTTATATGATCCATAGACAAGGCCCCCTTGTTTCCTTGCCATTGTTCCTTTATGTAACTATGGAGCCCCTTATTTTGGCCAAGGACCCATGCTTTCTTCATAAAGAATTAGCCGCAATCTATTTGACATGGCTGTCAGGTCACGCTCTCCAGCCCACAAGTTGGCTTTGTTAGGACTTTTCACATTTTCTCATTTATGTCCTTAATTTAAAACACAAAGAGCGTCAAAACTAGTTCTGAGTCACAGCTCATCCTGTATCGACAAAATGAATTACTGTGTTTGATCTGGAGTTTTGTGTGTGTGTGGTAAAATTATATGCCATAATGAATGGACAAAAAGATCTGAAATATAGAGGCAAATCATTCAAGCTGAAGAAACACTGATGAGCATTGGCAATAACAGCCCATGTTGATGCTTTGGGACCCCAGGCAGAGATGGGCCTGGTGGATGAGAAATCTTGTCTTTGGTGGGAGGGTGAAAGGGACCCCTTCTTGTATCTAACATACACGAACAGGTAGCAGACACTACAGCAGGGGTAGGCAACTTTGGTACTCCAGCTGTTGTCCTCAAGTCCCATGAAGCATTGCAGAGGCTGCCTACCCCAACACTACAGCGTACAATGGAGCAGTCAGGTGTATGTAATAGTACAACATAGAGTAAAGCAGTCAGCAGTAGGTAACATACTGTACAGAGTACAATGAAGCATTTGAGAATATGTAATGTACAAAACAGCACACAGAGTGGAGCAATTAGGAATATGTAATGTACAATACAATATACAAAGCAAAGCAGTCAACAGTTAGTAATGTACAGTATGGTGTACAGAGTGGAGTTGTCAGCAGTAGGTTACACAGAGTACTACTTACAGTGGTATGGTCGGCAGTAGGTAATGTACACTACAGCATAAAATGTAGTGGTCAAGACTATGTAACTACCAGTACAGCTTATAGAGTGGAGCAGTCAGCAATGTGTAATGTGTAGTACAGCTTACACATCAGGAGTATGTAATGTACAGTACATGGCACAGTAAAGTTCACAGAATGAAGCAGCCAGGAATATGTACCATATTTGCCAGCGTATAAGACGGGTTTTGAGACCTTAAAACATCCCCTGAAAATCGGGGGTCGTCTTATACGCCGGGTGCATACGGAAGGATACGGTATACTGTATGTTGCTTCAGCTACATACAGTATACCGCGCTGAGCCAATCACGGCAGGCTTTGTATTAATGAATACAAAGCCTGTATTCGTTAATACAAAGCCTGCTGTGATTGACTCAGCGGAAGACGGAGGACACAGCGTGGATCGTGGACAAGGTAAGAGACTGTAATCCCGAATGTAGCTCGGGGTTACCGCTTATGGTACTGAAAATTAACCCTGAGCCACACTCGGGAATACCGCCATGGAGGTTAGTGGGTGCATTAAACATTATTTTGGGCTATACTCGTCTTATACGGCGAGTATAGCCCAAAACCTATATTTTAACACAAAAAGTAGGGGGTTGTCTTATACGTCAAGTCGTCTTATACGACGGCAAATACTGTAAGAGCTTGTACTGTACATTCCCTATTCCATACTTTCCTATTCTGCATGCTGTGCTGTACATTCCCTAGTCCACACCCCAAGTGCTCTGCTGTAGTTATCGATAAGATCCACATGCAGGTTGGACTTTCTCTGAAAGGGCCAGTTGGTTGTAATTCCCTCCAGAGCTAAATATGCAGTTCTAGAGCATCTCTCTGTGGTGCGCTAAATAACAGTACTGCATTCCGTAGTGCCAGAAAGCAGTGATGTGCAGTGGTGTGAACTGTCACCATCCATGACGAGGGCAAATTCCTGCACTTGAAAGAATGGCAGATGGTGTGAACCAGCCCTTATACAATCCCTTGCAACCAGATTGGTCCATGTAAATGTAAGCATGAGACAAAAAAATAATTTAATCCAAAGCCTTGCAATACACTCAAATTTGGAAAATGTCTTTCAGTTGATATACTTGGTGAGATTCTGTTAATACAAATCTGATTTTAGCTGTATGAGTGCATGAACAAAACAGCTGGGTACCAACATTTAAAATGTGCACAGTTCATTTTTCAGGACAAACCCTTGAAAGAGCCACTCTCTTTTATTTTGCTTTGGGTACTTGACTAATGAAACTGATGAAGAGTTTACCTCTTTAAAAAAAATGTTTCCTGAAAAAGACCTAGTGCAGATTAGAAAGGATCATATGCAGAACTCAACTGTTTTCTTAAGACCCCTTTCACGCGGTAAATGGGCAGCCAAGTGTAAACGGAAGGGCATCCATTTATTCCCGTTAACCCCCAACTGCGGCCAGGTTGGGAAAAACAAACAGAACAGTGTTCAGTTTTGAAGGGCCTGATCGTGCCGGATCGGTGGTAACCTGATGTAAAAGGAAACATGTCTGTTTACATCCAATTACCCAAAGATCGACATGGGGTCCGATCATTTCAGTCTTTTCCTCCATCGCAAGATAGAGAAAAAAATGGATGGTCATGGATGTCACAGAGGTGACTTCCAATCCGCTCCACTCCGATCAGGAGGGGATCCATGCATGTGCACAGATCCCCTCCTGATCAGCCCATGTGAAAGGGGCCTAAGGCTCATATCGCATAGCAATTTTGTAGCAGCATATGGTAACAGCTACAGAATTGCTCTCCTTACTGGCTATGTTGCTAAGAGAAATTAAAAGAGAACTATAACAAAACCTTTTTGGCCATAGTTCTTTTTAGGGTCACAGGAGGACATTTACTAATGTCCTCCTGTGACCCAAAACTCAGCATATAGCGGGCTATTGCCTGCGACTACTATGCAGAGTGAGTGACTGAATTATCTGCATGTATCTGTAAGTGTTACTGCCTATGTTTTGGGCAATAAAATGTAAAGCGGTATCTATTCCTTCCTCTGTATCAATCTAAAGAACCTGTCTGAGCACAGATATGGTGGAGAGAAGGATTGAGGGCCATGTGGGTGAAAGTGTTAATCTGTTATATTTAGTGTTTTTCAACTCTCTCCTTTTTCATCAATATCCTGCATTTCGGTTGGACTGGAGTTCATCTTGAAGGCTTTGTGAACTTAATCTCACCACTTTAAAACAAGATAAACCCCAGGCTTAGAGATCACGGCTTGGCAAACACATGTGTTTAATAAAGGGTGATTTGCATAGCAGAAGATTTGACTTTGTATGGTTTAGATGTTCCTTATGTAGAGTTTAACATGGAGAATTAGATGTGCTGTGCTCCTGTTCTTGAAACTCAACTCCAGCCAACATTTCTTTTTTAAATAGATTAAAATAGTTTGAATAGAATGTTGAAGGGGGTTATTTTTATTCATGTCTGTGTTTTTGTTAGGGAGATTTCCCCTTGCTTCCTGTCCAGTTGTCACCCTGTTACTGGCACACACAGGGTGTCATTGGATACCCTGTGTGAAGAAATCTCCTTAATAAGGACAGCAATACTAACCTGATGACATCTCAACTGTAACAAAAAAAAGGTGATCAGTCACCAGGAATAAAGAGAAATGCCTGATACTTTTGGGAGCATGTGTTGCCAGTCAGTGTTGTCATTTGAGTGGCTTTGAGCTTGAATGGGGCTTCTCTTTTCCAGAGGAGTGAAAAAAGGTGCGTTTGTGCACAGACAAAGCATTGGTTCACCTTTAAATTAAACTTAAAGGCATATAGAAAGCAATTAAATACATAATAATTAGTTTCATTATTTGATGTATCCAATACAAAACTAAGGGGTCTATTCACCAAGCTGCCGAGGGCAGCCGAGTGAATGACCGATCTGAAGTGAAGTGAGCCGAACTTTTTAATGTAACTGGTGTAAGTATCTGAATCTGTCTGGTATCAGAGCCTTGTGTAGAAGCACTCAAGCTCAGCGGAGAAAGATGAATGTTAGGTGTCAATCAGGCTCTGCAGCACTGGATTGTGCTGACAGTGTACATAATGATAGGACGAGAGCCGAGTGGGCTGAGGGATGAGGGAATATCAATCTCCTTCACTGTCCAAACCGGTGGTTCTCAACTGGAGTTCTGCAAGGGATCTTCAGGGGATCCACAACTTGCCACCATTGCAGTAGAATTTATTTGCCCAGCAGTGCATTCAGCATTTGGTACTGGCTACTGATGCAGCAGATTGACATCTATAAAATTCTGATTTCACTAGTGAGGGACAGCAGTGCAGGACCAGTGGACCAGATCTAGACTTTCATGTTAATAACATGAGATGGAAAGCTAGTGCAACTGAAAGCTAATGCAAACATATTTTAATTACTGAATGCAAATTTATTTTTGCCAGTGCCCACCAATGGAAGTTCATTTTTGCTACTGAACATCAATCCAAGTATACTGTTGCCACTGAATGGTAATGCAAATATATTGCTCCTGTGTTGTAGACTTATTGTGGATTATTTCAGGGTTTCTCTGAGACATATGAATGTTTTCAAGTGTTCTTCTATGGTAAAAAGCTTGGTAAAGACTGGTCTGATCAGCATGCTGGGGAGGTGCCTGGTTCCTGCAATGTTGTAGCTGCAGAGGAGGTCCAAGACCTGAGTATACTGTATACTAGGGGTTGCTGATTCTGGCTGCCAGAAATCCTTGGGTAGATAAAGCAGTTAGTAGTTGAGGGGAAATTATCAAAACTGGAGCAGACAAAATCTGGAGCAGCTGTGCCTGGCAAGCAATCCACTTCTCTCTTTCATTTTCAAATCTTAACTGAACAAACTAAAGAGATAAGCTGATTGGTTGCCATGGGCAACTGCTCCATATTCTGTCTGCTCCAGTTTTGATAAATTCCACCCACTATCTTTCAGAGTAGATGTCCTGCCCAAGTTATCCTTTTAACCCCTTCGTGACTGACGACGTACAGTGTACGTCGCCAGCATCGGGGCTGTTTAAACAGACTCCCGGTGACTTTTGCCGCCGGGACTCTGTTTAAACTTGTAGAGCCGACTGTCGGCTTTACAACAGAAGCGATCCTGGCGACTTACCTGTCGCCAGATCGCTTCTGCGTCCCGAAGAAGGGGCTGCCCCCCCGCCGGACACCCCCGCCGTGCTTCCCGGGCTCCGTTGCCCCTCCTACGGGCCCGGGACCGGCGATCTTTATTGCGCAACATAAAAATTTGCAACTACCACCATTTTATTCTATAGGGTCTTGGCATTCAGAAAATATATAATGTTGGGGGGTTTTAAGTAATTTTCAGGCCTAAAATTTGGAATATAACATGGGTACAAAAAATGAAAAAAAGGCCTCAGTCATGAAGGGGTTAAAATTATCACATTTCAACAATCCATATTTCTCCCACCCAAGCCTAGCTAAGGTAACTTAAAGTGACACTAAACTCAGGAGTAAAATCTTAAAAATGGATTCAAGTACCTTAACTATTAACAAAAATGTATCTTATTTCACTACAATCTCAGTACAAATTAGCAAACTAAACGTGAGATTGTAGTCCATCACAGGAGAGAACTTGGAGTGGTGACTACTTTACAACACACAGGGATCATGGGGAACAAAAGTAGCCACACTCCAGAAGGAAGGACAGTGTCAGCACCAATTCAGAGATTGTTTGAGTTTCTACAGCTGAGTGGTACACAAATAAGATACATTTTTATTAATAGTTAGGTTACTTGAATGCAATTTTAAAGATTTGACTCCTGAGTTTAGCATCACTTTAACTGCATGTAATTTGTTAAACATTAAAACATCATGTATAACCCATTTCACTATTAGGATGATACTGAGCAATACCGTCCAAATAGAATGACTTGTATCAAAATTTTTTTTTTTTTTAATTCAATAAATCTTTATTGGATTTTAACAGTGAGTAAGTACAATATACATTGGAATAACAAGGTACAGAGCACCATCATCAAAAGTCAGCTGGTTTGACACTGCAATACAAATATAAGATTAAGCATATGTGATGGTGGTTGGGGAAGTGAAGGACACAGGGAACACAAAAACCAACCAATCATTCACAGGGTACAATATCTTGTATCACATTTTTAATATACAACCAATTACAAAGTTCAAACCACTTAATTTTATTTACATTTAAAATCAATCCATAAAAACACATCAGTGTAACTTTTTCCTGACTTCTTACAAGTCTTAAAGCCCACTTCAGAGATCCAGCGCTACCAGTGTTTTTTTTTAAACTATATTTACATTTTTCTTTGTCTTTTGGCTGCTATTATGATGTGCTGGGTCCAGTGGAGGACCTAAGGAACAAAGGGCCCTGGTGCAATATTTTTTTTGCCCCCCCCCCCAAAAAAACAAAAACAAAACAAAAACCAAG
>NW_017306442.1:483037-483329 GCF_000935625.1 Nanorana parkeri | reverse complement strand
CTCTGTGCCGGGAGTGTCGGATGACACTCCCGGCGCAGAGACTGGGGGCCTGCTGGCTGCTGGATACCGATCCGGCGGCCGGCAAGTTCCACCATCTATGCACAGGGACTGTGCTGGGCCCATCCAGGCTGAGACACCGTCTCCAGTTATGCCACTGTATAACCCCCCCCCACACACACACACACACACACTCTTTATACATTGCACCGCTCTCTACATATACCTTACCCCCCTCTCATACCTCTCATATATATAAACTCCCCATCTCGCTATATACAGATAGCGCCCGCCA
>NW_017306442.1:471101-482896 GCF_000935625.1 Nanorana parkeri | reverse complement strand
CTCTATATACATTGCCCCCCCCCTCTCTATATACATTACCCCCCTCTCGCACGCTCTGCCACTTCGCACACAGCCGAACGAGTGGGTGGGGACTGGTCAGTAGCGGCAGCGCGCTGTGATTGGCGGAGGGTTGCCATGGCGATAGAATGTTGACCCGGATCGGGAGCCGCACTGTGTAATCAGCATTCTATCGCCATTGCAACCATCAGTATCCGGCGGCCGACGGGCCCCCCATCTCTGTGCCGGGAGTGTCGGATGAACGGATGATCCGACACTCTCGGCGCAGAGATAGGGGGCCTCTGGCTGCTGGATACCAATCCGGTCTGGGGTTGTGCTGACCCCCCTCCACCCAGGCTGAGGCCCTGGTGCACCGGCTGCACCGGCGGTAGTTCCACCACTGGCTGGGTCCTTTTCCTCTCCTGATCTTCTCAAGCAGTGGGTCTTCTGGGTTGCGTGACGTCATTCAACCTGGAAGACTGAGGAAAAGAACTACTAAAGGAGACAGCTCTGGACTGATGAGTATTGCAGCCAGTGTGGTCTTCTCTGCTATATTACCAGTGTATTTACATATATCCTCTACCTTTTGATTCTCTTTTATACACGCCGATCTGTGAAATGAGTTACATGATCAACGTACTTCTCATATATGTATTAGAGTTATGTATTTAGCTGTTAGTCAAGAATTTACATTCAAAGCCTAACACCGGCCAATTCAGTTTTTGCTTTTTTACTTTTGTATAGAGTGGGGAAGGGTTGGAACGTCAGGTTATTGTTTCTATTCATGTTCTTGTTGAAAGATTTCCTCCCATTCCCTCTCCAGGTGATGCCCCTGAGACGCACACATTGTCACCAGGATAGGAAGTAATCCGACTCTCTCCATTAGAGACACAGACATTTAATAAATCACTTTAGTAGAATGGTAAAGGTTTAGAACATCTGTATGGTCATTTCTGCCTCTATCCATACTAGAAA
The DNA here is from genome assembly GCF_000935625.1 of Nanorana parkeri. NCBI lineage: Eukaryota > Metazoa > Chordata > Amphibia > Anura > Dicroglossidae > Nanorana > Nanorana parkeri. The sequence goes on along the minus strand of NW_017306442.1, from coordinate 481,924 downwards.
AATTCTTGTTAATTCCTTTTAGTCATCGAGAACCCAAATGAGAAGAAATGTCACCAATAGGAGCATACAGATAGCACTAAGAGCCTGAGAAAATGTCTCTAATGCTTCCCCACTCTATCTAAAAACTGATAAACAAGTTTTGGCTGCAGTTCTGCTTTCAGTAAACAGTGGTGAAACTTTCCCATATTACATATTCCTGTCATTGAGTGGTGGTAAATTATGAATCACTACCATATGTTACGAATATTCAATTTGGAAATTTAGAAACAGCTAATCCTGACCACCATTTTCAACAGTTTCCTTATTTGTTTAAAAACCCCTCACACTTTAATATACAAACATACAGTATGACATTATAATGCCTAATGACTAATATCCTTTGCAGATAGCTTTGTATTATGGCCAGAATGTTGACCATAAATGATTGGTATGACAAGATGGATGGAACCCTGGTGGCCAACTTGTGGCCCAAAGGCCACAAATGGCCCTTTGGTTCTTGCTGTGCAGCCCATGAACCCAACAGTCAGTAGCAGTAGTAGTAGCAGTCTTGTGCAACATGTCCTCAGTATCTGACTGTGTCCTTTAACTGTAAAAAATAAATAAATATAATTTTTTACAGATATACCATGATCTGGATGAATGACAACCTTCACAGACATGCCTCCTGTAACATTCCGTCAGTTTCCAACCACATCTGTAGCCCTTGCACAATCTCTTACCATTTTCTTTAATACGTCTGCAGACTCTGACAGTATTCTGTAGCATTGAATATACTTAAAAATTAAATGACTTCAGAGGCAGCAGCTGAGGTCCCTATACCTTGTTAGTTCACAACTGCTGGTCTAGAGCTATCAGGTTATGAATATGGCAAGTCATGACTGTTGTTACCAGTCAGTTTCCAGTTATCTTATTTTAGTTTAAATTTTAATGCAGAATTCAATGTAGTTGCAGCAACAACAACAACACAGAATATCGGTATTCGTCACCCTTCTATTTTGGATTAACGCACTAGGATGCTGTGCTACTCTAAGTCAAAGGTCTGATTTAATAATTCTGTGTATTTCATGGATAGTAACACATTGCACACAGAATATGAATACTAACAAAAACATTCATACATGGCCTTGATAATAAAACACAAAGCAGGACAATCGATATAGCCTTGATGAGCACAGCTCTGAGAGCATAGCCTGTAATAAAATGATGTCCCATCACTGCAGGTGTGGAAACAATAAATAGCTCAGGCACTGGATCGATAAAATTACAGTGATAAATGAGAGCTTAATAAGATAACGTTCATTAGCCGGCTCTCCAGAGTAGCTCTCTGAGCACTTTAGCAGCAGGGCTCTCGACAAGGAGGAGGCCCTCAGCCTGGTGTCACTTTCATTAGCTGCTGTCATCATCTCACAAAGCTTTCCATTCGCTGTTTATTAAAACTCATCTCTGTACCAGCTGTTCAAGGAGCATTTCTTTGTAGTCCAAATCACACAGCCTGCCATGGGCACGTGTGATCCTGGAGCTTCTGAGGAAATGAACGAGCTGTATGGCTAACTTTCATTTACAGTTGGGTAAAATGCAAAGCCTCTAGTCTCATTTTTGATCTGATACACAGATCTGTTGTTGTATTTAAAGAACTGAAACAGTTCCCTTTATTAAATCTATACTTCTGTTTCAGGTTTATTTTATATGCCTATCCAATAGATCCTTTGTAAATGATTTCTTTGTAATGTTGGTGCATGCTAATACTACTGCATCACACAGTTCCTGCCATCTATACTGCAGACCTCCCATTCCATTTCATTCCAATGTAGGACACCGTAATAATGGAAAGTTATCCTCTTGTTTTGGAGTCCTTTGGGACTTCTGTTCCTTCTCTCTTATGATCTCCAGTCAGGAGAGATAGGACTTGAAATGAGGATTGGACACATAAAGAAGAACTTCAAGAAGAATTATTCTTAATCCTTTCAGTAGGCTTCCCCCTGCACCGCAAGGGTTAAGTACTCGTTTTCATCTAGGGATGAAAATAAAAAGTTATATTCACCTGAACCTTGGAGCCGACTGGCTGTTAGACCAGTTTCTGCAGCCTGTCTCCTCCTCTGCTGCAGCAGTCTAAGGTCCTGCAAGTCATCATGGGGGACAGTGGGCAGCCCCACTGCAAGGGTTAAGAATAATTCTGCCCGGAGTTCTTCTTCAAGTTCAAAACCCACCTATCTTTAGTTCTTTGCTTTGTCGTGCAGAAGACAGGCCCTCAGGTTGATGGTGGGTCTCCGGTAGCAGGTGCCCTGACCACTGGTTCACTATTCAGCAGCCCATGACTAAAAGTAGATGGCTAGGCCATGTAAACAGCATTGACTTAGGGCCCGTTGACACCATCCAGTGCATTAATTTCACAGTTCTGTGACACAAATGCACTGGGTCGCATAATGAAAGCTTCCACGCGTTTCCGTAGTGGTGTATGCACTATTGTTTGTGATCGCACCACACTGAAATGCAGGGCATTGCTGTACCATGCATTCCAGAGCTGGCAGGCGCACTCCGGGTGTGAGGCATGCTTGCAGTATCATTTAAATGAATGGCACCGCCACGCACCCTCCCACCCCAGAACGCGAGGAGGCTTTGATTATGAGATCCAGTGCAATTCATGTCGAGGAACTGTGAGATGAACAAACTGCATGGTGGGAACGGGCCCATAAATCACATCTAAGCCCAAAAACAAAAATGTAATATATTGCAGCTTACCAATCATTAAATATGGTGGCTGAATTAGTTTTCTTTATTTAGGCTTTTCCCTTTCTGTTTAGTTGGTGATCTGGCCAGTAACACACTTCCTGTCTCAGGGTGGCTCCACTCTATGGAGGAGCAACAAAGCCACCTTTGGACAGCAGCATTGTCACCCTGTGGGGAGGGTGGTGCTAAATAGACTAACAGATTTAGATGGACCTGACTAACAAATTAAATCTGAACTCCAAATAACACTTTATAAGCAGTTACAGCAACAATTTTTTTTTGCTGTTGAGATAAGGGTTTTACATAAATTAATAAAGATCACGATTGTAAGCTCACCTGTTAGGGTTTGTCTCTGCCCTCTATCTGCTACTTTTGCTGGACAGTTTGGTCTGATAAACTTGGTTGGAAAATAACAGAATTACTGAGCAGATCACCAGGTGAAAATAAAGGGGAAAAAAAAAGAAGCATTAGTAAGCTGCAATGTATTACATTTTTGCTTTTGGGTTTAAATACACTATACATTTAATGCATATAAAAATCTACATGCTATAATTAACCAATTGCAAATCTTAAAACGTTTTTTTGATTGGAAACCCCTTTGGGCAAAGACTGCTCTTCAAACAGCTGCATTTTTATAAGGCAGTTTACTTTTTAGGTTCTCTGTACCACAGGGCTTTGCCCATTATACTGCATACATCAACTGATTAGTACATCGCCTCACTCTCATCCCAGTATGCTATCTGTACTAAATCTATTTTCCTACACTTTTAACGTGCATCAGAAATGTTACACGCATGCCCTTTTATACTGTAAGCCTTTAATCGAATAAAGCGATATTAGAAACTGGTTCTCCATACGGAATACTGTAATGCGCTAAAGAACACGTTTGAGCACAGTCACATGTCTGGATGAGCTGCATGTGGATGTGCTCGTAAGTGTTTGTTATCTCCTCTAATTTTATTTCACGACTTCCGATCCCCATGAGAAACACAAGGGACTCTGAGTGGTGCTGCTTCCTGGTGACCTTTAATCAATATCCATCTCTGGTAATCATGTGACTCAGTATCAGCCGCTCAATAAGCTCTGTGTTTGGTACACTGTGTATCATCCACACTTTCAGTCTTATGGTGAAAGGGACACTCATTTCAAACATAATATGTTGCATTTAAACTCACAGGCAACCCAGCAATGGTGGGATCTGTTATTCCTCTCTATATGTTGTCTCTGAAATGTCATTACAAGAGAACTGTGATGAGACCTGCTAAAATTTCAATACATAATTAATTATAAATATTAGTAAAATGATTTATAACTGTTCTATTCTTTTATATTGTTTATAACATTACAAAAAGTAATTTACGAACATAATGGCACTTTTTGTGAAATAAAAATTTGTTTGTATAATATGCACTGGAACGCATCTAAACGCATCAAAAATGCAAGAAAACTTAAAAATTGGGATAAGTCCCATTTTTCTTGGTTCGGTAGGGCAGCTATCATTAGAATAAATATCCTGCCGTGATTGCTGTATTTTTTCCATGCCATTTCGATTCAGGTCTCCCGTTGGTTTTTTGCTCAGTCTTGATGCTATGCTATGCTATTTTTTATGGGACAACAAATCCCGAGAGTGAGCTCCAAGACCATTACACACCTGAAACATCTTGGCGGCATTGGCCAACCAGACATTCACAAATATTATTCTGCCTGCAATATATATAGAATCTTGGATTAAAATGTCCATGCGGATACGAAGGACTGGGTTCCCTTAGAGCACTAATTTTCCTCCGCCCCAGTGTGTTCCACACCTTGGCTCATGCAGTGTCATGTCCCTGGACCTTTTTGAGAGCACCCCTTGATCGGAGCGACTCTTCGCCTATTCCATTCACTGTCACCTGATTCTGGACCCCTTACGCCGATTCGCATGAAACATGCCTTTCCCCCAGAAATGTTGCCCTCTTTTCTTAAACTATGGTGGGATTTTCACATCTGGACACCTCCAATTTCTTTCATCGTTCCATCTTTCGGTCCCTTTCCAAGTTGAACGACCTTTCTGAAATTGGTACAGTTTCCTTCTGGTCATATCTACAATTACGTCGTTTCCGTAAAAGCTCTTGCTCGCAGCCTTCCTTTTCCAGACAGCTCACTGATTTTGAGTCGATGTGCAGATCCTCCACACCAATCAGACACTGCCATATATGGCCTTCCTACACTAGATGGGGCGGTGGCAGCTTGGGAACATAACCTATCTTTTACCGGATCTAGTGAGGAATAGGAAATGATCAACCTCAACCTCCTAAAGGGCTCTATGATCACTGCTATTCTGGAAATTAACTACAAACTGAGATTTCGATGGTACTTCACCCTGGACTGTCTACATAAATTTTCATCTGATATCTCAGATGCCTGTTGGCGCTGCCATGGGGATGTAGGCTCTCTTCGGCACATCTGGTGGTTTTGCCCCTTGATTGTCCCTTTCTGAAAAGAGATTCACAGGCTGCTTGAATTGATCACTGGGGATCCCATACCTCTTGATCCTGCCTTTTTCCTCTTACATTGATCTAACTCCTCCCATTCTTCTTCCAAGCATTCTCTCTCCTTTCATTTCATTAATGCGGGCAAGGTGTTAATTTGCCAGACTGTGGAAACCTACCAGAATCCCCAGTATTCATAACAGAATTGAGTACATGGAGGTGATGGAGGAGCTAATTCACTCCAGTATGGACACCATGGATAAGTACTTGCATGTTTGGACTAGATAGATACTATTCAAAGACTCCGACGAGTGCTCTGTGGCTGCGGACCCTCCTACTGTGCCTTGCCCTTTTCAAAGGCAGTACCATCCCATTCCCGAATTTGCAGTGCCATCTGCCAATTCCTTGCCCGTGGGAGTTTCCATGACCTGGTTCTCCTATCGGTTAGGATGGATACCAGAAAAAAAAATTAATGCAGACGCACTGGAACGCTCTGGACTGCATTTGAAAGCCCATTTTAAGCTAAAAAAAACACACCAGGATGTACTGGAACCCATCAAAAACGCATCAAAAACACAATACACTGTGTTTGCAGATCTGCCCCAGATCTGGTCCGGACATGGTGTGAACATAGACTAAAGTCAGCTGAGAGTAGGAGCTTGGGGTGGATCATGTAGATCAACATTCCCAGAAGTGTTGGCCTGACTGCGGGGTACCATTTCTCATGAACAGAGTAATGCCCAATAGGGGTGGCGGGCAAGGCATGTTTAGAGTTCTACTTACAGGTATGTGTTGTCCAAAAAAACTTTACAATAGCAACAAGGCCGCTTTAAAACGTATTTCCAGATTTGCAGTAACATTTGAGAAAACCCCTCATACGCTTGTGTTCCCATTCAGACAATACACTTAAAATATATTTTAGATGTTTCTTTGTAGCAGGCCTTTGGACAGACTGCAAAGCTACTCTGAACATTTTCAAGGAGAGCAGGGACAGCAAGATTACTCTCATTAATTTACAATGCTTCTAGATCTTTAACCCTTTGTTAGGAAGACAGTGTTCAAATCTACTTTACATCTAAAAATTAGACCTGCCAGCATAGTATAGACAGTGTTAACTTATGGAAAATGTTACCTCCCCAACCCTCTCTGTAACATTGCATAGCAGAGGAAAACTTTTGGAGTTTTCAGAAAAGAGTGTCACGTTCTATGTTTTATAAGATATTGCTCCTTTATTTAGCATGATCATGCGAGGAATGCAAACTGATACACTTGGTCTCAGAATTAGCAATTCCTAAAGTTTATTAACTAGCATACTACTTTATATGCTTTGTAATTATCATAATTCTGATGGAGCGTGCACCTAAACCCTATCTACAAAACGACCTTCAGAAAAGGCCAGTTAGTTCTAGCTTGAGGCTGGTATGTGTTTACAGTTTTGTTTCTTTAGAAGGAGAAATTCAAAAGAGAAAGACAAAACGGCTGAATATAAATAAAAATGTAGGACAAAGAATTTCATACATATACATTCCTTCAAAAGAGCAAGTAAAATGTAAGCAGCCGTTCCTAAATATTTTTTAAAGGTATGCTATGTGAATGAGAACATGTAACAAATATAAAATAGGTGTTATCCCAATTTAGCTTGAAAAGTGGAAACACTTTAAGCCTCAGCTAGACCTTTGCATTCCTGCACTTTGCAAATTTTCTTTCCCTAGCACTTGTTGATTCAGTATATTCTTATTATCAGAACTCCAGCTGAAGTGATTTTGATCTTGGCTATAGTAAAGGAGAGTTTGAACGTCCCTCATAGTTTAATTGCTGTCTATGTTCTTACACTTCTCTGCTCTCTCCAGAACAGGTTTTGGTAGTAGTACTTACTTAAACACTTAAAAAGCTTCCACTGGTCTTTCAGGTGCACCAGAGCCTATAGATCATACTTGTACTTTTGTTGTCTCTTTGATTTTGCAGATGGCGGGTGGCTTTGTAGATAGTACCTCTGTTCTCAATGCAGGTTTGGTAATGCTGAGCACAGTGTTACCTCTGAACATAAGATCTTCAGCGTCTTTTCAGTGTTTAGCTTTTAGCTTAATCAGAAGTGCCTCTCTACCTTCAGTGTCTGGAGCTGAGTATGCCCCATACTGCAATCTGTCAAACACCAGCGTTTTCAGAATTCTGATATAACTTCTTTCTCGGTGGGTGCTGGGAATTCCCATACGCTGTACTTCTTCCAGTATAGAGCTCCAAACCTTCTTCATCTATTGTGTATAGCAGTACAGATTCCTCTGCTCCTCTAATGTTATTCCCATATTCTCTACTTTCACTGAGAATCTGTAATATAAATACAAACTATTCGGGAATACAGCTGGTACCCTGCATATATCAAGTAAATCTTATAGATCTATAGATATATATATACTGTACACACATATTCTTTTTTTTATTATTTCTTCAGCGCACATATAGGGAAATGTGTACCAAACGCATAGGTAATAGAAGTGATAGTAACTCCTCCTAAAATATACAAAATATATCCATATATCCTCTAGCACTCACTTTAAGGCTTGTTAACCTGATAAAACTACATATAAGGAAATTATTATTAAGGATACACCAAAATTTCGGCCGCCGAAACACATTGGCTGAAAATGCCACTTTTGGCAGAATGCCGAAAGTGCCATCTTTCTGCCGAAATAGTGGTGCATCCCTGGTTTCTCTGCTGCCCACTGGGCGCTGATGTGTGCCCCCACTGGCACAGCGCAGCATCCAGCGGGCAGAAGAGAAACTGTCCCAGGAGGCTGAGCGGTGCGGGGGGGAGGAGAGCGCTGTGAGCGGCCGGCGTCTCTCCTCCAGCTCAGCCTCCTGTGACAGATCAGGAGAGCAGTGTGGGGGTGGAGGCAGCTGTCAGTGCTGTCACAGGAGGCTAAGCTCTCCTCCCGCAGCGCCCTGCCCAGCCTTCTGTGACAGATGAGAGCAGTGTGGGGGCGGAGACAGCTGTCAGCTGTCACAGGAGGCTGGGCCGAGGTGCAGAGAATGAGTCAGCTGTCAGAAGAGATTGAGCTCTCCTCGCGGCACCTCTCGGATGCTAACGGACAGTCCACAAGCCAAAGCGGAGGTGAGAGAAGTGAGTGTGGGGGGAGAGGGGATCAGTTAAGTGAAAGTCCTTTCCACAGCTCCCCTAGCTCCCCTAGACATAAAGGAGCAGATAACCCTTGCAGTGTGGGGGTAGTACCACTGCAAAAGTATTTTTTTTTAACCTGGAGATAGGTTTTCAGGATGAGTGAGTAACAGTGCAGTGCAGTATTTTCTTATATGTGAATTATCTGTTCACTCTCCCTAATAGCTGACCTCGACCCTCTATAATAAAGAAATGTAAAGGTTACCGGGAAATGCCCTGGCCCACATCTGATTGGGCGGGAGGCCCCATGTAGCTTCAGGTTCAGACCCTTGGCCCGAACCTGAGCTAATTCTTACTCCTAACATGTTACTGCAGCATAAAATGATGAAGTAATCATATCTATATTATGGAGGAAAAGAAATGACTGCTCAAAGTGAAAATGAGCACTTCTAATACCTAAATGTGTTTGGCTTGTTGTTAGTCTCAAGGACTTTTCACAATTATCAGTTATCTGCTGCAGCTATAAAGAAAAAGAGCTTATGCACAGTGCGCCTTTAGAATTCCAAATGTGTGTATTTGACTGTTACATATATTCATCCTGGCATTGTTTGAAATTGATTATCTTGATATAATAATGTAGAGAAGTTAAACGGGGCCACCAATTTGTTAAGCTACTTTAATTAGTTCTAAACAATAGGCCAAGCAGTGACCCCTTGTGGGCTGGGTGCAGGCTATATGCTATACAGTAGTGGCTTCAGCATCGATCTGAGCTATGACTCATTCTTCTGCTGCGGTCACCGGATAGAATGGAAATGCACAGTCACAGCATCAGCTTGGCAGTACAGGGCCCTGCCATACAATGTGCCAGCAGTGAAATGCCATGTTTAACAAGGCAAAACCCAGACACATTCACATTAAGTAGAACAGACCCCGTCTGCACTAAGGTAAAAGGTGATTGAGCGATTGTCAGTCTTTGTTGTATTTATTATCTGTGGCCTTTGTATTCCAAAGCAGGTTTCAGTTTTACTTTGGAGAACCATGTTAAGTGCTGTTCTAAGCTACCAATATAGTATAAACCAGTGTTGTTCTTGCCCTGGCAACCAAGGGCTTGTGCTTTGGATCTCCTGGATAGCGCCCCATGTATTGTGCCAATGGTCACCCCCATGTTCAACACCCATGTTCATACCGCAATATTATTTACATTTTTACTTTTGTTTTTCCTCCCCATTGTGGTGGAAGATTTTTTAATATTTTTATTTTTATTTTTAGAAGTGACAATTACCCTTTTATTGCCTCAGAATGTCTTCAAATGCTAACGTAATAAATGTTCTAAGCTCCAATTCACACCTGTTTTTCCTGAAACTTGACAACACTCAACATGGACAATCCCATTATTGTCAGTGGTGCCCATTCACACCTGAGCGTTTCGTTGCCATTTGCTAGTAGCATGAAGCTCGAAAAAGTACGTGAGTTTCTTTATAGGCAGAATTGCATTGTTATGGCCCGCATAGACTTCAATCGGAGCTTCTGAAAAATGCACATTGCAAATGCGTTTTATTGTTCTTAGTAACTAGCTTTCCATTGGCTAAAACAAAACAAAAAAATTCTCAAGCCTGAAAATGTGAAAAAAACACCCCACTTCAAAATCACCTGAAAACGCTCATAATCAAGGGTGAATGGGGGGAGAATGGCTGTTATTTAGTTTTGCTTAGACATTAAAATGTACCCGTGGTAAAGATGTTTTCACAAGAATAATTTAGAAAGGGACAGTGGTGTACCCATACAGGATATGGTGAGAAGGGATGAAAGCAATCTAAAAACTGAATCTGTACAGTAAAGCCTTTTTATGATTTTGATAAAAAATGTTACCACCTGACCCAAACAAGGGTTAAAGGGTTAGGGTCAGGTGGTTTAGGGGTTAGGTTGAGGCTAAGGACTAGGAGTTGTGGTTAGATTGACTGTTACAGTTACTTTTAATGAATAAATACTTTTTTCCTGTGATCCTCGGCTCCATCTATTGGCCATAATGTGGTATTTTCCTGATGTTATATTTAATCTAAAAATAATATATACTAAGAACGTTTGTTTTTGTCTCTATCTGCACAGAATAAACCTTAACAGAGATTTGCAGGGCAAATGGCTCTGCAGATTGCTTGTAAATAGACCCCTTAGGAATTATTTTGACATTCCTATGTTTTATCAAACAATTCCAATATTCTGTAATTCATTGCTTCTTATAAAATGTAACATTTTAGAGAACTATAAGGGCTTCTTTGCTTTTTCCGTGTACACAGGCTATGCCTTTGTGTTAATCCCTGTCGATATTTGTTACAAGGATAGAACGTTTTAGAGCTGTTCCTTTGTAGCCCAATAATATTGACTCATCATTGGCTGATCAATCTTGGTGTCAGCCAAGACAGAACCATGTCTTGGATGGAATCTTCAGAATCTCGATTGTGTATCCGGACAAAGAGGTGGGCTGCTGTTTATAGAAGAACACTACACTTGTAGTC
>NW_017306442.1:445185-471075 GCF_000935625.1 Nanorana parkeri | reverse complement strand
AATATTCAGAGTGCAGAGTCCAATCAAAGCCCCTGTCAATAACTGTCATCTGTGATAGAGCTGCTGTTCTGCTTGACTGAGTGTAGACGCTGGTGTGGAGAGCTGGTGATGTGTGCTGAATATTTGCTAAACTAAAGGCAATTACAGGTTGGCAGTGACAGACACTCTGCGTAATAAAGAGACGTTGGCTTGTGCAACATCAAGAAGAGAGATCCCAGAAAACTCCCTTTTATTTAACACTTGCTGCTCAGAATGGAAGCCTTCTTGTGGACTTTGTTGAAGGAAATTATATGTTCTTCATTTTCTTTGTGTTTAAAGTAGAATTAAAGTCTCTTATTTGTTGGCACATATCTACTGCTATCAAGCATTAGATATACGCCCCATGATTTAAAAAAAAAATTACAAAGTAGGCAAAAACCTAATTACTTAACTAAAGAATTTCCGCCTCCCGAACGGCTGTGAAGGAGGAAGTGTGCGGGCGCATGCGCAGTAGAGGGAAGGGAAGAAAAGAGAAAATTAAACTGAATAGATGCAGACGGGCAGACGGGAGCGCGCACGCCGGACAGACTTTGCGGGACACGAGGAGTCTGCTCTGGATCAGAGAGCGACATCAGCGCTGGAGGGACTTTCGGAAACGAGTGGAAGGAAGAAGATGATCTTATCGCAGCAAGAGGCTTCAAATAAGGTTACAGACGCATTGGGGGGGGGGGGGGGGGGTTGAAAAATTGCCTTTAATGTCATGTTAAGAATATATAAAAAAAGGAAAAAATATTTTTCTTTAGTCAGATAAAGATTATATATTGCAAATTAGTATATTAAAACCCAACAGTGGGAACAATTTCAGCCCCCACCCAACCCTGCCTCCCATGCCCCACCATCTGATCACTATGTAAAATAACATAACCCTATCTAAAAGCCCTTTTTTACTTACCCTGCAGCGTGGTCACATAACACTGTAGCCCCGATTTTTCTACTCTTCTGGTTACGTCCAGCTCTTTGAGTGTCCAGGTCCGTGCCTGCAAGACGTGGAGACATCCTATTGTATGTCCATTGGCCAGGATCCTCTTAGGATCCAGAAAAGGATCGATTTCAGCAGAAGGGAGCGAAGGTGACTAATAGTCTCAGGCACCATCCCTGGATTTGCAGTCCCCCCACCTGGAAACAGAGGCAGTGAGGGACCTAGAGGTCTAGAAGGAGAACTCTGGTGAGTATATCTTACTTAACAAGATAAGGCGAAACAAAAGCCTAGCAGGGTGGATTAGAAATAAGTGGGAGGTAAGAATGGAAATAAATAATTTTTGAGTGCAGTTGGGCTTTATTATAGTTGCATTTAATACCAGCAGGTGAAACTCTATTGACTTGTTCATGTATGTCAGGCTATTCTTAACTGCTCAGCTGAACATTTGTGTTTTACAGAGTTCAATAGCCGAAGCTTAAATTTATACATGCAAGTGAATGAGTGAGAAGAGTACTATCCCACCATCCACTGCTGTGTACATATGGGACCCTATGGCCATTCACTTAGGGAATACCTGCTGAAACTGGGGAAAAAAAAGCTGAAGAAGACAGTCTGACCACTCTACGTCACTACATCAAACAACAAGGACTACCAGCGTAGGGCAAGCTGTTTTGTGAGCAGTTTGCTTTTAGATATATAGACACGGTGGAGAAAACTATTAGTAATGTAAATCTGAGTGGATTGCACGAGCAGTATCATAGTCTGGAGGAATTTATTATACATGGGACTGTATTACTGACCATCAGCAACATGACAGGTGGATGTCTGTGTGCTATTTCCACAGCATTGTCACCCTTACCCCCAGCCTACATTGGCTATGCAAAAATCCAGCCCTGTCTTGCATCTATTAAATGTTTATTTCTAAAACTAAAGAGTTTATATAAATAGTAAACAAAATATAAAACAGGCAAAATAATGATGTACTATAAAATATAACTTTGGCTCAAAACCATTTCAGTTTTTCTTAAAAGCAAGCCTGCCATAAGCAAACATGTACCCCCATATGCCACAATGCAGTACCCTAACGACTTTTCAGAAGTCAGCCTCTGCCTACAAAATTCAGGGTGCTTCTGAGATGGTAAATAGTAAACAAAGGGCATGTCGTATCACCTTATGATGCACATCAGTCCTTGTATGGACAGAAATAAAGTGTAGCTGCCACATATGACAACACTGCCTCTTTAACTAGTTATATTCTTTTAGTCATTGCCAAGTAAACAGCAGTGGAAAACCAGTGGATTGGCCATATTGTATTGATTTTCTGATGCAGTAGCAGGGAAGTTGCTGTTTGGACACAGACAGGCATTTTGTATTGCGTTGACGCATTTATGTAGCAACTGGGCAAAAACCGTGCTGCTTCTACAAGTATTCTTTACTTGCTAAAAGAACAGGGCACTGTTACATATAATAGTAACCATTGAGAGAGTGTAAGAGAGGAAAAAGAACCCCATATTATCGGCATGTACTAGAAATCTGTAGTTATGGGTATACATGTCACACCACCTGATCCTTTAATATTAGTATACAGGATTAAGACCTCCATCACACCAGGGCGACAGCTTTGCATGCATTTTTGTATACGTTTTTGTGAATTTTTTATGCACGTTTCAGTGTGTTTTAAAGGCGTTTTCTGTTCAGAAGCAACAGTGTTTCAAGGCACGTTTTTAGCTGCAAAAACGCGCTAAAAAAATGTGCACAAACACACAAAAAACGCTGATCGCCACCTTTTCATTGAAGTCTATAAGGCAAAATGGGCTGATAGGTGCCACAAAAAAAGCTCTTGGACTATTTCAAACACCAGGTGTATTTTCCCGCATGATTCAGCGTGTTTGTGTGAACGGCTCCCATAGGAATACATGGGATTTTATGTTGCATGCGTTTCAGCGCGGGGAAAAAACATGCAACAAAGCGCCCTGGTGTGAATGGGGCCTTATATAGCTCCACTAGTTTGAGCAGCGCCGGAAACAGTACATGATCAGGTGACAGCAGTTGCATGTAAACGCCTGCACACCGGATTTGGCTGCCCTGTTTGCGAGACACGAGTCGCTGCTTTTTAGCATGTTCTATTGCAAGGGCAGAATCGCGGCAGGAAACCAAGCGATCTGTCTGGCGCGACTGGCGTGCCATTAGAAAATAATGGCACTGCCAACACAGTCGGCTGTGGAGGGCGACTCTGTGAACGCTCGGTAATCCACGCAGTTTCATGCACGATTGCCGCGTGGTCACGGATCGCGTAGGTGTGAACCTCACCTAAGAATCAAGGGCAGGGAGATCCAGGGCACAACTACTCAGAACTGAAAATGTTAGCATTATATTGAATTCCTGCAAGAACTAAAGAGGTGTTTTTACTGCTGTCCATGTCCCCATTGAGAAGATCAGGGGGGCGGCAGAGGGGCAGCCATACTGTCCCAGCTTGCTGAGAGCTCTTAGCAACCTGTGAGCTCTGTCTGGCTTCCCGCCTAGTTTACTGCTCTCACCAGTTGCCTAGAGCCGAGTGGGATGCTCACGATAGTGTCCCTCTGAGCCCCTGTAACCAGTGACATCAGTGAGGTGGGCGGTATGGCCTATCACACCGCATATGCATCCCTACCCCAGAACGGCATTGTCAATAGTAGTATTGTATTGGTGGCACCAGTTCCAGTGACAAATGTCAAAGGTGAAATTTCTTCGTACTTCCTGCACTGGATTTAGGACAGGAAATCAGGGAAGTCTCCTCACTGGATAGACATACAGCAGAAAAACCCTTCACTGCTCTATCCAAAACTAGATCAAATAAAGTTGTGACTGGAGTCCCAGAAAACCTGTTTTATAAAGCAAGGGCAGTTAGGGCCGAACATGTGCAAGCCAGAGACACCACTCTATCTAACAAATGCCAGAGCTGATAGATGGGCAGTCAGAGTATGCTCATCCTGTATACACCAGCAGTCATTCATAAAGGAATCCAGAGTCAAGACAATGTGCCATCTCTGAGCCAAATAACTACATTCAGATGCACCTATTGGGAATATCACAGCAATAAATACAGAATGGGGAATGTTCCATGAGACATTTCCTGACTTTTGTGTGATGGAAGCATTACAGCAAACCTATCTTGGACCCGAGCCATTCAAACGGAATACTATAATGAAAAAAGCATAGATAAAAATCGAAGTCTCTTTAAAATCCAGGCAATTCCAGCATATATTGGTAAACTTAAAACAAATACTACATAATGGGAATATTCTTTTTTTTTTCTATAGGAATACCTGCTTTTTAGTGTAAGTTTAATGCTAAAGTGACACTAGTGACTTAGTGAACATATATTCTGTGCGAATAGAGACAAAAATGAACTTTCTTAGTCTATTTGCGTTTCAGGTTGAATGTAATGTAATACTGCATTTTGGCCACTAGATGGCACTGAGGAACATATTAGTATTTATATCCTATGATCCCCTGCTCCATCTAGTGGCCTGAACGTGGCATTACATTACATTCTACTTAAAAAGAAAATATACGAAGACCTATTCACACAGAACAAACTTTCAGAAAGATTTTCAGGGTGAATGGCTCTGCGAATTGTCAGAAAAAAAAGGCGGTAAGGTAAATATTTTTGAAAGGTCATCTTTCAACTTTGTGGCATGTACAATGTAATATTTATGTGCGTTGTGGAATAACTGTTGAAGTGGTGTCAGCATTTACACAGAATATAATGAATCATATCACCTGAGTGGTGAATTTAATCTAAGGATACTGAACGCTGTTGCCACATCAATATATGTTCTCGCAGGTCATGGCAGCTTAGTAGAATAAGAATGCTGGAGACAACATAAAGCAATAAAACTGTTGGGTGATAACTTGCAGCGTCAGCAGATATTGTGGAGAAATGAATTTTCACGGTGATACAATGGTAATCCATCTTAATGCAGACTAGTACAAGGAAGCTGGACTTGGGATGCACTACAATCACATATTTTGCTTTCTGCAGTTTCATTTGTTTCATTGAAAAACTGGAGCACAAAATGTTCATGACTGTATGTTAATCATATGGTCTCATACAGTTACTAGAAGGGTGATGATTCGGCAGGCAAAGGGTGATTTTTTGTATTCTGTAGAATCTAGTGCAATTAGGATTTGATAGCTAAAAATCAAGAGCAATAGTCGTTTCAGACTCGCAGTGTTAAGGTCCCAGATGGAAATTCCATAATGTGCCCTTTATGCATGGACTTTGATGTTTGATGCGCTACTTTAGGTGGTTTGGTTTTCTCCTGCAGCGCAGACACATACTGACGTGACCTCATCATCAGGCAGCTCATCCAAAGGATTATAGTGAGTTTTCAATACAGGAGGCTGTCTAATCTCAGCAAGGGTAAAGCTAAAATTACCTCTGTCTTGAGACACCTCCTCAATGATTCCACCCGAAAACAGGAACAGCAGCGGATCATCACCTTGGACTAAAGCCATGTCAACTAATTGCCAAAGAGCCTCACAGCCAAATGAGCTAAAAAGGAAAGGGAAAATTATGGGATGCTAGAGTGACTTCACTACAGACACCCAACTGGTCACTTCTCCACAATTTCCACACTTCTAACCTTCAAACCAAGATCCACCATTAGACTGGAGAATGCATGTAAAAAAGATTTTGGAGATATTTTCTTTATTATAAATAGACTGAATGGTGCCGTAAGCATTATTTTCTTTTGAAGAATAGTAATCTGCAGATGCTGGAGAATGTCAAGTGGCACAGTTCAGTAATATGCTTAATAAAAGTGGAGAAAGATGAACTGGTCATCGAGATACTTTCTATCTACATGAACATCTCAATGTACAATGGACTGAGACTGCAGTACTGCTTTCTCTCCTTACTACAGTGCTAAATGAATAATGATCTGTCAGGGCTTTGGAAAGGCCTGAGCTTTTTTCTGGCAGCTGCTGTGCTGACAAAATTGTCCCACCCAATAAAATGACATGTCACTGGGGATGGGGTGTTGCACAATGACATCATATGTCACTTATGATGGAGGTGTCATAATTGTGCCTCCCAGTGATATCATATGGCATTAGTGATGATGGTGCTATTGCTCCCACCCCCTGTGACAAATAACATTATGTAACCACTATAGAGCTCCTGTACTGCAGGCCACCCTTACCATAGTAGTATCCTTCAAAGCAGAATAAAGCTCACTGCTCTCTAAAATGGTGCCAAAAGCTGCAGTGTCCCTGTTCCAAAACTAGTGTTTGCAGCTAGGCTGTAGCTAGCCTGAGCTCTGATGATCATTGTTATCTGGGTTCATGAACTTGTCCTACGGGACAAAGCTTAAGAAGATACAGTGTTGTAGGTTGTGAATATGTATCTCATGCTGGTCTGTCACTAGGAGGTTAATGACAAGTGATGTTAGCTGGGGAAGGGGATAAATATTTCAGGAGACCTTCTAGAAGGGAGCTTGCCTCCCAGGCTTTGCCTTGAAAGGATGTGTGAGTATAGAGAGGTCCTTGTAAGAAGAGGTCTGTGCCTCCTTGGCTCTTTGCCTGGGGAGGAGGCTGGAGCAGGAGAAATGGGAAAGCGACTACCCAGAGGGTGCATCCTCAGAGGAATCTGCTACATTGCAGAGTTTCCAGGAGAGCTTAGGAGAAGCTGCTTCTGGATGGTCATTGCATGGGGACCTTATTTCTCAGTTGCTTTGTTAATTTCCAGTCTTGGCTTAAAAGTTTACAACCAGCCCGTGAGGGGGGCTGAAGTTTTTTAAAAGTAGCTGTCCATCTGGTCTACCTATTCTACACTAACCTGTGGAAAAGCAAAAAGAGTTCAACCTTAGCCAAAGACACTAATATTTGCTGAGGTTTCTGGGTATCCTGCGCCCCCAACTCCCTATTCCCTAGATGTTTGAGCCAATACATTTTGAAAAAGAAGATTGACAGGGTGGCTATCTCTTTCGGTTGCCACGGGTGGGTTGGTGAATGTCTGGGAGCAGCTACAGGGCAAATCACCAGTAGAAAGGCTAGGAAGGCCCATACAATCCAGCAGTTCCTTTGGGGTGAGTGCTACGAAGGAAGCTTAATCTCATTATAATTTTTAAAGCTCTGCAACCCTTTGTGTGAAATGCACTTATTTTAAAGGTGCTTCCATGCCTATAACTGCCAGGACCAATGCAAAGAAGTATGAGTCATAATGTATGTGTGCCCACACCATCTCCTAAGCAGGTTGCAGGTCTGAGAAAGGAAAATAAATCCTCTCCCATGATGCAAAGGGTATTTGAAAACAAAGGTCACGCTCCACTTCAGATAAATTATCTCTATAGCCACTCAATCATGGGTGCCAGTTCCCAGCTCATTTCAGCTGAACATCGATATAACACAGAAATGAAAAGAGCCACACTACTATTCAATAATCAGATTCTGGTACATAAGCAGTCCACCTGGTCTCCTTGACGCGTTTTGCTCGTTATGAGCTTAATCATAGAGATGTTTGACTAGGGGTGCTGCTCTTTTCTTTTCTGTGTTATATTGAAGCAAATGGTATTGTTGGCTACTGTGTTGTCAATCTCCTATTTCTCCTTTATACTATTTCAATTGTGGGCTCTAAAAAAAACTCCTGAGTTCCTATATATATCATTTTATTTGGGCACAGTTTTGTTGGTGCATTGACACAAAAATATTCATAGGCTTATTCTGGTACATTATATTTTTGTTGTGATAGTATGTATTGCTGCGTTAGCACAATATTTACTATTGTGGTAATGTAAATTTTACTGAAGATTTTAGGTTAGTGTTGGGGATTAGGTTGACGGTAAAGACTAGGTTTTCATATTAGGATGAGGTTTCGGGGACAGAATTAGGTTTACGGTTAGTTTGCAAGTCGGTAATCAGTTTCCTGATGTGATACATAAATGCATTGCAGATATAGTAAATGTGAGCTGAATAAATACAAACACTAAGGGGTCTATTTTTAACCAATTTGCAGAGCCATTCACCTTACAAAT
Source organism: Nanorana parkeri (assembly GCF_000935625.1). Lineage (NCBI taxonomy): Eukaryota > Metazoa > Chordata > Amphibia > Anura > Dicroglossidae > Nanorana > Nanorana parkeri. The sequence continues at coordinate 463,101 of NW_017306442.1, read as the reverse complement.
CTTTCCGAATGTTCGCTTTGTGTGAATAGATGCAAAAACATACATTGTTAGATTTTTTTTTTCAGTTCCAATGTAATACTGCATTATGGCCATTAGATGAAGCTGAGGAGCAAAGGACATACATTAAATACTTATTTCCTATGTTCCTCAGCTCCATCCAGTAGCCATAATGCAGTATTACATACATTTGAGTGTTCATTTTTGCATCTATTTGCACAGGATGAACATTCAGAAGGATATGTAAAGGTGAATAGCTCTGCAAATTGGTTAGAAATAAACCCCTTAGTGTATGTGTTTATTCAGCTCACATTTATTATATCTGCAATACATTTATATATCACATCAGAAAACTGATTACTGATTTGCAAACTAACCCTAAATCTAATTCTGACCCATTTGTAGGGTGAATGCTGTGCAAATTGATTATAAATAGACCCCCTAACAGTTACTTTTGCTAACAATGTATATTGTCCAAAATTTTGACGTTAAACTGCCATGCCTAAAACTTAAATTTTGAGACGTCCAAGGTCACAGTGTATCTAATGGTGGTCTGTGACTTCTTCTCAGCCTGTAAAAGTAGCATGTAGTGTATATTACTACTGTATGCACTCTAGTACTACAAGCCAACGCTGTGAGCAGGCATGTTGGCACTGCCCTCTATCAGTCATGGCTGGCTATGTAACGGCCTGTGTGGCTTGCTCACCAATCTGAGCCTGGGGTTTCTGAATCTACACAGAATGCGCATTTCACTTTTTAGCAAAGTCTTCGGTTTGCTTGACAGCTAGAATGTATTCTTTCAGGCACTGTGATGCATGCTGAATGTGAGACAAGAGATTTGGCTGGCAGAAGAGGAGCCGAAAGTATTCTTGGAACAGATTATGTCACTTCAGGGCAGATGTGAGCTGTATTGTGGCAATCGCTGTGTGTGGCATGTGGGCAGCACAGCACACAATATGTTCTGTTATTTCTACTAAGCCCCTCGCTTTAGGATGCGTGGGTGTACTTTCACTTTAAAAAGACTCAAGTACTGGAAATCTTTCCCCTCTAGTACATGTTCAGTCCATCTGCCTCCAGCCTTTGAGCTGTTAGGATGTGGATAAGAAGCTCTGACTGTTTTTCTTGCCTCCTTTAGTCATTTTATTTTATGTAGTAATAGTTATTGTTCGTATGTTAGATCCTTAGCAAGTAGAATTTCCCATAAACATATCCGAATACAGGGACATATGACAAAGGAAATAATATACAAGTGCTCAGTGTTTTGTACTTATCTAATAACAATGTGCAAGGACCAATCAGAAATCAGCATTCAGCAGTTTGTAGTAAGTAGATGAATGAAAACTGAACGGTACCCTGGATATACATTGGGGGGAATTTATCAAGACTGGAGCAGACAAAATCTGGAGCAGTTGTGCATGGCAACCAATCAGCTTCCCCCTTTAATTTTCAAATCTTAACTGAACAAACTGAAGAGAGAAGCTGATTGGTTGCCATGGGCAACCAAACCAGATTTTGTCTGCTTAAGGTTTGATATATTCCCTTCTATGTACGCTCTCAAAGTTTCTGCTATGATCTCCTGCGATTGTGGTGGAAACCTTTAGGCCTCATTCACACTACCGCGCATATACGCGCGTATATGCTATGCGCATACACGCGTATTGTACCATATGCAGCATATGCAAATAAATGGCTCCATACACATAGCTGCGTATGGAGCCGTATATTTGCGTAGCATAAACATGCACAAAAACAGAATGGAATCGAGATGCGTCCGGGCAGCGTATATCTGTGTATTTTACACGCATATACGCGTGTTTACGCGCGTATACGCACGTACACTCATACAGTTCATTAAAATTTCTATTACGAATGATGCATTCTGGGATTGCATATAGTGCACGCACATATGTGCGTATATATGTACATACTCGCGTATATACGCAATATACAATTTTGCTCTTGCGTTGTGTGTGAATGAGGCCTTAGAGTGCAAATAGTCTATGTAGTGCGCCTTTGAGTTTTTGTTTATCTACTTATTACATTAATGGGCATACAGATGCATGTACCTGTATGGATGTACAAGTTCCGATCAGCGTTAAGCAATGTGCAACTGCATCCTTTCACCGAGTTGTACAGGCGGCTGCACGTAACAGCTGTCCCTCCCAGGTACAGATATCTGCTTGGTCGTACATTCTGTATGGCTCTCACATCCATGTGTATAAGACCTTTTGCTACAAAAAGAACAAAACAAACAAAAACAGAAAGAGAATAGAAATGAATTATGTAGCATTAACAAGTGGTTAGAGAGGGGTTAAATAATACAAACTTTTATATATATTGCCAGACCCACACCATATAACCATAGATAAAAAATAAGTTTGGAGACTGATAGATTAGCTTCAGATATACATTGATTTTCTGTGGTAATTGAGATCAAAGCAACTTCAGTTCCACATACCAAGGTGCATGGTGACAGTCTTACAACCATTGCTCAATGTCCTCTTACTGGTACCTTGGGGGTTATAGCTGATATTTTGTGGCAATGTATGTCATTACTTTGCTTGCGCAGGCTTCACATGACTCCCACTTATAGCAGAGGTCACTGGAAGCATTAGTAACAATACAGTAACATAGTGCAAAGATCCTCTCAGCAGCAAAGCAGGAAAGGTCACAGCTTGGGCCTCGTCTTGGCGTATGATATGATGGTTTGTATAAACCATGTGCTGGTTATAATGGGACGGTTTTTGCCCTTAGTTGCCTCCCGTATTAAATCTTGATCCTTCAGACAGACTGCTGAAATCTGCAAATTTCTGATGCTTAGGTGTTCCAGGATGTGGCTGATCTGTGGTGAGGGGTTGAGAAATTGTGCTGGCAGACTGGGAAAGCCAGGCAAAGCCAGACAGGCTTCATACTGCTGCTGCAAGTCATGAATGAACATGGAAATAACATAGCGGAATATATATTGCATCTTAAACATTGACAATCAAAATGATTTTCTGTTGTAGAGCAATGTTATATTTAAGGGCCCAAAAAATAACTTTTAGTAGAGTATTATAATAGAGTCATCTGTGAAATGTAGTATATTGGGGGTTACACATTGTATTGAGCAGTATTTTAACTTCAGTGTATATATGAACGTGTTTTCTTTATTAGTGGCGACACGTTTCCTGAAGTGTTATAAAGATGATAATAGACCATTCATTCCTACTCTCCCAGATCCTAAAAAATAAAGTATCCACTACAGTCACACACTAGGTCCAATTTGGGGGAGACAAATTAACTACCTAGGAACTTTTGTTACCCTTTAAGTTTCAGGAAAGGGGGCAGATCCAAGTGTAAATTGGGGGCAATGCCAATGTATGAGTTTTAGTGAAGTAGTTTAATCCCTTAATGAAAGAAGGTAAAGAAATCTTAATGCTTGAACCCAGTTTTGCAACTTTGGTGTGTGTTAGCAAAACTATTGATATCTTTGCAGCTACTGAGTTTATCCAGGTGAATGAGACCTTGTTTAGTTTAGGGCAAATTGGGCCTTTGTTTGGTGGTAAATGGTAAAAGATATCTCTTGACTTTTCTATTATGAGAAGAAAACTGGCTTAAATATCAGGGTTTAAAAAAAAAAATTTTGCCATATTTTTTTTTTTTATTACCATGACCCACCATCAAAAAAACAAAACAAAATAAATTTTCCTTCTCTTGATATTTACAGCGATACCACATATGTGTGCATTATTTTAAAAAAATGCCTTCTTTATTCACATATAAGCATATTAAAACAGCATATAAAACACATACCGTAAATGTATGGTTTGATGATGCTGGTTCTAACATGTAACAAACTTGTTATCACCCTTAAATATCCAACTCCACTATACAGAAATAATGATGTGTATCAAACCATTCTTCATGTGTATACAACGTATTATACAAGAAAGAAGAACCAAAGTGATCTTTGGATAAATTGTTCTCTGCACATTTTCACGGAGATTGCTCCACTTTATCAGGAGTATCTAGACTGGAGTGTCAAAAAATATTATGAATACATTATAATGCATCCAACATATACATACTGTATATGTGAACAACTGTAGAGAATGTTGGATGCATGATATTGTATTCATTATATCCTGTTTGGATACGGGTGAGGGCATATGAGTCCATGTTTTTGTTTTTTAACTTTCCACACCAAAGCGCTCACACTGATCAATATCAACGAAGAGAAAACCCATTACCATGCTACCCAAGGCACAGACCTCCAACTGTCTTGTGATTAATACAGCTATGCCTCAACGTAAGCAAAGGTTACTTTCTGTAGCACTTATATAAGCTGAATTTAGCTTAAAGTGACATTAAAGTCAAAAATCTTTTTCACCCCAATGTTAATGTCAGCACTTACCTTAAATGATGTTTCTTCTTCCTTCCTGTCCTTTTCATCTGTCCCTCCAGTGGTGCGGCGGGTCTCTGATCCAGCGCTGACTCCTCTGTCCTTGCTGGCACTTCCTGTCCCACGGTGTCTGCATGCGGGTGCACGCGTCCATATACTTACCTTTTGTCTCTCCTCGCGTCCCGGCCGAAAATGTGAACTGCGCATGCGCCCGCCCCAAGATGCTTTGCGGCCGCCCGAGAATTTTCACATTTTCGGACGGGAGTGCGAGGGGAACACACAGGTAAGTATTAACCCTTTTCAAAGCGTTTTTTCCCACACTTTTTGCATACACCTACTGCTTGCTAGCAGTAGATATATGCAAAAAAAAACAGAGGGTTTAATAACCCTTTAAGTTGGAATTGCTCATCTGTTCTTGGTCAACCAGCTGAGCTGAAAATAGTAACTTAGCGTCACATGTGCAGTAACATGAGTGATTTGCTGCCAAGTTAGTGGTTTAGCATGGCTCCGGGTGCAGAGAGTCCAGAGAGAACATGGAAAATGTCAACATGTTACTGGTGCTTGAGTGCTGCCAATCTTTTACATCCCTGTAAATATGTAACCCTAAGATTATATAACCCACTGATGCCTTAGTGGCATAGAGACATCTACTGTAAAGCTGGTCATACAGCGTACAATCTTACTGTACAATCTTTACTATCATTTCGATATGTATCCAGTCAGGCAGCAGGCCCCTGCACAGAATAGTTGTTGGTAGATCTAAAGGACATTGCATAATTAGCTGCAATATAGAGAAAGGTTATTGATGTCGTGTATATGGTATTCTCCTTAGTAGGTAGGGGCCTGAAAAAAATGACTTAAAAAGAAAAATATATATACATATATATATATGGGTGCTGCAGGCTGCTTTCATTTTGACAGAGTGAATTGGAGTGGGCCGTAAACGTGAATCCTTAAGTTTATGTATACAGTATAGAATCATTCGGCTTGACTCGTTATTACGGTAGTATACTGGATGCCATAGTCGGCTTGGCAAGACAGAAATGTGCATCAAGCCCTAGCTCTGGATGTTTGTGGGTGTCATGTATTCCCAAGATGTGATTATAAAACTATAAAGATGTTTTTTAAAAGATCTTGAGAGGGACACGATTGAGAGTCAGACATTGTAACAGCTCAGACAGCATAATAAAAGATGCTCATAATAAGTCCATGTGAAGGAGATTGTGATGACTGGGACAGAGAGAGCGGAGAGGAGTGACCTGGAGTCCCCAGAGAGCAGAGCAGATGAGGCTAGGAGGTGTCTGCTCCACACAGTGACAGTGATAGAACGACACATGCTGGTGTCTGTCTCCGCACTGATGCTTTCTCTGGAATTTATTCCTAATTATCTGTAATGGTAGTCTGAAAGGTTTCCATTTCTCTTTCTGGATTTACTGCATACAAATATCTCTAAGATTCATTGTGCATACTAATGACAGCCAAGTCCATAATTCCTTGTCAACTGACATCAGGACACCCACACGCAAAATTTACACAACTAATACCATTTAATAAGCTACTGTGCCTTTAAATATGTTTTGCAATACAGTAGCAGAGCTCATTTTGATTAATAATATAGTGTGCACTTGGATCCAGAGGACAGACAGTGATCTGTGAAAGCCTGTTTCACATTGTATAATGACCACACTTCTCACAGGTCAAAACAGCTATATAAGAAAAGCCACAAGAAACACAATGTATTACAGCAGTCATCTTGTTCAATCATATTGTTCAATATTTATTTTTTGTTCATTGAGGGACACAGAATTCCTTGGCATTTGGGTTATACTGCTGCCCCCCAGGAGGATTTGGATACTTGCAAACAAAAAACAGTGACCAGCCTGGTATAACCCCTCCTGTCCCTGTATGCTTCAGTGTTTTGCTAATGTTCTAGGAGAATTTGCATCTTTTTGCTGCTGAGAACAAAATTACCTATTTTTTCTTTTAATTTAAGATCATTTGTTTCTATAATAAATACTTTCTATACACACTGCTTGTATTGGTCTCCTATGCAGCTCTCCAGATTGGCATATCCTCCGCAATAGTTTTGGAGCCCGCTGGACTTGACAATTTCAGGCCTACCTGAAAAGGGACTTGTGGTGCTTTTCACACCTGGATACTGTGTTAGTTAGCCTCAGAGCACTTTCCATTCATGGCACATCTTCTGGTGTGAACCATTCTCTGAAAACTCAGTATATGGACTGAGCATCAGAAGCTACTTTATTTATTAGAAACATTGGGTGTCATTATTTTTCTTATATTTGATCCCTATGGAAGGGGTTAACAGTTTCATTCCAGGACCCTTGAACTCAACATCCTGTCATTGTGGGACAAATCCATTCAGGTTTGGGAAATATTGTGGTGATACTCATAGCTCCGGACTGGCCCAAGTGTATGTGGTACTCCAACCGAATCAGACTCCTGGCAGACACTCTGTGGGCTCTTCCAGATCAACCAGATCGTCTGTCCTAAGCACCTATTTACTATCCAGCTTTACAGTCACTGGGTTTAATGACATAAGCATGGCCTCTCAGACTGGGGGATCCCCACAATGTAAAAAGCAGGAAGTAAACTTCCTGCAAAATCTACCATCGCACATTGAAGGCATACTTTTCTTAGTACAAGGAAATAAACTTTCATCCTAGAAAATACTTTGTGAGATAGATCCGACCTTTTTACAATCAGGCCCGAATGAACAACTGGCGTTAAGTACTATTAAGGGTCAGATCTCTGCATGTTCAATCTAGTTCCAAAGACCATTAGCCACTCATTCTTTCATTAAGACTTTCATACAGGGTGTTTCTCATGTGACTCCCCCTGTGTGGCCATCCTTGGGATGTGAAATTTGTTCTTTTCAAAAATCACCTTTTGAACGCTTTAAAGGTAGTGTTCCCCTTTCCACGCTCACTCGCGACATTGTATTCCTTGTTGCCATTACCTCAGCTAGGCATGCTTGGGAATTGCAGCCTTATCCTGTAATATCCCTTTCTAGTCTTGCACAAGGACAAGGCGGTGTTAAGGCTTAAAACCTCCTTCCTTCACAAGATGGTCTTGGCTTTTCACCTTAAACAGAGAATTGTGCTCCTGTTCATTTGTCTGAACCCATTACATCCTTTGTTGTCTGCATGTAGTTTGAACTGTGGCCTTGCAGCCATTGCCCCCATAAGAAAGACTGACTCCAACTTTGTCATCCCTGATGGTAGCTGTAAAGGGGACCCAGCTTCTTGTCCCACCATTTCTTGGTGGCCCATCATTAATGCTTATGATTTCATGTTCCGCCCTTTCCTGCCGAGACACACACTACTAAATCTGTGAGTGCTTCTTGGGCATTAAGCATCAGGCATGTTTTCGAGATTTTCAAGGCTGCCACCTGATCATCCATTCGCATGTTCACAAGTTTTACCAGGTGAAAGTTCAAGCCTCGCCTGATGCCAGCTTTAAATATAAGGTCTATCAGGTGACTCTTTGAGTTGCAGACAGCCTCCAGTTTGTTTACAGTTAATTTGTTAGTGTTTCGTGTGCGGTATTGCCTACCTCTCAGTTGGACCGCTTTTGGATATCCTATATGAAGACTTCATTTAGATACTCAATTTGAATAGAGGGAGGACTTGATATCAAACCTACACTATGATTGGCTATATACCTGTGCCAGATTGTCATCAAAGTAGAACAAAAAATGATCAGTTCATGTGGAGTACATTCTTTCATACTGTATGTTTGTCATGGGTATCAAAAACAGTGATTGATGTGTGTTAGCCTAGGTAAAGTCTACTGAAAACATATATTTGAATGTTCTTATATATATCTCATTTGAGTTTCTATGTCTGCTTATCTTACACAAGTATTCTGGAGAGGTCTCACTTTTCCTATAATTGCATATGAAAAATGCAGCAGGAGGGTAAAACTTCAAGGCTTAGGGGAGGGGGGGGGTGTCATCCCTCAAATGGTACAAGCCAGGGAGTGATTCCACCAACCAGCATCTACCAAAAGCTGAAGTATACATTTTAATCTTTTGGTAAATAACATTTATGTTATTTCTTTTTTTTTCCAGATATAAAAAGACGGACTGACTTAAGCATGGTGAACCTAACCAAGATAGCTTCTAACCCCGGTGCCACCAAAACATCTCCGAAAGAGAAGGATTCATCCGACTCTGGTAGCAGAGTGTGCACTTCCTCGGCTATTGTTGTGGCTTCCTTATTAATTATGTGTCAGTTTATATCACAGCTTTGCAATGCTGCAGCCACTTTGTAAGAACCTGCTCCTAATCCTCCGAAGCCTTATACAAGAGAAGCAAGAAAGTAGCTTTTTAGGACAAAAAAATGAAAAGACAGCATGAGCTGATGCTGAATGACCTTGGATGAGTCAACCCACGGTTTAAATGGGATGACAGGCTGGCAAGCTAGACATACATCTCGGGAACAGTACAGATGGAGGTGACAGATAATAAACAACTCTCACACCTCAAACAACATGAAAACAAAGTCTCAGTTATTAAGCGGATTGGTTGCAGATATGAGATTTACAGTACAGAAGTGAAACTTGGACAAAGTCACCGTGAATAGATGCTCAGAGTCCGATATCTAATCCAATAATGTAGACAAACCTGCCTGGCTGATAAACTAACATGGCAGGGCTAAAGTGATACCATTTCTACTGCTGTGCGTGTCAGACTTATGAGTCTCTTTGCACTTTAGAAGCCATTAAGCAAAGATGAGCTTCACATGTTACAGATACCTCTAGGATTCTCCTCTATGATATTTGTCACTTTTGCTCCCTCTTTTAAAGTCAGCAAATACATGTGTATGTTTGTCATTGTTCTTCTTGTATTGTTTACCTGCCCTATTTTAACATTTTAAAAACAGGTTGATAAAGTTGTTTAAATCACACAAGCCCTTGATGAGCTGCTTTGTCAAAAAAAAGGAGAACGCTGGAAGAGGCAATCTGTAGCCTTTATAAATCTAAAGCCACATTGTGGGCAGGGCTGTGCTCAGAGTTACTTACCGTAGATGTAAACCCAATCACTACAATCTCATGTTTATGTCATTTTCAAAGTTATTTTCAATCTTTTTAGGGGCCCATTCACACCAGAGCGTTGTGCTAATTGCATGTTACCATTAGGGATGGGCCGAGTGTTCGATTCGAACAATAGTTTGAATCAAACCTCGGCAGTTCGAGCGCTCGCCGAACGGCGAACTTTATGGGATGTTCGCGGTTTGTTCGACCGCGGACATTCCATAATACAAAATGCCCACTGAAGCTCTGATTTGTTAAAGTCTTGCACCTGACCATAGGTCAGGTGCAAGACTTTGTCCAATTAGGGCTCAGCGGAGGAGGGGCCTGAAGGAGAAAGTTCTCTATCAGGTCCCCCCATGCTGATTGACAGCAGGCAGTGGGCGGGTGCAATAGCCAGCTTGCTATTGGCTATTGCATTTTACAATATCTAATAGGTGGCTGGGTATGGCTCCCAGCCTGCAATGAAGAGGAGGCAGGGGGGCGGGGCAGAGGTGCCGCGGCCGGTGAGGGGAACGGAGAAGCCGACAGACCAGGGGAAGACAGCTGCAGAGGTACGGGGCAGCGGAGCAATGCAGCGGTCTGTGTCCCCGCTGCCTCCACCAACACAGGCGGAGAGAACAGTGGGGATTTGAAGGGACTCAGGCCGCTGCAGCCACATGTACCGGCAGCTGTATGGGGGTCAAGCATTCGACCCCTATACACTTGCATTGAGTTCGAGTTCGTACTCGAACATTTCGGCGGTTCGAATGTTCGAATACGAACCGTACACGGGGGTGTTCGGCTCATCCCTAGTTACCATGCATTTAGCTTACACTATTGCACAATGCACCTGCAGTACCATGTGCTAGGTGTGTTGCATTGCCAATCACTTCAGTGCCACCCCAGTACACCTCCTGGTGGCCATGCGCTGCGCTGCAATGCACAGCTATTGGGAGTTGCGTTTGGATGCCATTGAAATCAATAGCAACACACCTAGCACATGGAACCATATGCTAGATGTGTTGTGCGAGAGTGTACAATAAATGCTCGGTAATGATCAATTAGCACAATGCTTCAGTGCGAATGTGCCCTAAATCTGCAGCTATCATTTAAATAATACCTGGGGATCGGACTGTTAAGGTCCTTATCCATGCAATGTCTGGGTGACAACACTCTGTCCATGTCTCCCACTTGTGTTTCTGTGTCATCTGTCACATGGGCTCCTAATGGACAATACAAGTGGCTGTGCACAGACATAATCCAATGTTGTTGCCCTCAGAAACCCTCCATGACAAATGCCATGCAGCCTCCGTTGAATGCAGGTATGTAGACAGGAAGTGGCTGCAAAGCAGCTGCAAGAACTCTACAGTGCTGAGATGCAACAAAGGATTGAAAAACATGGAAAAAGCAAATATTAATGATACATTATAGCAAACGTAATGTTACTCACTTAGGTATACTTACATGTACTTTACTTTAGCTATTATCCTACATATTCTGGGCCCATTAACACGTGTGTTGTGGCAACATGTGCTGAAATGCATACGTTGCAACAATTCATGGCAATGTGTCTGCTGTATGAGCGGTGCATTGCGGTGCCTTTCATTATCAATGGTACCCCAATGCATTGTAGACTACAATGAACAACAAAACAAGGTCATGCAGGTTTTTGTCATCTGTTTTCATTCTGGTTTTTTAGAGAGCCCATTCACACTAAAGCAATCCGTTCACTTAACACATGCGTGTTACTCCATAACACATGAGCATTAACACGACGGATTGCATAAGTGTAAATAGGCCCTCAAAAAAAAAAGAATTCTTGGCTTGACATGTTATGCAGCTTTCAGTGGTATAACTTTACTGTATAGCACTCTAATCAAGAACAGAATGGGGATAGATGCATGTTACGGAGAGTCTTGTGATTCCTCTCCCCTAGTGTTTTATTGCTGTTCCATTTTACCCTGCTGACCTATGTTCTGGCCCAAAGGTGTTTTATGGTATATGACGCTAATTGTAAACATGCTGCTTATGAGCCTTAATGCCTCTCTAACAAATTTAACATAGTATTTTGTAAGAAAACCACAGGCAGGCATTGGATGACCGCAGCACAGTCATGTCTGCTGTATAGATAAACATTCTTCAAGCCTGATATACCTCCAGCTAGACATATGAAATACATTGTATACCTTTTTATCTAAATTTTAAAAAACATCAGGTATGATGGCTGAAGCTTATCTGAGCCTGGTCAGTTATTGTTCATTACATATAATGCATATGATGAAAAAACTGCACACAAGGAAATGTTCAAGTCAGTTATATTACTGAATATAATCAACACTTGGGCATACTTGTTAGTCCACATTTCTGCCTATGTACATTGCAGTTAGTGGGATGATGATCCAGATACAGCAAGTATTTGATGCTCGCAAAAAAAAACCCAAACTGTTAGCTCTGGGTTTTTTGCCAGCATCTGACGCAAGCAACATGAAGGTCTCCATTAAATCGGAGGCCTGTTTGTTAATAAATAAATTATGTCAGATGGACAAGGTGAATGTCATGGAAGAGATAACCCAAGTCTTCTTGTCGCTGTTGTCTTGCTCCTTTCTGTGAAAAAGATTTCCCCAAGATCGTGGGGAGTGCCAATGATCTGACAACTAGGGATGGGCAAATCACACATTTTTGGTTTTGCATGGAGATCTGTGTGATGCGCAGAATATCCAGGATCGAGACAATTGTGATTAATAAACAGTAAAATGTACTGCAGATCGGATAAGTCTGTGTATATATATTGAAATTCTCCTTATGTTCAAATCCATTTGCTCATCTTTACTGACAACACAATGCAAGAGAGGAGCTGCTGTCTCATGTTAGGTATTTAAATGGATAAGAAGGGATGTTTTATAGGCACAAGGGCTGTATTTATTTTTCTGGCTGCACTAGGCACATGCAAGCTGTGACACTTTTCTGCTCATGCTCAGATATGATACCTTCCATGTCACATGATTTTTTTACCATTACCTTGTAAAATAATACAATCTAAATACTGGACCATGAACTGCATGTTCAGCACTATCCAAAATAGGACACATTCACCTTACCGGAGTCTAACTTGTTTAGCATTCATTAAACAAGAACTGCAAGGGTTAACTGCTCGTTTTGTTCTTGGGGCTAAAATAAAGAACATATACTCACCCGCTCCTCGGTACACACAGCCTCTTCTCCCCTGGGCTCCAGTGGTCTAAGGACCTGTGACATCATCATGTCTTATACAGCTGTGTTAGATGTGGGGACGCTGAGGGACATTCAACTTCCAGAAACAGAGGTGGAGATAGAGGAAAGCTGACTGCCTCAGGTAACCAACTTATTTTATTACAGGGTATTCTGTGAATGGACGAGTGGAGATTTGGCTGTATATCCACCCCTGCTCTCCCATCATCCAGTCACAAAACATTCAAAAGAATACAAAGCTTTTTGTGAATAGATAGGATGGGTGTACAAACCAAATTTGCCCTCATCCTTTCACAGAATACTTTACATTCTGTGAAAAAAAATACAAATCTTTTTGTGAATAGATGAGGACAGAGCAATGGGATGGAAATATGACAGGAGCCCTTCCCTGTTGTAGCGGCTGCAGCAGCCAGGAAATACGGGGCTCTGCATAGTATCCACTTCAATCAAGGTATGATTTTTACAGTAACCAGCAGTCATCCACACCTAGTATACTCATTATTAGAGCTAACTCTTTGCTGTCCTCCTCAGAAGATAAAACAGAATGTTGCTTTAAATATGATCTCATTTGAGTAGATGTTTCATATATTTTCCAAAGCTGTTGGAAAAAAAAATACCACCTGTGCCTCTATGCACCAATCTACTTCTGCCTAATGATGAGTCAGTCTATAAGAGCTATACTCTATTAGAAATGCTTCCCAGCATTGTCAAGGCATCCTCTGCACCGCCACAGTACACATTGCATAAACTGGGGAGTAAGATATCAGAAGCCTCTTCCTCTACATTTCTACCTGTATTTCCAGCCTTCTTTAGACTATTTATAACTATGGCTCAATAAACAGCATCCTAAAATAGTAAGCAAGCTCCACAGACATGCTAGTATATACCGCATATCTATGACAAAAAAGCATCCAACCTTGAAATGACTTAAAACAAAGCAAGTGATGCAGGTGGGAAAGACAGTGGGAAGTAGTCATTCATATTTTGCATAAAGTCGTCATCCCACAGGAGCTTTTACACTGGTATGCAATTGCCATTAAAGGCAGACAGAACATTGACTACTTCCATTTTTATTTCTGGCTTTATGGAGTTGTGCAGACCTGGTTAGTGTATCTGGAGAAAAGGAGAAGTCATCATTCATATTGATTTCCTGAACTGTATTGTATACATCATGCATCTGCTGGGATTTACTGATAAGAGGAGTAGATCTGTAAGGCCTGTCAATGTACAAAGTCTTTGTATTGTTTATTTAATTAGCTTTATGTTCCATAGTGGATCATGCAGGTAATGGTCCATAAGTTTGATTAGTTTGCCCTTCGCAGATGTACCTGTAGTTTACACTTTAAGGGCCAACTCAGGCCAATTTGTTTTATTTGGTTTTGTGGTGAGAAGTTAGATCAGGGGTAGAGAACCTGGATACTCCAGCTTTTGTGAAACTACAGTACCCATGAGGCATTGCGTGACAGCTATAGGCGGGAGTTTCAGAGGCATGAGGGGATTTGCAATTTTACCACATTTGGAGCCTAGTTCTGAGTTAGACCCTTTGAGTACTTCCAATTTTCTGACAGAAGAAAGAGGAAAACATTTTTGTATAGAATATTTAAGCAACAGACACCCCTTCCTCCCTCAATTACATGTACCATGTCAAAACAAGACCTACTGCTTTCCCTTTTAGTACATGACAGGGTCTCTTTACGTTCCCCAATCCATTGCTTCAGTAACTGTTAAAGTGTATCTCTAGACATTTTTGGGGGATAGGGTGCAGAAGTGTTAGGACTTCTGTTATGTTTATACTGCTGTCTGTATGCCCGCAGGGGAAAATCACCTCTATTTGTTCTGGTAACCATTGTCACTGGAAAAACAAAGTGATGTGAAATGTGACAGTTGCCACTGCAACAGAAGGTGGGGAAAATCATCTAATGGAGACACCTGTTCTGGTGATATTTGTGTCAGGTGGAATTTCCTCTCACTTTTTTGTGTTATGCGTCTGTAACTGGAAACTAAGAGAAAGCTCCCCAATGGGTCGCAGACAGCAAAAACGTAAACCTGAAAGTGGTTTTAAACATTCCCTACTGCCTTTTCCAACAAAGAGTGAACACATTCTGTGATAACATATACAAATCATTTAATACAAGAGGAAGGGAGCAATGAAAGGAAGTCATATGGTTTATAGACCACAGAAAAAAAACCTTGGTGAAAAAACGTGCTCTTTTTAACAGTCAAAAGGAGACTTATAGGAGAAGAGAAACCATAAAAGAAGAACGAGAACAGAAATAAGAAAACAAATATGTTAGTGAAAACTGCACTGCAATTGTACTGCATTTATCACTCCAGTGTATTCACAGTCGCATAATACCTATGATCTCCCTAAATACACTAAAACCTTCATAATAACAAAACCTGCCTACTGTGGCCTGCACTATTCTTTGTAGAATTTTATCCAGGAATGTGTTGGGGTGTTCTTATAAGGGATGACCTTTTATGCCTTCAGATGCGTCATCCTGGAAAGGAATACTTGACTTGTACAAATGTTACTGTTTGATTTTCTTGTCAAGAAATGTCACCGAATATTGAAATGTTTTAACAAATACTTCCCTGTCATTGTCCAGACTAAAATGGCAGAATGGAATAATTCTGGCGATCTGGGAGATCAAACAATAAGTTCTGGTCCCCATTCAGGTCCTGACAAAGCATGTGCACCCCTAAACCTAAGAACAAAGGATTCAGAAGATTTGATGTCGGAGTCTACAAAATGACAAAACACCATGGGGTTGATTTACTAAAGACAAATAGGTTGTTCACTTTGCTTGGGAATTGGCACTTTGCAGGGGAAGTTTACCCTTAGTTTACTGAATGAGGTACAGCTCTGCTGACTTCCATCAACCAATCATGTGCAAGCAAAATTACTGGGTTTTTAAAATTTTCCTTGCACATGATTGGATTTTCATTGGGAACGTAAACTTCATGACATTCATTAAGCTAAGGGAAACTTCCCCTGAAATGTGCAAATTCCTTGTAAAGCTAACAGTCTATTTGGCTTTAGCAAGTCAACCCCATGCATGAAAACTGGCTACAGGTGAACTTTTCCCATAGCAAATCATACAGATTTCAGCTGTCAGCTTTATGTGAATTCAGTCACTAAAATATCCTATGCTTTATTTAAAGAAGAACTCCCATTTTCTTTAAAGTTAACCCTTACAGTGGGGCTATCCCCACACTGCAAGATTAAGGGGTCTATTCACTAAGCTGCCGTTGGCAGCCGAGTGACTAACCGACCCGAAGCGAAGTGATCCAAACGCTGTTCCAGCTATTCACTTCAGGCTGGTGCGGCTGAAATCAACCATACATCAGGTGGCTTCGGGTCGGCCGAACATGCTCAGCATGTTTGGCCAACCTGAAGTGCAGAAGGAGTTCGGCTCAGCCGATCCAACATCTGGATCGGCTAAGCCGAACCTCCGGCAGGCTACTCGCTGCTGTTCGGCCTATTCTCATAGATGCCGAACAGCAGTGAGTGAATAGCCGAATGCGGGCGAGGGGCATTCGGCTCGGCTGTTCTGCTCGCTCCCTCTGTGGTACCGAGCAGAATAGAAAAACAGTTAAAAAGGTATTAAAAAATAGAATAGAAAACGATTGGGCGGAGCTAGCAGTGACAGGTGCATCACTTAAGATTATGGGTGTGCTTATGGCTATCCTTTCTTTCCTTTTCAAATTTATATTCTAAATTTGGTTATTCACAAGTGTCCTTTTCTAGGGGTTAAGTCCATTATTGTTTACTGGGCAGGCATATGCCATTTGTTTTTACTTAAGGAGATTTCATATATTTATTTATCAAAATAATATGGGACAAATGCACTCATACTGTGTGCAAATAATGAACTTCTTTGAGACAGTGTCCTCTTCTGGCTAAATATTCACGAAACACAACAAACCTATGGCATATTCACAGAGAGGATGGGCTTGGGTTTAGTTCAAGAATAGGAACTGTTTTAAAACACTTTAACTAATTTAATTTAAGCCGGTAATCAAACAAGCTGGAATATAAAACGTCTCATCTTTTTTCCTCCCTGGGATCATCAAGGGTCCCATCTGATCACATTTCCTTTTGCCTCCTGATAATATTGTCTGCAGACACAGATCTTTCTGCATTCAGATTTAGGTAACAATAAGGCATCACCAACATCTCTTTCGAAGTTAGCGTTCCTCAAACTAGCTCACAATTGGCTATACTTCTTAAAGGATGCCAGGATGACCTTGTTCATATAACATTGGAAAAGGTTTCCTGTCTTCCTCGCACCCATACCTTCAATACACTTTCTTTTGTATATGATTCCAGGCACTTTGATGAAGGCAGATTTTGTATAGAAAGGATGATTGCTGCTGCTTGCATTGTATCAACTGGCTAAGAGGAGCAGCATAATAAGTCATTTTTACAAAGTTCTACTTATTCTTTTATATTGTCCTTCCTAGCTGTATTCAGTATTTCAACTTTAATATGTTTGACTACATCTTAAAAATAAATATTCTCTTCAGTTACCATGGGGATAAGAATGAAAGGTGTAAGTGACAATGATCCATGTCCAAGTTTTATTTTTTCAATAGAACTAAAGTTTACCATTGTGTCTGGAAAAGCTAAACAAGAAATTTTGGGGAAAAGCTCCAACAACCAATAATTGGTTCACATACGTTAAATAATGCATTTTGTTGTCCAAGACAAACCAAAGCATAGAAACCACTAGTCCTCAACTGAATAAAGCAACATCCTGATGACTACAACAACTGCACAAAAACGTCTTATGGATGGATCCCTTATTTAAGTCAAAAGCAAAACAAGTTTTGCAGATGATTTCCAGGGGTTCTATGCAAAACTTTCTGCATTACCTAAAATTATAACACTTTGGAAAATTGCTAGGATTTAGAGTTTTATTGCCAAACAAGATATGAAAACTCTCTTTTGTCAAAAATAAAACTTCCTCCATGCTCCTTGCAGATTTGTTTTTCCTATATACACTGCACACTTTAAATAGAGCTGACAGGGATGATTTAATTCCTGCCCGCATGCACATTACATCATCATGGGCTGTCTAACGGCCAAAAAAGAGGCATTGCAGGACCCAGAAGGGGCAGGGGAGATGGCCGGTAGATTTGGATGGAGCAGCGACTGGAGACTTGACCTATCACCACTGGAGGAGGGCACACTGAGAGATGGATGTGCTGTAATGTCCCGGTATGTTAGTCATTCTTGCACAGTATGGCTAAAGCTCACCCATACTATGCAT
>NW_017306442.1:416526-445118 GCF_000935625.1 Nanorana parkeri | reverse complement strand
TTATTCCATAAACGTATATCCAAAGCCCACATTTTTTTCATGTTTTGGATAGAGCGATGAGGAATTAGAACCTCTGTCAGGGTTCCACTGCTGTCTCTGTCTGCGTTGGGAACCCTTTGTTGACATTGTTTCTGGGACAGAAAGTGACAGGAAATAAAAAAAACTTGTGATGGCAATTGTCTAAGAGGGGATGTCCCCTCACTTTGGAAAGACTTCCTCTCAATTTCTGTTGTATTTGTGGGCCTTGAGATTGTCTCCACAATGAACACAGACAGTTATAAAAAAAACCGGGAAAAAAAAAAACCTGTGTGAAGCTGCAGATGGGGAGCACTGAATCCAAGCACTGTGTTTTATTCCTCTTGAATGAAGATAATCTATGGCATAAGGTATAATATTCCTGGTAAGGCTGCCTCAAATACAAACAAAAGCCAGAAGGGGGCTCTTTGGGACAAATACACAGAAAAGAAGAATGAAGCATCACACCGTTTGTTATGAGTCCAAAAAATAATTATCTAATATCTTCTAATCCATTGTGTTTGGGTACTTTCATATGTGCACTTCATCAGGGCTTTAATGGTTGTGGGATGACAAAGGCACCTGAGGATCCTTTGTAAATAACAACCTAATGAAAACAGTTTTTCATAGAGGCTGCAAGACCAGCTTCTGTAATATGAGAGTTCTCTATAAAATACTGTTTCCTGGCTTGTGTGTATTTTCCATCAACAACTATTAAAACCCTAATAAAGGGGGCAGGTGGAAGTCCCCAAAACATGCTGACTTATACATTGTCTGGCCAGAAAAAAAAGTCACACACTATTTTGTTGGCCCACGTTTACCTTTGATTCACCGTAGCATTGTTTCGATAGGCTTATGCAATGTCACAACATTTATTTCCAACCAGAGTTGCATTATTTTTTCACCAAGTTCTTGTCGTGATGATGGGAGAATCAGACCAGTGTGTAAAGTCTTCTCCAGCACATAGCAAAGATTCTCAATGGGGTTAAAGTCTGAACTCTGTGGTGGGCAATCCATGTGTGAAAATGATGTCTCATGCTCCCTGAACCACTCTTTCACAATTTGAGCCCGATGAATCCTGGTATTGTCATCTTGGAATATGCCCAGTGTGCCATCAGGGAAGAAAAGATCTATTGATGGAAAAACCTGGTCATTCAGTATATTCAGGTAGGCAGCTGACCTCATTTTTTGGTGACATAACATTGCTGAACCTAGACTAATTATCCAATGGAAGGCACTTACCTTTTTGCTTGGCTAAATCCTTTACCCCTTCTCTACTCTACCTAAAACAAAAAAAAGTTTGGTGTTAGATATACATTTAAAGCAAACACATCATTAAAATCATGGAGGCTGTCAATGCTAGCCTAGTCTTCAAAATTTTTTAGTTACAAGCTATCATACCTGGCTATCATGCTGTTACTAATTTTTCGGTAATATGAGTCACTAACCCAAAACACTATACAGATAGAGAGTTCGGATTTCAGTCTGAATTTCCTGATCGGCATACTTGTTCGGGAACAGTGGTTCAGAGTCCATTAAAGCCAGAATCTCAGCTTAACAGTCAGGTGATAAGCATTTTCAGAAGAAGGTCAGCAATGACAGTTCCCTGTATTTCTATGACAGGCTTCCTGTAACTGAACATTGGGACCCCTCGGCTGTAATGGAGTAACATTGACATGGAAAAATATCTCAGATTGCTGAAATGAGAAAAGATACTAAAGCTCTGAATGTGAATATTGCAGATAT
The DNA here is from genome assembly GCF_000935625.1 of Nanorana parkeri. Lineage (NCBI taxonomy): Eukaryota > Metazoa > Chordata > Amphibia > Anura > Dicroglossidae > Nanorana > Nanorana parkeri. The sequence goes on along the minus strand of NW_017306442.1, from coordinate 443,357 downwards.
CTGCAGATTTATACCAAGTGTCCTCCTCCCATATATGACAGATTATCATACACAGAGCAATGCAGTTACGTCCCAACAGTGGGAAGAGTTTAAGCTGGTTACATATATAAGTGGCGCTCCATCATACTGACAGCTGTGTAAACAAAGCCGTGTCACCCACACACATTTTAATATTTTGTCACTTATTTTTCTTCTGCCGGTAAACCATTACACTAAACTTTCAGTAAATCTGTTATTTTACAGCCTCAATCAGATTGCTCCCACACTGCATGCTTATATTTGCAAGAGAACATCTCCAGATGTAGATTATTTATTTACACAGGGAGTGTCAGAGCTGAAAAAAGTTTGCACAACCCACAGAATAAATATGTAAAGTTTAATGTTACTAAAGCTGGCCATACACCAGTAGAATTATGCTAAAAAAAAAAAAAATCATTTTCCTTTGATTCTACCAATAGTTAACAGGCTCAAAAAAATCAAAAGAAACAGGAAGGACATTTTTTCTCAAACAAATAAAATTCTAATTTTGTTTTCTTTTAACAAATCCCATTCCTTTACAAAATCAAATGTTAAAATCAACTGAAACAATGTTTCTCAAGTCTCTGATAGCCTTATTGAATGTTCTGACGAGATATGAATGTCCCAACAAAAATCTACCAGTGAACAGCCAGCTTTACTTGCATCTTGAATTTCTGTTTTGATGCTCCAATTGGAAGTAAAAATAAAAAAATTTAAAGAGGCAATTGACCCAAAAAGTCATAGTTTAGTTATAAATAGATGCTGCTGGGCTGAGTCAGTCCCCAGCTTCTTATATGTCATGGATATTCCAACATTTAGTTCTTCCATGTTGTAATTACCAATACTGTTCCTGTACACCTGGTATTGTTGAGTGCTTCTACCAACGTTTTTGTATTACAGCACCTCCGGCTGCATTCTCCATATTATAAGATGAATAAAAAAAGCCAACAAGGAGAGTGAGACCCCCTTATCATGGCTACAGCTGGTGTGCAAGTTCATGCCTTTGAATTTAGGGTTCTCACCAATATAATCCCAGGGAGATATAAGAGCCTACAAGGATGCAGGTTCTCTGTTAGAGCCTATGGAGAAAAGGCACTTGTCTTTTCTCCGTAGGCCCCAATGGAGAACCTTCCAGAATGAAAGGTTTGCATAGCCTAGCATAAGAGCCCACAAGGAGACACATTCTCCATTAGTGCCTATGGAGAAAAGACTGATCTTTTTTCTATAGGCCCCACTGGAGAACGTTGTAGGATGAAAGACTCACTAACCTAGCTTATGAGGCTATAAGGAGACACATTCTCCATTAGGACCTATGGAAAAAAGACAACGATCTTTTCTCCATAGGCCCCAGTAGAGAACCTGGTAGGATGAAAGAGTCGTCCAGCCTAGCAAAGGTCACAACTAGGGATTTTCAGATACCAAGTAACGTACTTTGTACAAGTACAAGTACTGATACTTTTTCAGCTCCAAGGCTAGATTAGAGAAAAACCTCAAACGTTTGAAGGCAGCTGTCATTACCACTAGCATACAGCGCTCCTGGGATTTTTGCATCCCTGTTTTAATGTATGATCGGTGTTTCAAAAACTCAACAGAAAATGTAAATTATTTTTACATATACAGTAACATTTTGGAATATTTTTATATTTTAGGGATGTTGTTTGTAACTGGGAGCATGGCTTGGGAGTTAGCAGGGATTTTCCTTTTTTAGGCTCCTGTAAAAAGAAAGTTTGAAAGCCATTGATATAATAAATGCAGAAATTGGGTAATACAATACCGATTCACATAAGGCTCCATATTTCATGGAAATTGTCCACCTCTCAGTTTGATTTATTATCACAGCGTAATGCAAAATATTTGCAAAATAGTTAAAGTGACAGTAAACCCAGGAGTTAAATCTTAAACATTTATTTGGGTACCTTAACCATTAACAAAAATGTGACTTATTTGTGTATGACTCGGCTGTAGATCCTCAAATCATCTCTGAATTGGTGCTGACACTGTCCTTCCTTCTGGAGGGTGACTACTTTTGTTCCCCATGGTCCCTTTGTGTGTGTTGTAAAGTAGCCACCGCTCCAAGCTCACTCCCATGTTGGGCTACAATCTCAGTACAAATTAGTAAACTAAACATGAGATTGTAGTCCATCACCGGAGTGAGCTTGGAGCGGTGACTACTTTACAACAGACAGAGACCATGGTGAGTGATACACAAATAAGATACATTTTTTGTTAACAGGTTACGTTGAAGCATTTTTAAGATTTACCTCCTCAGTTTAGTGTCACTTTAATATAGGAAGCAGAGCCAACTACAAAAGGACCACCCATATCAATCGGTAAGAACATTAACCCCTTTGTGACTGACGATGTACAGTGTACGTCGCCAGCATAGGGGCTATTTAAACAGACTCCCGGCGGCAATCTGTTTAAACTTGTAAAGCCGACTGTCGGCTTTACAACAGAAGCGTTTATGGCGACTTACCAGTCGCCAGATCGCTTCTGTATCCTGAAGAAGGGCCCCCGCCGGACACCCCCGCCGTGCTTCCCGGGCTCCGTTGCCTTGGTGTCCGCAGGGAGCTGGGGAGGAGGTCAACGAACTTCCATTCATCGATCCCCTCCACGTTCTATGGGACCGGGAGCGATGCAGATTGCATCACTTCCGGCCCCTGGGCTGTCAGTTCTGGGCTCCTACAGCCCAGCTATAAGCTATTGAAGTGGACCCCCAGCATCACCTTAAAGAGTACCTGTCACCACCATCTGCTATCACATGGGGGGGCTTGTAAGCTCCCCTATGTGATAGCAGTCAAAGTAAAGTAAAAAAACAAAAACAGTTTTTTAAATTAAAATAAAATAAATCTAATAATAATTTTAAAAAATGTAAAGTCCCCCGCGAGCACGAGCGTCTCCACGCGTCGGGTGCGCCTACGTATGAAAACGACGAACGCGCTACACATGGTGGGTATCGCCGCGCACGCCGGAGTGAGAGCAATAATTCTAGTGCCAGTATTTTGGGGTATCTCTAAATTGATGACCAGTGGGGGCTTTTAAAGCGTCTTCTATGGACTTTTTGGGGTACTGAAGTTATTTGCGGTTTCACGGACGCACGCAATTTGTAAACTGGGCATGTTGGGTATCGTTTTACTCGTTGTAACCTCATCTTTTATATTCATTTAAAAAATGGGTATTTTATTGTGTTCTGGGGCATTTAATTAAATTTGTCACAACATTTTGGTGTTTAATAAGGTGTTGCGCTAATAGTGCGCTACATAAAAATTTGCAACTACCACCATTTTATTCTATAGGGTCTTGGCATTCAGAAAATATATAATGTTTGGGTGTTCTAAGTAATTTTCAGGCCTAAAATGTGGAATATAACATGGGTGCAAAAAATTGAAAAAAGGCCTCAGTCATGAAGGGGTTAAAGATGTTCTAATTCACAAAGTTCAAACTTCTATAAATGTACATCAGGTACCAGGCAGATGATAAAATCCAAACTTTCTTATGTGAAGCTCTGTGTCTGCATTAGCACTGTATATAAGATCAGAAGCAGGTGATTGGTACCCTTATAATTTCCCAGTGAATAGAACACAGCAAGGCATATAGAACACCTATCTATGGTGTGGCAGATGTGCTGCATCTCAGCTGAAGTCGTCTCAGAACACATTTTTTTTTTATTCATGCAACTGAAAAGATAAAGCATTCATCTGAGGGTGCCAGATAAGCATCTCATATGCTGGTGTTATTATAAAAGATGCTGCACACAGTACTTTAGAATCGTGTTCTTCATGCTCTTGAAAAATACTGCGCTTTTAAAATAAATGTGATCATCTGTGGCTCTGTCACGCAGAGTTATATGTCAGTACCATGGATAGCCATTACTGTGATATTATTAAAATCCTTCTATTAACTTTCATCTAACACAGAGCTAAAAGCTCCCCTCTGTTCTTGCTCTAAAGCAATTAATACGTATCTAGTTCTCCGGCCATGCTGCTAATAGTATCTTTGTACATTGCAGGCAGAGCCATGTTATTAAGAGGGCAAAAAGCCATTCTTCCTGCAGGGGTCTCACCATCAGACTCACTAATAATAGACCGATACCTAACCAAACAGATTCTCATTTAGTAATATACCCACACAAAGCTCCAAAGTTGGTCCTAGGCCCTAAGGGGAAATTATTTTATCTGCAAAATGTGAAAATGATAGGAGTTCGTAGACTGGGTAAGGTGTGCAGGTGAAAGCATAGTCCTCTTCCCATCTTAATTAATCTTAAAGTAGAACCAAAGTCCCAAATTGTTTTTGTAGTTTTGGATAGAGTAGTTTTTGGGATATTTATAACCCCTGTATGTGTCCCATTGGGAAGACTTCGCTTCACTTCCTGTCAAATAGCCACAACAGGAAGTGAGAGGAAATCCCTCTAAAGTGAGAAAAATCCCTGGTCAGCAGGGTCACTAGAACCATGGTTTTAACTGGAAGAACCAGTGTTCCCATTGGGAGATTTTCCGTCTATTCCTGTTCTGTTGACAAACCAAAATTTAGGATTTCCCCTACTTTCAGTGTAAACCATCACAGGGACAAATAGAGAGGGGTGAATCTTCCTAACGGGGACACAGACAGCAATTAAAACCTGACAAGTTAAGGCACCCTTTTTTTAAACATGAACAACAGTGTATCAAGTAGGAAGGAACCCACCAATGTCATCTTTGCCCCTGGCCGTCTTACGGCTGCAACTCTGGTTAGAAGGTTATTAAGTAAAAGATCAACTTCCCTGTGTGTGACGTGTCCATACATATAGAGAAATGTACGCTGCACTCTCCAATAATCAACTTTATTTAGCTAATACACACAAAGCTTATTGCCCTAACACCCACCAAATGTATATAAGAACTGGAGTCACCACTTATTACTCCCCAATATAACTAAAAACACCAAACCTCGATGTGTGACTACCGCAGTTTTATGCTACAAAAATAACCGACCAAAAGACGTAAACAGAAACATGCCGGGAAATTTGTAAATCCGCCATGTTTATGTTTTTGTGGTCAGTTATTTTTGTGGTATGGAACTGTGATAGTCACACATCGAGGTTTGGTCTCATTAGTTACTTTATTTAGTTAAGAGTCCATGCATAACCAGCCTGGGCACCTCCCTCTCATGTGTTTCACTCACTAAAAGCTTAAAACTGAACTCCAGGCAAGTATTATTGAGTCATTAAAAAAACATGAAATGTAATTTTTAAATATAGGCAGTGTAAGTACCCGAATGTGACCTGAAGTGTGAGAGGAAGAAGCAGCACAAGGATCTAATCAATTTATGTGCTGACGAGGAGCTTGCTGATAGTAGGAGAAAGCAGATTGACAGAGAGATGAGCTCATCACTCTGCTGCTGCTTCTTCTTTCAGTGTCCAGTCACAGGCTATGGGCGGGTCAAGGACAACCTGGGTTTAAAAGAAATGGATGAATTGTCCTCTCGTTAGCCTGAGGACATCCAGTGGCAGAAAAAGTCTGGGGAAATCTCCGGATTGAAGGGTAATATTGCAGGAAAATTTGGTTTAGGTATTTTATCTTTAATTAGTTCTGCTTTCATTGTAAAGTGAGAACAGAAACAGAAATGGGTTTATACATGCAATGGTTAGGCAACTGATATCATATATACTTGGGATGCACCCATATATCAGCCGTCGAAACATATCGGCCGGACATGGCACTTTTGGCAAAATGCCGAAAGTGCCATTTTCTGGCCGAGATAGCGCTGCATTCGTTTTTTCTTTCCTCCCCGCTGGGCGCTGCTCTGTGTCCCAGCGAGGAGGACAGTAACTGTCACAGGTGGCCGAGCGCTGAGGGAGGAGAGCACTGTGAGCGTCCGGCGTCTCCCCTCCCTGCACCGCTCAGCCTCCTGTCACTGACAGCGGTATGTGGGCGGAGACAGCTTGCAGTGCTGTCACAAGAGGCCGAGCTCTCCTCCCGCCCCGCTCAGCCTCCTCTGACAGCGTGTCAGGGTGATCAGTGATCGCTGAGTGTTTGTACATAATTGGGGACATAGTATGGTTATTATATCCTCAATTATGAATGAATGGGAAGTGATCTATCGCCTCCTGTTCATTCATGATTGTGGACATGGTAAACATACTATCTCCACAAGTTATGAATGAACATGAACACTCAGTATAGAAGGTCTGGTATGGTTTAGGAGGGGAACCTCATGCTGGTTTTCTTTTTTCTTTTGTTAAAAAAAAAATCATTTTTTTACATTTATTCAATTCATTTTTAAACTATTTTTCATTTGTTTAAATTTTTCGATTCCGCTCGCTACCTCTGAGGCACTCGGCTATTCACTCACTGCTGTTCAGCCCCTATGAGAACAGCAGCGAGTGATCTGGCGGAGCTTGGGCTCAGCCGATCCAGATGTTAGATCGGTTGAGTTGAACTCCTATTGCACTTCGGCTTAGCCAAACATGCTGAGCATGTTCGGCTGACGGAAGGCAGCCAATGTACGGCTGATGTTTACCCGATGTACGGCTGAAATCAGCCATACAGGGCTAAAGTGAATAGCTGAACGACGTTTGGCTCAATTCGCTTTGCTCGGTTATTCACTTGTCTGTCTTCGGCAGTTTTGTGAATAACCCTCTTAGGGTTGCACAGATACCAAGTACAGTACTCGGTACAAGTACAAATACATGTACCAATACTTTTGAGCTCCAAGACTAGACTAGAGAAAAATTCAAAAGTTAGGAGGCAGCTGCCATTTGTAAGGAGCACACGGAGCTCCCGGGATTTGTACATCTCAGTTTTAATGTATGATTTTGTTTTTATAAATATAAATAAAGTGATGCACAGATACCAGTTTTGCGAGTACGAGTACTGGTACTTGCCGAGTACTTACAAGTACCAGTACTGATACATTTTTGTTTATTATCATGTGACAGTTTTTCTAAAACAATACAGACTAATGATTTCAGGACAGTGGTGGAGCGCCAGAGCCAGGTCCCCGCTGCAACCGCTGCAACCCTGGTAGTTCTCATGAAAATGCCAAGTATCTGCACTGGTACTCAAAAAGTATCTGTGCATCCCTACTCTTAATCTTTGCATTGTGGAGGTAGGCCCACTGCAAGGGTTAAGAAATTTCCGGTTACTCATCGAGGGAGACCTGGTCTTTGGGAGCTGTCTTACCAAAGCCAATGATCTTGTTAGAAAACTTTTTTTGTGTTTTATCGTCTGGCCAAATATTGAAATCCAAGTGCGTCTTCAACAATTTTGGGGGTTTTTCTTATTGCTGTCTCTCTTCCAGGTGGGGGGATTCAACCTTTTTATCCTGGTGACCATTGTCCAGCAAGTGAAATCTTGGTGTACCAGAGACATGTGGATTTGGGAAATCTAACATTGCTGAGATTTCACAGTATCAGGAGGTATGGGGAAGCCTTCCAATGGGGAAACCATTTCTGATGTCATCTATCTAAAGGGATATCCTGTCCTTTTAAAGATATATTTTATTACTTTGTGCTGTGACTCTGGGGCAGGAAGATGGTCTTAACCATTTTTTAGACTTATAAAAACTTAACCATTTTTTAGACTTATAGACTTATAAAAAAAAATTGTCCTTACATAAAGTGACAGTACAGTACTGGGACTTCCAATGGTCCTCACAAAAATCCTGCAAGGACTTATAGAACTCCTACTCACAGAATCCACGACAGGACTTCCAGAATCCCTACCAGGGCTTTCAGAGTACCCCGAAAAAACTTTGGGCATGTCCTCTAAGGGTCAAGAGGGTCATTAAAGAAGTACTCCAGGATTTGTTTTATTTACACCTGCAATGCAAGGGTTATGTGCCTGTAGGTGATCAAAAAAATTAATTATGCTCCAAGTTGGCTTTTTCTTAGACCGGTCCTTCCAGGTCTCTCCTTCTCCTCTGCAGTGGTGTAAGATCCTGTAAATCATCACATGTATACACAACAGTGCATAGACGTGAGGACGCCAAGGAAGATTCCAATGCTGCTGCGGAGGAGGTGGCAGGCTGGATGAAGCACTGTGACAGCTGGCCGGCTCCAAGCTTCGGGTGATTATATCTTAGTTATTTTTCTCCCTAGACACAAACAAGCACTTTAACCCTTGTTGCCCCACTGTAAGGGTTAATAAAAAGTGTTCCTGGAGTTTTTCTTTAAAATCCAGACTTTGAAATGGCTAGTGCTGTGTCTTATTGCCAGAGCTATTATACTGCCTGACTGCCGCACTGCCTTGCTTACCTTCCTCGATTGACTTGACTCATGTCTTCCCTGCCGTCTGCCCACAGCCACTGCCTGGACCTGACTACTCTCTTGCCTGCTGTCTGCCCATGACTTCTGCTCAGACCTGACTACTCCTCTGCCCAACATTTCGTATACAGTCTCCACATCATAGATGTTCTGTTTCGGTTACCCCATTGCTAGGGCAATCCTGACATCTGCGACCTGGTAAGAGATTGCAGAAAGAAAACCAGGACAATTGAGGTTTCTGGCCCATCTTCCCCATCAGGAGCTCTGGTGAAGACCAGCTATCACTTTGACTCTGTGCCTCGGGTGAGCCTGCAACACCTGCTGGGGGCGCCATAACACATACACTTCAAGTGCTATCCTAACGCTATAAAGCAGGGCCATTGTCACATTAATATTATTCCTTTCATCCTCAGCATTAAAGAAGAACTCTGAGCAAATAACATCTTAACCCTTGCAGTAGGGCTACCCCCACACTGCAAGTGTTAAGTGCTCATTTTGTCTAGGGGGTTCAAATAACAGAGTTGTACTCAACTGAATCCCGGCTAGCTCTTAGACCGGTCCCTTCAACCTCGTTCCCCCTCCGCTCCAGCGGTCTAAGGTCCAGTGAGTCATCATGTCCTTTATAATGTATAGAATGTGAGGACACCAAGGGACATTCCACAACAGAGGCAGAGGAAGAGACAGGTTGAAGAGACCCGTCTAGGAGTTCAGGCAAGTATAACACTGTTATTTTAGCTTACTGGACAAAATGAGCACTTAACCCTTGCAGTGTGGGGGTAGCCCCATTACAAGGGTTAAGAATAAGATCTGCCCAAGGTTCTTCTTTAACTCCCTCAATTGGCAGAGGTAAGCCTTAAATTAAAAGTATTGGCTTTTATATTGCTCACTTACAAGTTATCACCACCCTGCAGAATGAAACAGATATCTGTAGCACCCTCATAAAATCTTCTTAGATGTAGTGCATTCATTTACAGCATGACATGGTGTTTGCATTGGTGGCATAGTCCAATACACCCGCTGGATCTGCAGCTGTCATGTAATTAGATGTCACTCTGCATCTTTGGGATTTACACATAGGCAGCACAAGCTGGGAGAGTTGGAGACGGGCTGCAGGATATTACTGACATACAGAAAGGCTTCTGTATTATGTGCTCTGTAAGAGGTAGCACAAGCTACAAATGCACTCAGTGCAGCTGTTGGCTCCAGTACAGTAGCCAGTAGCTTGATGAATTGCGCAGAATATTTAATTACAAGCTGATCTAGAACTAGTCCTGTGATGAACATTTCCTGGGCACAACAAAATAATAACAATAAGTGATAGTGGATACATAAGATGAAGGTTCTTAAATCATAGAGCAATATGCAAAGTACATTATCCTATAGCAATGAATCAAAAATCAGGTTTCATTTTTCTGAGTGACTGTTCTAAAATAAGATAAAATCTGGATGTTGAGGATAATACAAATCAATTCTTTTGAAGCTGTATTTTTATATAGCACTCAAAGTCCATAAGGGAACTTTAAAGGGTTGATTTAAGATTTAAAAAGGGGGATTTCTTTGCCTTTAAAGTACAAAAAACAATATTTTAAATGTACAATTTTTCTTTCCCCTGACCACCCTACCATCTACAACTGAAGCTGTGAAATCTGTGTTTAGGCACCCCCAATAATTGGCTGGCTCTGCCTGAACGCCGCTCCCTTTGCAGCACCCAGGTGACCAGCTATTGTGGCTGTATTAGGTCCTGGCAGCCGGGACTTCCTAATCAAGACTCCATGAGCGGGTGCTGGCTTTGCTGTATACATACAGAATTCTATCTAATGGATCTAATAGCCGCTGATTAAAAAGAAAACAAAAACACAGAAGAAAAGCTGCAAACCAACCAACTTACTTAAAGCGTATTATCACTTTTGCAGCCAAATTCAGATTACACCTATTTTATGGTTGTTACAAAAAAATTGCTGCTTACATTTTTAAGTGCTTCTCTAAGGAAGACATTAGGTGAGGTGAGGACATTAAAGTTGAATTCCAATAATTATTTTTAGACCCACCCCCTTCTTGTATAAAAAAATATTGTCAACCTTTACTTACCTTCTCCGTGCTCTAGGGGTGCCCCTGACTTCCTTCTCATTCTAGCACCGATGGTCCTCTTTAGGCAGAATGACAGTTATATCAATCTGGCTATTTCCTGTGAACCCAATCTGTCAATTACAGCCCCATCTAAGGGGCATGTCATCACACAGACTGGGAGTTCTCCAAGACTGAACGGTGCTCACAGCGGAAGAATAACCGATAATCATCCCCTCCGTCACTGCTGAAAGAGTGCAGGACAAAAGGCACGTATAGAGGGTTATATATAGAGTTCCACCTTAAACCCCATCTGCAGATTTAAAGAACCCCCATCCAATGCCCAATTTCCTTTTTTAACAGCTAACATTTTCTGTGTCATAGTACATCTCTGGGGGATCTCTTCTATAGTTGTCATGGAAATTAATGTAATACAATCAAAGCGATTAATTGTCAAAGAATTTAGTAGCACGGCTAACTGGCTTTGGATGGTCATCTAGTCCCTGCTGCACTGGATTAGCAGGTGGGAGCTGGGTATGCATTGATGTCCTTTACAGACTTGTAGAGTACATTTCCCTCTCCTGTTCTGCTTGACTTTGCTATCTTCCATCCTGAAATACCAGGCAGTTTTGAGGATTCCTCTCAGTGGGAGTAATTACCAGCATTGTAATTAGTGACCCAGTCAAACAGAAGAAACGTCTTCTGTGTTTGATGAGGGCAATCCTCAAAACACAAAATGTTAGTCATACTTGAGAAATGGTTCTTTGGGGATTTCAGGTCACTACCTGCAGGGACTCAGCTGGCGGGCCTAGTATCTAATATTAGAGTTTAGTATTTGTGTCATTGTGAGCTGGGTCTATGAATTTTCTTTTATATGTCGTAGATGACTGCTCAACATCCAGCACATACACACAGATAGAAGAGTATCTATAAGGAACAAGACAAAATTGATTTAGCTGTGAAATTACCAGTTTATCCAAAGCAGAAACTCTTTTTTTTGTTTCTATGAAAAAAATATTTTTTAGGGATGGGAAGACTATTTAGGGGTGATTTTATTTATTCGTTGTATTGTTCTTTGTATTTGCATTTTCTCCTTTTTTGCATATGTGCACATGATCGTTATTTGTGTCGTTTTTTTATTTCTGCAAAATAATGAGGGCCCTTTTTTGGCAAAAGAACAGGTCCGGTATGAAAGGAGCTTTTGTAATTCCCAATGAAAGCCCATTCGACCAATAAACACCACCTTCATTTTGCCTTTCTCGTTGACACCCATTAATTTTGCCCAAATGACAAATTTTCCCCAAAGTTTCCCAATTTTCACTGAATTTTCAGGAAAATAAAATCTCTCAGTTTTGCACATCCCTAGTAGTTATATACTACGGGCACATTTATAAGGTCGCGGTGAATAGTTGCTGGTGGTAGTAAAAAGTCACTGTGCTTATAAAGCACATTTGCCAGTTCTTTTGCTGCACACCAAGGTATCACAGTAATATTTGCTGTACTTATTTAGAATAATTATATATAGTAATCTGTCATTGATTGTTGTGAAGGCCACTCATAAGCCTCACATTCAGCTCCTGCAAATAAGATTTTATCCTAAAATTCTTATTTGCATTCACCCTTTCCTTCCACAATAGATTCAATGTATTGAATTAAGTGAATGCTGGATAACAGCCAGTAAATGTAAATAAATCCTGTCAAGGGGCTTCTTATGCACCACTGATGCTGAGCAAATGATTCTCCACCAGTCATAAACAATACGGATTTAAAAGACTCAGCCACCGTATATTTCTAATTATATGCATTTTATATATAGTATATATGTATATAGTATATATGTAATTAGTTTATAAAATATGTTGGGTCTGTCCACTCAAAGAGTTCAGTTATAGGTGAAGAGTGGTGGGGTATTACAGCCCCTGGCTTCTACATCTTGAATACTCCAACAGTGAGACCTTCTTGCCATAAGTCCCAGCTGTGCTTCTGTCCACCTGGGAGTTTTGCCTGATGGTGCTAAATATTCACATTAGTGGCTGTCCGCAGCAGGCCCCTTGAAAATTGCTCTGGAGAAGTTGCATCTTTTCAGGTGGGAATAAAGTACATTTAAACCTTTTTCATTATAAGGTCATGTTTACATTTTTATTGTTATTCTCCAGCTGTCATTTTAGAGTGCAGCTTTGCATGTGTCTGGTTGTCATGGAGTAACATTGGTCCTCCGTACACTAAATGAGGATCATGGTATGTCATCTTGCTGCACCTTTGAGGCATCAGTGATGCAGGAGGCGTGAAGGGCACTTTGGTAGTAGAAGGGTTACATATAAGCCATTTTGTTCTATTGTGCTGTTGTGACTCTTAGCATCTTGTTGGATTCCCTGGAGAAGTCGGAGATATAAGTGGCATCAGGTGAGGAGAGGGGAGCTGATGAAACACTTAATGAGGGTGTTTGTCACCTTGGCAAGTATTCCAGCCAGAAAGAAATGGGTGGTGAGGAGAAGACTAATATGACAGCTCTCTGCAGTGTGACACCCTGTGTGATGTATTTAATCATTCCATTGGCTACATTGAACCCCTATGTCACAGGTTTCAAGGAACTGTAATATTTACTTGTACATTTATTCTGCAAAGGCCTGGTACTACACCGTGCTAAGAATTAACCTTTCTTACGTACATTATTGATATCACTGGAGTGATAATAAGGCAGTTGTTTACAAGGGGATGCTGCTAATAAGTGCCCACAGACACCACTGGCATACAGTGCTTGGGGGAAATTATGACTGGACAGGCTAAAAAGCCTTGCACATAAAAGTATATGTTGTGTCTTTTTTATTTTACATAGTATGTGCTCCAGCTATTTTACTGGAAAAAAAAGACACCCTGGATGTTAACTTCAGGGGAACAAACTTTACCCAAATGTTAGGGCTTAGCCACATGGGCAATTATAATCTTTAAGCACTTGCTGGCAGTCATTTATTAGATTAGAGGTGCACAGTTTTTAATAGCTCAATCTTACAAGCAAAATCACTAGCATTAGGAGTAGGAATTGGTCATTAAAATGAAGAAATGGCTCCCTATGGAGTAAGCTAAGTGGTCAATCTCACATGATCACACAATGTTCCAATCATGTGCTATTGGTTGCTACAAGAAGCTTCCAATGCTATATAACTTACTGTACTTCTCAAGGAGCCATTTGTTCTATCCATTTAGCGATCAATTGATACCTCTGGCTATTAATCGCTAGTGATTTTATTAGCAGACTTGAGTTACTAAAAATCATCTGTGTAGCAGTAGCCTAATAAGGTGCCTACTAGCAATTTACATTTCTCAATAGCCAAAGATTACAATCGCCTGTATAGATGTCCCCGGATTTGAATGAAATCTGCTTATTTGGATGAAATCCTGGGATCCTGCAAACCCCTTCCCTTTCCCTCCAGTCCCAGCTTTAAGTGTTGCAACACTCATTCCAGCAGTTGAAAAAGGCCAGACCTCTGACCAGTGTCATGCCCATGTAGGAGAGTAGTGATCTATGTTGCAGAGTGTCTTGTCGGAGGGAGCATTGAGAGAATGAACCTAATTTCATAGTGCCCGGTGGAACACCTGCTTCCAGCACCAAAGTCATGATACAACACTCTACTCTTGCAAACTACAGAGGGCCCTATGGCTCATGTACAGAAGAGAACCAGTAATCATCACCAGAATAGGCATACTTACAATCAAATGACGAGGTCTTCAGATTACAGTGATGAAGAAAAGGGGCAGATGATTGCAGTTCTGCTTTTTTAAGGTTGCCTGGAGATTAGATTTAAAGGGGTTCTAAAGCCTCCTGTTTTTTTGCCTATATCTACTGCTGACAAGCAGTAGATATAGGCAAAAAGTTAAAAAAAAAAAAAAAGCCGCTTAAACAGCGGTTTAGACTGACCACATTATCGCTGCGTGCCCCCGCGTCGAGAGTCCGGAACTGTTCGTGCAGCCGCAAAGGATCTTGGGGCGGGCGCATGCACAGTTCGGATTCTCGGCCGGGAGACGAGCAGAGACGCAAGGTAAGTCTATGGACGCGTGCACCCGCCTGCAGACACCGCTGGATCGGAAGTGCCTGTAAGCAGAGAGGAGTCAGCGCTGGATCGGAGAGCCGCCACACCGCTGGATGGACAGATGACAACATTAAGAGACATCATTTAAGGTAAGTGCTGACATTAACATGGGGGGGAGGGAAAAAAATATATCCTTTAATGTCACTTTAAGGTAATATGGGCTAGATCAGCCTATGCAATTAACTGATATGGTTTTGAAAGATTCGGTAAGGAAATCTAAAATTACTGTAATGCAAGTATGCTATGTAATCCAGTTAAATAATATGCTGGTTGTACTGAAAATGTACATTGGAACGCTTCATATTAAAGCGGACCTTCATTGCCCACTTCCATTTTAGCTCCCTGCAATCAAAACTATAAAACAGAGGAGAGTGGTATGGGACTTTTGTGTTAACTTTTTAAAATTATTTTTTTGGCTAACACCGCCCCCCACACTTCACATATCCCAGGAGGCTGCAAGACCAAGGACTCACAATGGCTGGTAGGTGGACATAGAAGAAGATGGTGGCACTGGCTGTGGCAGTAGATTGGTGGATCACAGAAGAACAATTGTTAAGCAGGAGAGTGTGTTTTCTGGTGTGTTGAACCATATACAGTACTTATGACACCAATCCATCCTCTAGCTATGTACTCCCGGGAGGTGTGGAACAGATGTGCCTTCCATAATATAGTCACAACTGTTAGAAAATTATGAATGTATAATAAATACTTTGAAAGATCTGTGTAAACAGTATTGGATAAGTCTGTATGAGAACTTGCCTGCATTACTCATAGGGGATCACACCTAGTCACTCATGAGGGATGATCAACGGGCAGGTCACAGATCTCAGCATTTTTAAAAATATGTCTACAAGCAAGTATGTAGGCTCGGACTCTATTTTACCATGCTGCTTTAAGCTGGGTCCAATATTCAGCCCAACTTAGCTACGACCATTTGTAGCATGGCACGCTCTGCTCGCTGCATATCTTTTCTGTCCCAAGGTCTTTCTCAAATTCCAAAGTTGTGAAGTATGAGACCCCTTTCTCCCCAAACCTATTGTTTAAAAAACAAAAACGCATACATACCTTTAACCCCTTAGTGACCAGTGACGTCCATAGTACGTCACTGGCACCGGGCCCATTTAAACAGACTCTCGGTGGCTTTACATCTGTAAAGCCGACTGTCGGCTTTACAACAGAAGCGATTCTGGAGGCTCAGCTGTCGCCAGATTGCTTCTCTGGGCTGGTAAATGCGATCTGCACTTCAATAACTTATTTAGAGTGTAAAGGTGATACTAGTGGTCTTTTGAACCCCCAGCATCACCTTAAAGAGTACCTGTCACCACCAATCTGCTATCACACGCCCCCCCCCCCCCCCCTATGTGATAGCAATGAAAGTAAAGTAAAAAAAATTAAAATAACAGTTTTTAAAAATAGTATCAAATGAAATAAATGTAAAAATAATACAAAAAAATGTAAAGTCCCCCGCCAGCACGCGTGTCCTAACATAAACACGCGTCGGGTGCACCTACGTATGTAAACGATGATCATAATATACATGTTGGGTATCGCCGCACACGCCAGAGTGAGCAATAATTCTAGGGCCAATATTTATGCGTATTTTAAAACTAATGACCCGTAGGTCTACTGACTTTTTGGGGTACTGAATTTTGATGCCGTTTCACAGACGCACGCAATTTTTAACCTGGGCATATTGGGTATCTATTTACTCATTGTAACCTCATCTTTTATATTTTATTACAACATAAATATTTTATTGTGTTTTGGGGCACTAAATTTATGTGCATTTTTCACTATATTTCTGGGTTTGATAATAAGTTGCGCTAATATCGTGCAACATACAAATTTGCAGCTGCCACCATATTATTCTACAGCCTCTTAGCTTTCAGAAAATATATAATGTTTGGGGGTTTGAAGTAATTTTCAGGCCTAAAATGTGAATTATAACATGGGTGCAAAAAACAAAAAAAAGGCTTCGGTCATGAAGGGGTTAGTCCAGCAGTCTATTGACTGGTCCAGTGACATCACAGTTACTTTCTCTAATCCTCCAGCGGTGGTGGTGAGCCAAGGCAACATGTTGGCTCCTCCAGGGTGAGGTGTCCATCACAGCCTAAGCTCAGGAAAGTGGGTTGATTGACAACACAAAAGCAGAGCACCATCTAGTGGCAAAGATGACATTGAGCAGCAGACCGCGATGGATTGCACTGAGTATTGTTGCAATTATTGCAATGGAATTTTAAAAAATATGGTGTCTGCTTTAATTATTATATTTTATGGATCTTTAGTTTATGGGAAATAACCCACTAAGTGCCCATGAATTTAACACACCACAGCAAATTGGGCTGGTGTGAATGAGCCCTCAGGCTCCCAGAATTCCATGGTCCGAATGAGCTTTAGGCTACATTCAAAGTATAGCTTTATGTAGCTTTAGGTTCATTGCGAAGTATAACCAACTTGTATGCTTTCCAGATCACTTTCTCCTATGTTTAGCTGTTCCTGCCTTAAATAAGGTTTTGTCATGTTTATGTGCGGCAAGACACGTTTAGAGTTTTTAATTGGACCCTGAACGCATAGAATTCTATGTTCTCTAAGCACAGCTAAACTGACCACACCTAAGACAGGTAATTGCTCAGTGAGAATGATACCAATCATTAGATACATTTATATGGGTTTGGAAATGTCCTGTAAACACATACAATCGCAGGTTTCACATTTTCAGGGTGAATGAGGCCTAACAGAAGAAATTACTGCTGCTCTTGTCACTATTACAGTGCTTTGGCAACACAAGAGTAAACTTAATATGTTGATTACTTGGTAAACAGGGGCAGTCTGATTAGTTTTGAGTTTTTTAATGAAAGAAAAACTGTAGTAAGGTAAATATGGAGGATGCCATTGCTGATTTACTTCCAAACATGATAGTCACCTGACTGCCCCTACCTTCAATGCTCTGAGTCATTGACCCTGAGCAGGTATGCAGGCAGTAAAATTAAAACTCCTGATCTTCATACCTATTCCAGGCCAGTGACTCAGAAAGTGATAAAGCAATTGGATCAGTTTGACAACCAGGAAGCTAACATTTTTAGAAGGTGAGTTAAGAAGTGGCAGTCCACATATTCCAGTACAGGTAAGGGATTCCAGGTAAGACCTTGTTGGACAACATTTAACTAGAGTCTTGGATACATACAAGAATTACATGTGTTATTAGCTCACCAGTGCCCACTTATGAGGGAAATAGCAATTTTTGGTTGATGCTCTTTTTCCAAATAAAAGCTGTTTGTGTTGCCCCCAGCCACCAATTATATTCAACCTTTCAGATTATAGTTGTCATTCAAGAATTTGTTGATGACTGCTGGCTATGCTTATACACGTTACAAATGTATAATTTGTATTAGATTTATTTTTTATAATTTAATCTGCCACACACGTTTTCCCCAAGACCGAGCCTGAGGTGGGTCAGGTGGCCAGAGCGTGGTGTGTATGCCTTAAGACGCATTGATAATTGAGGTCATGGGTGCCATAGTTAGCATTAATCACAATATCTACTTGTGTATGTCTATTGCAACTTACTGCAGCATTCTCTGGATGAGACTCTGCCAACTATGCTCACATGTTTCAGAAGAGAAAAGGGACATTAATGAGTTCCTTGGCCAGTGCCCACTAATGCTTTAATGTCTTGCGGCTGGCTTATGATTACGTGAACAGTGTCCACAGTCACCAGCACAGAAAGCACAGAATGTGCCATTAGCAGGGTAAATACGTGATTTAGGCATAGCGTGCATCATCAGGTATGTTGTTTTCATCTGAGAGGCTGATTTGTGTTTACCGCACAGCCTTGTATAATGTCTGCATTAGACAGAGTAACCACAGACAGCTGTGCTACGGATGACCTCCAGAAGCCTGAAATAGTCTGCTAAATTGTTACACAGGGGAAGTGTAGACAGAGCACCGGAAGACCTGCATACAATCTCCTGACTCATACATGGTTTATGAACAGCTGCATGTATAATGCTTTATTCAAATATCCGTTATGCAGACATTGCCTTATCGTGTATATTAGCAATACTCTGCACAGTATGGAAGGAACATGAAAGGTTGGGAGTCTATGCAGAGAAAACATAAATACAGGTTATGAGGCTGGACTTGTACTGTAAGCATCAATAGAGTGGATCTTACGGTCTCCTCAGGATTCAGGTTACGGGTCCATTGACACCCCAACACAAGACAAGGCAATTTGCCTTGTCGCATATGGACACCTTTCACACCAATGCATTGTGGTAGAAACACAGTGGTGTGCACTGAGAAAAAATATAGTATGCCTTACTTTTTTCAGCGGGCTGTAACGCGGAACAACCACCTCACACCCCACTGCGCCTATAGAACTGAATAAAATGTCACTTGTGACATTTCAATAAAGTTCTAAAAAGAAAAAAAGTGCCTGACACAGTGCAATGTGCCGGGATTGGCACTGTGTCGGATAGAACACACCAGCCACTGTGCATTTTGTATAGCGGCTGGTGGGAATTGGCCCTAAACGCTATTTGTGGGTTTCCCCAAAAATGCCCTGTAACAGTCCCGTAGGTCTACTGACTTTTTGGGGTACTGAATTTTGATGCCGTTTCACAGACGCACGCAATTTTTAACCTGGGCATATTGGGTATCTATTTACTCATTGTAACCTCATCTTTTATATTTTATTACAACATAAATATTTTATTGTGTTTTGGGGCACTAAATTTATGTGCATTTTTCACTATATTTCTGGGTTTGATAATAAGTTGCGCTAATATCGTGCAACATACAAATTTGCAGCTGCCACCATATTATTCTACAGCCTCTTAGCTTTCAGAAAATATATAATGTTTGGGGGTTTGAAGTAATTTTCAGGCCTAAAATGTGAATTATAACATGGGTGCAAAAAACAAAAAAAAGGCTTCGGTCATGAAGGGGTTAGTCCAGCAGTCTATTGACTGGTCCAGTGACATCACAGTTACTTTCTCTAATCCTCCAGCGGTGGTGGTGAGCCAAGGCAACATGTTGGCTCCTCCAGGGTGAGGTGTCCATCACAGCCTAAGCTCAGGAAAGTGGGTTGATTGACAACACAAAAGCAGAGCACCATCTAGTGGCAAAGATGACATTGAGCAGCAGACCGCGATGGATTGCACTGAGTATTGTTGCAATTATTGCAATGGAATTTTAAAAAATATGGTGTCTGCTTTAATTATTATATTTTATGGATCTTTAGTTTATGGGAAATAACCCACTAAGTGCCCATGAATTTAACACACCACAGCAAATTGGGCTGGTGTGAATGAGCCCTCAGGCTCCCAGAATTCCATGGTCCGAATGAGCTTTAGGCTACATTCAAAGTATAGCTTTATGTAGCTTTAGGTTCATTGCGAAGTATAACCAACTTGTATGCTTTCCAGATCACTTTCTCCTATGTTTAGCTGTTCCTGCCTTAAATAAGGTTTTGTCATGTTTATGTGCGGCAAGACACGTTTAGAGTTTTTAATTGGACCCTGAACGCATAGAATTCTATGTTCTCTAAGCACAGCTAAACTGACCACACCTAAGACAGGTAATTGCTCAGTGAGAATGATACCAATCATTAGATACATTTATATGGGTTTGGAAATGTCCTGTAAACACATACAATCGCAGGTTTCACATTTTCAGGGTGAATGAGGCCTAACAGAAGAAATTACTGCTGCTCTTGTCACTATTACAGTGCTTTGGCAACACAAGAGTAAACTTAATATGTTGATTACTTGGTAAACAGGGGCAGTCTGATTAGTTTTGAGTTTTTTAATGAAAGAAAAACTGTAGTAAGGTAAATATGGAGGATGCCATTGCTGATTTACTTCCAAACATGATAGTCACCTGACTGCCCCTACCTTCAATGCTCTGAGTCATTGACCCTGAGCAGGTATGCAGGCAGTAAAATTAAAACTCCTGATCTTCATACCTATTCCAGGCCAGTGACTCAGAAAGTGATAAAGCAATTGGATCAGTTTGACAACCAGGAAGCTAACATTTTTAGAAGGTGAGTTAAGAAGTGGCAGTCCACATATTCCAGTACAGGTAAGGGATTCCAGGTAAGACCTTGTTGGACAACATTTAACTAGAGTCTTGGATACATACAAGAATTACATGTGTTATTAGCTCACCAGTGCCCACTTATGAGGGAAATAGCAATTTTTGGTTGATGCTCTTTTTCCAAATAAAAGCTGTTTGTGTTGCCCCCAGCCACCAATTATATTCAACCTTTCAGATTATAGTTGTCATTCAAGAATTTGTTGATGACTGCTGGCTATGCTTATACACGTTACAAATGTATAATTTGTATTAGATTTATTTTTTATAATTTAATCTGCCACACACGTTTTCCCCAAGACCGAGCCTGAGGTGGGTCAGGTGGCCAGAGCGTGGTGTGTATGCCTTAAGACGCATTGATAATTGAGGTCATGGGTGCCATAGTTAGCATTAATCACAATATCTACTTGTGTATGTCTATTGCAACTTACTGCAGCATTCTCTGGATGAGACTCTGCCAACTATGCTCACATGTTTCAGAAGAGAAAAGGGACATTAATGAGTTCCTTGGCCAGTGCCCACTAATGCTTTAATGTCTTGCGGCTGGCTTATGATTACGTGAACAGTGTCCACAGTCACCAGCACAGAAAGCACAGAATGTGCCATTAGCAGGGTAAATACGTGATTTAGGCATAGCGTGCATCATCAGGTATGTTGTTTTCATCTGAGAGGCTGATTTGTGTTTACCGCACAGCCTTGTATAATGTCTGCATTAGACAGAGTAACCACAGACAGCTGTGCTACGGATGACCTCCAGAAGCCTGAAATAGTCTGCTAAATTGTTACACAGGGGAAGTGTAGACAGAGCACCGGAAGACCTGCATACAATCTCCTGACTCATACATGGTTTATGAACAGCTGCATGTATAATGCTTTATTCAAATATCCGTTATGCAGACATTGCCTTATCGTGTATATTAGCAATACTCTGCACAGTATGGAAGGAACATGAAAGGTTGGGAGTCTATGCAGAGAAAACATAAATACAGGTTATGAGGCTGGACTTGTACTGTAAGCATCAATAGAGTGGATCTTACGGTCTCCTCAGGATTCAGGTTACGGGTCCATTGACACCCCAACACAAGACAAGGCAATTTGCCTTGTCGCATATGGACACCTTTCACACCAATGCATTGTGGTAGAAACACAGTGGTGTGCACTGAGAAAAAATATAGTATGCCTTACTTTTTTCAGCGGGCTGTAACGCGGAACAACCACCTCACACCCCACTGCGCCTATAGAACTGAATAAAATGTCACTTGTGACATTTCAATAAAGTTCTAAAAAGAAAAAAAGTGCCTGACACAGTGCAATGTGCCGGGATTGGCACTGTGTCGGATAGAACACACCAGCCACTGTGCATTTTGTATAGCGGCTGGTGGGAATTGGCCCTAAACGCTATTTGTGGGTTTCCCCAAAAATGCCCTGTAACAGTTAAATTTGGGTTTCCTGGCATTCAGGCTGGTAGGGTTGAAAGAGCAAACAAGGTCTCTTACCAGCCTGAGTTGACAAGAAATTAGACTAATTGAGCAGACCTTATAAAAGAGATAAGAGTTTGTTTTGTAGAACCTTGTGCCAACAAAATGCGCTAAAACATGTTTAGGGTGCTGCAGTTATTTTTTTTGTGACAATACTTTTCTTGAGAAAGTGTTTGAACTTGGCAAGTGTTCATTAATCTAAGTTGGGCGTGGAAAGTTTGCCTTTAAGCAAGTCTAAAGAGTTTTAGCCCATGAAGGTACAGAGGGACATTGATTGAAATATACCTGTAAGTCTCCATTCAAGGTGTCAAGCCGTATGTGTTCTCTCTGCGAAGAAAAGGTTGTTCAACACTGTATGAAAAGAAGATGGCCAAGGAGATATTTGCCATGATTCACGAACTTTGCCTGGGGCCTGAAGCAATGCCTCTGTGAAGTTTTTATTTTATTAGATTTTACATATATTTTATTATCAAACACATATCATGCTCAATACATGACAGATCGAGATAAGAAAATGTTGTTGTAACTCTGAAAGTCACATTGAATTCATAGAGCTTCATATAATAAACAAACAAAAAAAAACAGTCAGCTTGAGAGATTTTAATATGTATTTGGTCAAATATTTATTTATTTTTATATCGTAGATATCAATGAAAGTGACACAACATCTTATATATCAGTAAAGAAAAGTTTCTCCTAAGGTTGCTAGACCATGCTGAATTTCTACAGAGAGTTGTTCCAGCTTGCTTTAAGTCTTTCCATGGTTTCGGCATCACTTATGCAGCAACATAATTTGTCCGGTGAGGACAGTGTTTGTCTTTTCCATTTCAAAAAGATCAATTTACAACTGGAGGTCTGAAGAGTTTATAAAGATAATCACTGCACATGAGGCAGGATCTAAAGGTGACAAGGAGCCAACATGGGGGTCCATCCACCAACATGACTGTGTTTTTCTACAAGTTCTGAATAGGCTCCATAACATTCCCAGCTAGTGGGATGGAACTCTTTTTTGTAGGCTAAAGGCCTGTGTCACCAGGCCCTTCATTACTATGCCTTGTAGTGTGTAGCTTGAATCTCTCTTTGGTTACCATGAAAGAGGACTAAGGTGGATTGGTGATATCCCTATTTTCTGAATTTCAGACCACATGTTCTGTGGTAAAGGGGATGACATTGAAATCATCTGAGATAACAATGTAGCGCTCACCCCTGTAGGAGCTGCCAGAATAACCCGGGTCATCAGTAGCCTCTCTAGGGATTTTAGCAACCAGCTGCCCCACTAACCACCCTCTTCTTGTGACCCAAAGAGCTTATATCCAGGCCAGAAGTATGATGCTGAAGAACTTTATTAGCATATTTACACTGGGAGAGAGGGTGTAGGGATCCTAGACATCCAGGGTAGAATAGACACAGATTCCAGACTCACCAGTCCCTTTTGGTAATTCAGTGTAGGTCCATTTGTAGCACAGTTGAATAGGAATAGGTGAAGAATCTTCAATAGGAGAGACACCAAACTTGCTCATGAGGTCCTAGAGATTCCAGGCACCTCCAGTAGCCAGCAGTTTCCCTAGTTCTCATTGTCCAACAATAGCAAAGGCCTCCTTCAGGATTGAGGCCCAGCGAAGCACTTCCCACACTCAAGTGTTCCCACCCACTGGGGCTTTTACAGCCAGTGTCGCATGCTGGGACAGGGTATATCAACTCCAGAGAATTGCTATGTGCTCAGTCAGGTTCCAGCCATAGATTAGTCTAGGTTGGGGTGTTGTCCAGCCTGCCCCCAGGCTAGTCCTGAGTTTATATACCCTGTCCCAGCATGCAACCCTGGCTGTAAGGGTCAGTGATTGGCAGGTGGACAGCACAAGCACTCACAGTGTCCCTCATTGGCTGTCCCAAACTGCAGCACAGTCACACTCCACTTAGGCAGGTACAATGCCAGAACACCTGGAATTAACCCGATAAGTGCCAACTATAATTCAGTCAGACTAACTTCAGCTCTGGCAATCACTAAATTTTTAGTAGCCACCTCACAAAAGGTGATGGGGGCTGCACCAGGTTTCAAAATAGAATGTAATATTTTGACAGAAAGTGTCTTTTTCACTAACAGTAGTATTTTTAGTAATTCCTCGTCTATGGTAGATCTCTATAAAGTCTAGGAGGTTGTGCTGTATTGACCTAAAAGACTTGGTAGCAATAACTATTAGGTTTCAAAGTTACACAATAAGAATAATAAATTCTGTACCGCAGTTATTCATATCAAAAATAGATAGTTAATGGGAGGCCTGCAATTTAAGAAGGTCTCAAACCTCTTTGTTTAAATGGACAACGTTAGGAGCAGATAGTTGAGAACATGAGGCTGTCAAGTAAATATTTAGGGGGTTATTCACTAAAGAGCCGAAGGATCCAGCCGTAGCTTCGGCTGATCCTTCGGCTCTCTTCGGCTGCTGGAGCCCTTTGGTTCAGCCGAACCGAAGGGTTGCTGTACGGGCTATTCACTACAGCCCGTACACCAGCCGAAGGTGGCTGAGTGGCTCAGTCGAGCCGAAGGCATATGCTTCAAGTCGACTGAGCTGAAGGGACAGCCGAAGCTGGGTGAACGGCCTGCGGACCTGGGCAGGGACCTGCTAGAAGACTCTAGCAGGTGCCGGCCAATAGGAAAGAGTTGAGCGGAGCTAGTTGTCGTTGCTAGCTCCGCCCAATTGTTTCTTTTTTTTGTTAATTGATTTATTTTTTTCTTAAAAATATATTTTTTTTTCAATCTTCCTATTTTCTAAAAGTTTTAAAGTCATTCTGCTCCTTACTGAGGTACTGAGTAGAATAGACGAGCCGAATGCCACTCGGCGGCGTTCAGCTATTCTCATAGGGGCTGAATGGCAGTGAGTGAGCTGCCAGAGCTTCGGCTCAGCCGATCAAGATGTTGGGTCGGCTGAATCGAAGTCCTTCTGCCCTTCATCTGAGCCAAACATGCAGAGCATGTTCGGCTGACCGAAAGCAGCCGATGTACGGCTGATTTTAGCTGATGTACAACTGAAATCAGTTGCACAGGGCTGAAGTGAATAGCCGAACCGCATTCTGCTCAGTTCACTTGGGCTCGGTTATTCATTCGGCTACCTTCGGCAGCTTAGTGAATAACCCTGTCAGATATTTATTCTTCTTTTCCTTCCATGCACAGAAAAAATATAATATTACATTTAAACTTCCATGAGCTTATATAGAAAACTATATATAAAGCTATGAGAAAAGCTAACACTTTGAATTGGCTAGGTATGTTGATTGTACTGTTGTGCCAGTACTTTGCTGTTGGCATTTACTTCATTGGGGCCCTATTGGAAACAGTAGCATGAGTCTCTAATAAGGTATGAAAATAAAACTGTCTACTAAAACTGTATTTTAACTTCAATTTTCGGATATTCCTTAAGCATAGGAACTAAAATTAAATTTGTGAGATCATTTGGACAACCCCATTATAATGTTTCCTATAAAGTGAAGAACAGCTGTGAATGAAAGTGTAACTGCACCCCCTCCCAGTCTTCTGCTCACTTGCCCCTTGATCCAGCGAGATATCGGCTATGTGACCTCATCAACACCGCACAGCTGCTTGTCGAAATCTTCCTGGCAGGGCCCGCACATACGTTCTGCACTCTCATTCAGTCCTATGAGAGTTAGCCTTGATTACAATCTTATACTCCAAATCTCTATAGGATATAATAATTGTGCAGAGTGTATGTGCGGGCCCGGTCCTGAGGATTTTGATAAGCGTCTCAAAGTCACATAGCCAATATCTTTCTGCAGTGGTGACACGTGGGTAAAAGACTGGGGGACTGCAAAATTAATTCAACTGCACCAAAGGTACTCACACTTAAGGTGCCCATACACCTTACAACCATCCCAAGACTTTTGTCTTGGGTTGGTTGTGAGCTAATTAAAAGCTTGTACGATCTGCCCATCTTGGACAGGCAGATCGTACTTGCGATTATCGCAACCCTGCCCCGCTGAGGGTTGCGATGAGGGACAACTGCGGAACGGGCACACCGGCCTGTTCCGCAGTTGTCGAACGAGCACGCCACAAACCCGCCGACAATCGTACGATTCTCGGCGGGTTTTCTAGCATGCTCGTTCGACAAAAGACGTACGATCGTACAGTTGAAACAGTCGCACGCCTTCCATACACCTGCCGATTATCGTATGATCGCGGGATAATCGCAAGGAGTATGGGGACCTTTAGAAGCAGAACAGGGAGAAATAAAATAAACACCTTTACAAAAAAATGTGCTTTCCCTTATAAAAACCAACTATGTACAAAACTGAACATTTAAAGGGAAACCCGTTACTATTGAGCGTATGCAAACATCTGAATATTCAGTGTCAAAGTAGAACTAGAATCTGAAAAAATTATTTTGTAGATCACTGTAAGTAAAACAAGATCACATTTTCCAAAAATACAGTTTCCGCTTGCGTAGTGCATGTTTTCTTACATTTCTATTGTGGTGACTATGGCAGAAAATGCAGGTTTACTGTGCATTGGCATGACAGCTTGTGGTGCAACTCAGGAGCTCAAAGGAATTGTGACAACCCTACAGGTGAAAGAAGTATGCGTTGTCACTAGACATGGAACTATTCTTTATTCGGACGAATTTTCGGAAATTCGTACTTTCGGATGCATCCGAATTTCTGAATGACAGAAATAACATATGCAAACGAATACGCATGCCCGATAACAAAAATTTCAGATGCATCCGAATTTCTTTCCAAATTAAGTTTTGTGTTAAGCATCAACTTAAAAAGAAATCAACATTTTTCGTTAGGGGAAAAAAACATGGGGTCCCCCCCTAAAATTCCTACCAGGTCCGGCAG
>NW_017306442.1:370242-416451 GCF_000935625.1 Nanorana parkeri | reverse complement strand
TGTCCCCATGCCGATGGGGACAAGGGCCTCTTCCCTACAACCCTGACCCGGTGGTTGTGGGAGTCTGTGGGCCGCCCCCTTTTGAATGAGTAAGGGCCTGTTCACACGACGTCCGTTTTCTGTGCTGACCTGATCTGTACGCTCCTGCACTGAAACGCATAAAAAACGCAGCCAAAACGCGGCCAAAACGCTGCAAAAGTGCACTGCATCAGTAGCACCGCGTCTGCAGATCCGCACCTGATCAGGACCTGATATCATGTGAACAGGCCCTAAGGCCTGGTTCACACCTGGGTGTTTTACAGCGCGTTCCTACGCTCTGTAAAACGCTCAACATGTGAAAACCAATGATTGCCTATGGGCATGGTTCCCACCTGGGCGTTTTACAGCGCGTAGGAACGCGCTGCAAAACGCCCTACGCCCAAAGAAGTACAGGAGCTTCTTTGGGCGTATTCGCTGCGCGTATCCACTGGGATACAGCCAGGTAGCCCTCAGAAACGCGCGTTTGTCGCGCGGTTTTTTACCACGAATTGAGGTAAAAACGCGCGCGGCACGAAACGCGCGACAAACGCATATATTCGATACGCCTAGGTGTGAACCCAGCCTAAGGGCCTGTTCATATGAGTTTCAGGTCCTGATCAGGTCAGGATCAGCAGACGCGGTGCTGCTGATACAGTGTGTTTTGGCCGCGTTTTTGCGTTCCAGCAAAAAAAAATTAATTTGCATTTTTGACGCGTTTGTGACGCGCTTGCGTATCCTGATTGTTTCCTGACCGTACAAAATGTGACATGCAGTATTTTTCTGTCGTAAGCTGAACGGACTGCGCACGTGAGAACTGTAGCCCATAAAACACATAGGGATATATTGGGATGCATTTTTAGTGCAGCAGTGTACAAAGCCGGTCAGCACACAAAACGGACGTCGTGTGAACAGGCCCTAAGGGGCACTAATCCTGTCTCTGAGCTCTGCAGGCAGTTCCTTTGACCACATGGCTTTTGCTCTGATAAGTATGCATTGTCAGCTGCGAGGCCTTCTATAGAGAGGTGTGTGCTTTTCAAATCCTGTCCAATCAATTTAATTTACCACAGGTGGACTCAAATCAAGGTGTAGAAATATCTCAGCAATCATCAGGAGAAATGGGAGGCACCTGAGCTAAATTTCAAGTGTTGTTGTAAAGGGTCAATGTGATATTTCAGTTTTTCCTTATCATACATTTGCAAACATTTCTAAAATTTTAATATTGAACGCTACGGACTAAGACTGGGATGCCATTACAGTTCATGTGCGTGTAAAGGCAAGCATCCCAATACTTTTGGCAATATAGAGTGTGTGCATATATAAAGATAGATAGACAGATAGATAGATAGAGCGATAGATAGATAGACAGACACATATATACACACACACACATTTTTCCATGCCTTAAATTAAAGCATGCTGTCTTTGCGTGCAATGGTCTCTTAAAGTGGAGAGAGAAGTTAATTTAATAGGAAATCTACCCTAGGGGGCTGCTACATCAGAATGGATTTTTAACATGGTTACTTTTCACAGTATTGGATGTATTGACCAAGGCGGTAGAAAAAAGCCATGGCAATATACAATGTGCAATAACCCATTTCAATTAGAATAATTAGACTACCTTTCCCTGACTTCAGAAGTCAAGGCATTGGCATTGATAGACCTGGATACTTGTGGCTTGGATCTCGAACTAGGCACCCCAGACCTTGTGTCCCTTTACCTCAGCAGTGTAAACATTGTAACCAGTTTGTATCTTCTGTAATGTAACTGATCCAGCTATGTCAGTGGTCCAGCCTTTATGCTGCTCTTCCCCATGCTCCTCTATGGGGGCTGTGCTCTGTAAGTTGGCAGTTTTCTGCTCCCTAAATTCCTGGACCTGCACTACATTGATCTACTGCAGGTCTCCTCGTCCCAACAGGACAGGTAGACACAATTTCTATGTAGTCTATTACAGGCAGTTTACTAGACTATTTGGAGGAGGTAATAAAGATACTGGGGTTGTCATACTGAGATACCAGGGGGTAAAATGGAGATGCTTAGGGGGTAAAATGGAGATACTTAGATGAAGATGTTGGATTAACTAGAGTTATAGATATTTAATACATAATTAATTATGTATTTTGATACGGAATTTCAAAATGTTCTATCCCACTCTTAATAACCATATCAATCTAGACGTTTGTAAACTAACATATTGAAGATGTCCATAGGATGTACTTCCTCAATGCACTGACACAATTTCACGCTGCCCTGTGAATATGCACTTCATTTTGTCACAACTATCACAGGGCCTGCCTTCTTAACTACAACTCCACGTCTGAACAATGTAACATTATTATTGGTTGCTGGAAGCAATGCATGATGGAATATGTAGTCTTGAGAAATGGAGATTGCATCACATCAAGTAGCTGGGAAGTAGACGTAACACACACTGGGAATTCAGGAAGTAGATGAAAGTGATGGGCAGACAGAAGGCAGCACTCACCACATAAAAGGGATTTTCAAGTACAACTCTAGTATGTATTCCTATTACAGTGCTGATGTTATAGCAGGATTATCAGGATAGTATATGCTGGGTCTTTCCAACTCCTTTAATCATGCCATCCATAGTGTGCAAATTGTGTATTTATCAAACTGTTGCTTCGTGAGTTCCTTTGGCCTTTTAGAGACCTAGCAATGCCCATGGTGAAGATTAATTCTGATTGGTCACTGCTGCTCTTTGCAATGCTTTTTTAAATAAATCTGCTTGTATTTCACACAAAAAACGTTATGTCAATGCCTTGAGATGCGAATGAAAAATCTGGTAAAATAGTTTATATATAAAAATTCTTATTCTGTTTACAAAATAAAAATCCTACTTGGCTCCTTTTCACCTAATATGCATAACTGGTATAGAAAATGAAATGCACCGGCTGTTTACCTCCACTGAGATAAAACTAGGGATTGTCTAAGGGCCTGTTCACAAGACGTCTGTTTTCTGTGCTGACCTGATCCATACGCTCCTGCACTAAAAATGCATCCCAATGTATCCCTATGTGTTTTATGGGCTAGAGTTCTCACGTGCGCACTCCGTTCAGTGTACGACAGAAAAATACTGCATGTCACATTTTGTACGGTCAGGAAACGGTCCAGAAACGCAAAACGCATCAAAAACGCATCAAAAACGCACTGCACTGCAGCTAACATACTGACAGCCCCACTCCAGCAAAAAAAAAAATGTTTTTTTTTTTTTTAACTGGAACGCATCAAAAACGCGGCAAAACACATAGCACCGCGTCTGCAGATCCGCACCTGATCCGGACCTGTGAACAGGCCCTAAGGCTCCAATCACACAGGAGAGGCTTTCCCGCGCATATTCGGCCAGCCGAATACAGGCGGAGCGCTCTAAACAGAAAAAACAATGCACTGTAATGTGCATTGTTCAGACTTTTGCGGCGGCCGCTCAGTACAAAACCGTGCTGGCTGGCAAAATAGTCCAATCGCGATTTTTTTTTTTACGGATTCTGCACGTTTGCGGCTATGTAATAGCCGCAAACGAGTGGAATCTGTGCTGATGAAAGATTTAAGCGTTTGCATTGCCGCGCAGTCTTCTGCATGGAAAATCGCACGGGCATCTCAAATGCTATATGTGAATGGAGCCTAAAAGTTTACCACTATAATGGTTTGTGTATAAATAAAAGAAGAAATGTGGAAGCCGGATAGTGAGATGAACCCAAGCGGACCGGGTCACTTGCAGCTGGACTTAAACATGCTTCAGTCTAAATGCATGCACTATTTATAGGCACAGCTCCACTATGTTCCCATGACGTATATATGTAATGTAAACTGCAACAGACACAAATAGATACTTAGGATTAATGGCAAGCTGTCAAAAACCCACAGAAAGGGTGGAGTGATCATGTGGTTATAAAATGTGTTTCTGTTTTTACATAGAGAAACCGTAACTTATTTTAAATAATAAAAGGAAGATATTATATAATAATCAGCTATCAAATAAAATAAATTAATTAAATACATGAAAACTTTGTAACACAATTCAAATAAAAAAAATATATACTTTCCCTAGTCCCGATTTTAATGCATATCTGGATTCTTAGACATCTGGAGGAGTGTGAAATGTATGAAATGTTTTTTTTTTTTTTACAAGATTAGAAATTGTATTAAAGATTTTTATTGAACACTCAGAATATAATAGGAAGTAAAGATCACTATTGACTCGAGTATAACAAATCTCAATACATGTTACATGTGAAGGAGCCAGGTATGAGATGATAAACACAAGTGGTAATGAGAAGTACAATATACGCCTCAGTATTTCTCTATAAGGAACAAAGAGAACCCAAAATATGGCATAACAGATAGTAGCGGCACTAGGTGACCTCTAAGTGAGGTCTCTGAAAAGAAACCCAGCAACCATAGAACCCGTACCGTGGACTGATCTACAACTGCACTTAACACCTCCCCAGGGCCATGAGGAAAGTGCGTACACTATTAGGCTGAAAGGAATACTAGAGAGTGACCAGTGAAAACAAGGGGATAGAGAAAATGAGGGAAGTAGAGAAAATAAGGGAAAGAAAAAGAAGAGAGAAAAAAGGGGACGAGAGAGATAAGACTAAAAAGAGGTTAGCAATAGAGAATGTAGATGAGAATGTAGATGTTGGCTAGGAGACCACCAGGGTAACATTCGTGAAGTTCTCTGGAGAGGGAAAGAAGTATCCACTCACTCAATCAGGTGAGGAATTGGTTTTAATTTAAATGAAATAGTTATATTTGAGCACATCTTTCACCATTTCACTTGTATAAGTTGGGAACTTACCGAGAACCTGTGGTTAAACTAGGGATATTCATGTATTTACATGTCTATAATAGGTGGTAAATGAGCTTTAAAACAACCCATCACTGACCTCTTGCAGCTGCAGGCAAGGTGAAACAAATCATCTTCAAGGTTCACAGCAGAAGCACTGAAATTGTCCAAGTCATTCTCTAAGCCAACGTTTGTTAACTTTTATCATGGCACCCTTTAACAGTATGCAACTTTACGAGGTACCGCATTCTAAAATGTTTACAAATGTAAAAAGTTACATGTGGTACCACTCAAAATCTATGGTCCGATATGGATTTTAAGGAGGAACCCACGCAAAAACAAAAACAAATGCTGTTCCCCCTTTACATCAGAGTCTCCTGCTTTCACATCAGAAACTTCCCTTCACATTGGAGACCCCCCTTCACATCAGAGCCCTCTTCAAATCCAGAGCCCCCCTTCAAATCAAAGTTCTTAATCCTCCATTTACACGAGAGTCCTACCTTACAAAATTTTCACAAGTGCAGACTGGTTAGCATGGCAGAGAATGGGAGGCGGAGCAGGTCCAGATGGAGGCGGACTTCTTTCCTCCTTTGCATGCTGCAGGAGGTCCTGCATACAGCCCAGGGCCGGCCTTAGGGGTGTGCGAGCAGTGCGGCCGCACAGGGCGCCATGGCGACAAGGGCGCCGTGCGGCCGACACAGCTCGTCCTGGGGGCGGCTTCTCTCCCCCTCACCGCTGGGCGCTGGCCATCCGATATGACTGTATGTACAATATATTTACCCGATTGCTTAGATTTTAGTTTTCAACCAACTAGTGTATTGCCCCAACCAACAGCACAAAGATCTTTCATAGTGGTTTAATGGTAGTAAAAACTGGCATACAGCAGAACAGTCGGTAGCTTCAGCAACAGCGGCACTGTGTCCTTAAAGCAATAATAAACCCTCAATGTAAAATGTGATATATAGCATCCTACTATTGGACTCATCATTAGTGATGGGCCAAACCACCCCCCTGTTCGGTTCAAATTCAAATTCAAACTCGAACTCAATGCAAGTCTATGGGAGTAGAACTTTGAAAATCAAATGTCCCCATTTTGAAGCCTTATATGCAATGTATTGGCCATAAAAAGGGTATGGGGGTCCGGGTACTGCCCTGGGGGACATGTATGGGGATCCGGGTACTGCCCTGGGGGACATGTATCAATGAAAAAAAAACTTTTAAAAATACTGTTTTTAAAGGAGCAGTGATTTTAACATCACTTACAGGGTAACAATAAAAATGAAAAATTCCTTTAAATATCATGCATGGGGGTTCCCCTTAATCTATCTGTAAAGTGGCACATCTTTATAATGTATAGAACCTGCTGCAGCAAAACTGACATTTCTAAAGAAAACAAATGACATTTTTTTTTGTAAAGTGTGTGGTTCCCCCTTACAAACAATACCAGACCCTTTAGGTCTGGTAGGAATGTTAGGAGGGACTCTATTTAAAAAAAAAAGCAATGGAGAAAGTGTGTGGGGTTCCCCCCAAAAATCATACCAGACCCTTAAGGTCTGGTAGGAATTTTAAGGAGAAACCCCACACCCAAAAATGAGAGGGAAAAAAAGTTCCCAACCAGTCAAATACACCAGAGGAAAGGTGTGTCCTTCTCTGTTGTCTCCTCATCCGCACCAGGGGTGAATGGGGATCCAAAACAGTAGCATAGCAGGGTGGCATGGATCCTTATCACCCGGGACATGAAGTTCCCGTGCCTTGGGCGCCCCCCTGAGACATGAAGTTTTCAGGTGTCCGTCCCCCCTTTCTCTCGCCGCCCGCCAGGGATCATCTGTCATGATGTAGAGTGGGGAGCAGAGCAGAGAACATCCGTTCTCTGCTCTGCTCCGTGTGTGTCCTTCTCTGTTGTCTCCTCATCCGCACCAGCGGGGAATGGAGATCAGAGGCGTAACTAGAAACCCCAGGGCCCCGGTGCAAGAAACCATTAAGGCCCCCCCCCACAATAAAAACATGATTTTGATACCTTTTTTTTTCTTCTATTAAATAAAAAGTATGTTTTTTTTTTACTTTCAGGGCTAGTTCACATCAGCTGCAGTGTGTTCCGGCCGATTTAGTGCTGGAACACACTGGATTGCAACCTGGCCAGCTCACTGCGTTCTGGGGTGGGAGGGGGCGTGGCGGGCATTATAGTTAATGGCACCGCGGTGCGATCGCCTGCACCGGAACGCATGGCAAATCAATGCCTGAGTTCCGTTGCGGTCAGAAAAAATAGTGCATGCAAATGGAGTTCCCTGACTGAGTTCCCTGACTCGCCCCCCCACTACAGCGTCTTCCTCATCCCTCTGTCTGAACTACGGTCTGCAAGTGTCAAAAACACTGCGTGTGGCGGGCCCTCTTCTTTTTCCCTGGGCTCCCCCCAACTGGCCGAACACCAGGGGCCGGTCGCAAATGCGACCGCTGTGACCCTGATAATTTTGCCTGCGCTTAGTATGGGGCATTTTCACATGTACGTGTGAAAAAAAACAGTATTGGCTGCATTTTCACAAGTACGTGTGAAAAAAAACAGTATTGGCGCTGGTGCATCCCAACTTACTAATATAATGTATTGCTGGGATTTGTAGTCCTGCATAGCTGGTTGTATTCTGCATTGCTGTATAATCATTATACAGCAATGCAGAATAGCACCAACTATGCAGGAGCAGTAGCATAGCATTGGGGGCAGGGGGGAGGGCACTTGGCCCCAGTCGGCATAATGAAGGGGGCGCCGGCAGGGTCGAATATCCCAGTGAGCAGACGGTTGGCAGGGATCCTTATCAACGGGGACATGAAGTTCCCGGGCGTCGGGCGCCCCCCCGGGACATGAAATTTTCAGGTGTTCCCCCCCCCCTCTCTCTCGCGGACGGCCAGAGATGATCTGTCATGATGTAGAGTGGGGAGCAGAGGAGAGAACATCCAATCTCTCCTCTGCTCCGTGTATACAGTGAGAAGAGGGGAGAGCTGCACTCGCAACCTTCCCCTCAGCTGTCACAGGAGTTCCAGCACAGTGCTGTGCTAGAACTCCTGTATTGGAAGTGAGAGGTTCAATAAAGAGAACCTGTCCCCTCAAAATGCTATCACACAGGGAATTGTTAGCTCCTGTGTGATAGTTTAAAAAAAGTAAAAAAATAATATAAAAATAAAAAAATATAAAAAGTAAAAGATAAGATAAATAAAAATTTAAAAAATAAAAAAGTGATATAAAAGTTTAAAAAAAAGAAAGTTAAAGAAAATTAAAGCTAACCCTGCCCTCACTGCCATTCCCCATTGGGGGAAGGGTGGCGCATAGAGGAACCTGGCCCTGGGGCAGCAGAGAGAAAAAATTAATCCCTGGGCGCCGGTCTGAAAGGAGCACCACTGGCTACTGTACCCCATAGCTGGGATGGAAGATCTGGTGAGCCCTGTACCTCATAGCTGGGATGGAAGATCAGGTGAGCTCTGTACCCAGTAGCTGGGATTGAAAGTCAGGTCAGTGGCAGATCCTGTGGGGAAGGGTGGCAAAAGGGCAATTTTTGCAGGGGGATGTTGGGACATTTAGGAGCAGCCCATAATGAAGAGCAGGTGTGGGCTGTGTGCTACCAGTGTGCCCAGGAACTGGCCCAGAGCTCCCTGCAGCGTGGACCAGGGTACGGAACCAGGCACCAGTCCTCTATAGATTATGGTGTTCTGCATTGCTGTTTATTGTATTGCTGAGATTTGTAGTCCACTATAGATGATGGTGTTTTGCATTGCAGTATAATGTATTGCTTGGATTTGTAATCCTCTATAGATGATGGTATTCTGCATTGCTGTATAATGTATTGCTGGGATTTGTACTCCTATATACAGTGGCACAACTACCAGGGTCACAGCAGGGGCCTTAGCATTTCGCCACTTGGGGGGCCCAGCCCAGGTAACCACCGACATTGCAGGTTACCGGACCCCCTCTATCAGTCTGTGGCACTCCATCCTTTTGACTGCATGGATCATGTGTATCACGTTTGAACGATGGTTTAGTTTGTAGGGGAGAGGCGGACACTAATGAAAGACTTGTCCCCAGGCGCCTCTTGACCTTGCTACGACTCTGATTTACAAAAAAAGCCTATTGGGAGTGAATCCTGCAATTCTTTTATTTGTAGTCCTCTCCTGAGGAAGTGGTTTGCACTGTGAAATGCGTAGAGCTACTTTCTTCAACAATATATCTTGCCAAGCACATCACAACGATGGACCACACTGTTATCTGACTTGAAGGATGTTAAGGGTATATGGCGCTCATTCCTGAAATGTATAGCAATGTGTTATATGTGTGACAAGTATAGAATGTATATGTTTCTAATATTTGTGTACTATGTTTGTGACATAGAGGAGAGTTTAATGGAATGAAATAATGTAGCTTTGATATTTTATAGAAGGGTATTCGGAGGTACCTTAAAAGTCCGGCACAAATACATTTAAAGCGATCCCTTAAATGCTACTTTAAAGGCTCGGGACCTAGAGATAGATTTTGTACGGTCCAATCCCTGCAAAATCTTTAGCTCATCTCTGCTGCCAGCAAGATGACATTTCCTTCCTTTTATTTTTCAACAACATCTTATATAAAATGTATTAAGCAAGGAGGAAAAAAAAAGCCTGCTTTCCACATGGACACAGTTTAAATATACAAATGGAAAGATGGAAAATCTGCAGCAGAGAGAAACCACTTCTCCAGGCTGTCTGCTGCAATGAAAGCACACAGCGTGTCTTTTCCGAGCACACAACCAATGAAATATTTAAGGTATGAGAACCGCACTTAATTCATTTTTTTTCTATGGAACCCTGTAATTTCCTGGTAATTATTGTTTTCAAAGGGTGGCACACAGAAATAGATGGGCCAGCAGAATACAAATTGTCTTTAAAAAAAAAAAAAAAAGATTGAGGCTTTCTTAAATTCCATAGATTTCAGCAGCAATGTCTGCCAAAGGGGAGAGGGAAAAAACAGTTGACTTGGTAAAATTAGAAATAGCTGCTGAAGCTTTAAATTACAGAGGGACAAGTTGTTCCATGTGAGAAGGATAGACCAGCCTTGTGGGGAACGTGCAGCATGTAATTCATATGCTAGCATAAGATGATATGTTATTCTGAATACAGGCAATAGCATCTCTTAGAGGATGTGGTTGGATGTTGTCTGTACCTGCAGCCCTGACAGGGCCAAAGTGTTGCCAAGGCTCAAATCACAGTTTTCACCACTAAATGACAGAGATGTGGCAGATGACACATAGGGGGAAATTTGACAAAATCTGGAGCAGCTGTGCATGGCAACCAATCAGCTTCTCTGTCTCATTTTCAAATATTACCTGAGCAAACTGAAGAGAGATGCTGATTGGTTGACATGGGCAACTGCTCCAGTTTTGATAAATTCCTCCTACAGTGTTTTAGTTGTGCTACAATAATAGATGAATGAATGCTACTGAAATACTGAGCCTGAATTTATGGAAAGGTACCCTATGTAAAGTTCACACTCGAGC
This sequence comes from Nanorana parkeri, assembly GCF_000935625.1. Lineage (NCBI taxonomy): Eukaryota > Metazoa > Chordata > Amphibia > Anura > Dicroglossidae > Nanorana > Nanorana parkeri. Next base: position 406,119 of record NW_017306442.1, on the reverse strand, counting down.
TATGTCCACCCAAAAAAAGATTAACTTTTTTCTGAATAGTACACATTAACAATAAATTATGAAAAGGTAAACTATAAAAAGTGTGCTACCAAGAAGGTTTCCTGTTACCCATAGCAACCTATCAGCTACAGTTTGAGGTGGTCAGACAAGCAAAGATTGTGTCAGGAAGGTCTAGCCAGCCCACATAGCAGATGTTCGGCATGAGCACCTGTGCATGCGCATAGTTTGGCTTAATAAAAGTGTGCATAGCTGTGCACCTCTGTGTAGGCACATCTGCATGTGCTTCATGTGGCATGCGTGCATGTTCATTGCAAATTGTGGCAACAGACGGGCTATTTAAGGCAGAGACCTGCAGGCCTCATGTGATGAGAGATCTTCAGTTGTATTATGTGGCCCGAGATTCTAACCTTGATCATGACCATCCGTTGACAACCTGGCTAGCCTTCTGATCTCCTGATTGCTGATCTGTACCTGTTTGACCTCGGCTTGACTAATAACTACACCTCTGCTTGCTGTACTGATACCTCATTGACGTTTTTTCCTCAAGTACTCGCTGATACCAATTACCAATACTTTTTCATGAGACAAATTTTCTAAAACAATACAGACTAATGATTTAGGACAGTGGTGGAGTGCCAGGGCCCAGTCGCACCTGCAACTGTTGTGACCCTGGTAGTTCTGCCACTGATTCCAACCTGTAGAGGGACTACAAATCTCAGTAATACATTATACAACAATTCAGAATACCACCAGCTATAGATGACTACAAATCTCAGTGATACATTATTATTATAATTATCCAGGATTTATATAGCACTGACAGTTAGCGCACAATATAAGGAAGAAGTTACAATTACAGTACAATTCAAGAGAAGACGGTAAGGAGGGCCTTATATAGCAATGCAGAATACTATCAGCTATAGAGGACTACAAATCCGAGCCATACATAATAGAGCAATGTCGAATGACAACCGGCTATAGAGGACTACAAATCCCAGAAATGCAATATATATAAATGCAAAATAATATGAAGCTACATACTCTGTGTTGCTCTGGGGCACCGGCCTGATGTCTCCAGCATTTGGTGGGCTGTGCGGGCTCCCAGGTGGCTGTACAGGGTCTGTGGTGAGTTGTTCAGGCTCTCAGGTGGCTGTGCAGGTTCTATGGCGGGCTTGCAGACTCTCAGGTGGGCTATGCAGTGTTTATGATGGGCTGTGTGGGGTCTAGGGAGGGCTGTGGGGTCTCACCAGGGGTCCCGGTCAGTCTCAGCGGGTGCGGGCGGTATGAATCCACAGGAAGGAGTAGATTTGCAGCCAGCACTGTAAACAAGCACCGTGATTCACAGGAAGTGACTTTGCTGGGGACCTCGGCAGCCTTCCTGTGATGCTCGGCACCTGTTTATTTATAGCGCCGGCTTCGGTTTAAAAATTGAAAGCGACGGTATCAGCGCTTAGTATTGAGGCATTTTTATGAGTACAAGTACTCATGAAAATGCCCCGTATCAGCATTGATACCGATATTGGTGCATCCCTAATTACTAATAAAGGTTATCCCTCAAGAGCCTAGAACAGTGATGGCGAACCTTTTTGAGCAGGAGTGCCCAAACTGGATCACTAAACCAACTTAACCAACTTATGTATCTCAAAGTGCCAACCCCTCAATTAGACCTGAATACTCTCAGGGGGCTCTGCAGTTCTGAGGTGGTCTGTACGGGCTCTCAGGGGGCTGTGCGGCTCTGAAGTGGGCTCTGTGGGGTTTCTGGTGGTCTGTACAGGCTCTCAGGGGAGCTGTGCAGCTCTCAGACGGTCTATTATGGCTTGTGGGTTTTTTTTTGGGGGCTCTGTGGTCCCTCTGGTGGTATGTGGCTCTCCGTGTTCCTCCGCGGCAGCCGAAAATGGAAAAACAGTCCCCTCTCTTCTGCTGTCAGTTCAGCGGGGGAGAGAGGGAACTACTGTATAACAATATTAATTGGACTGGGACCACTATCGCTGCGTCCCTTTGGTAATGCGGACCTGGGCTCGCGTGCCAGCAGAGGGGGCCCCACGTGCCCACTCTGGCACGCGTGCCATAGGTTCGCCACCGCTGGCCTAGAAGATGAAGTGCTACCTTAACTGTAATTCACATTATGTGTCAGGTAAGGGATAAAAAAATTGTGCAACATAAAAAACTTTCCAGATTACTCTGGTAAACCTGACCACATGTTGCTTTGAATCAAGCAACATGTGGTCAGGTTTACCAGAGTAATCTGGAAAGTGAAGCAACAGTGACGCAACAATAAAGTATTGCATAGCTGCAACATTGTACAACCATTTACAGAGAAATGTAGCCAACCTCCAGAAGGAAGGACAGCTTCAATTCAGAGATGATTTGAGGATCTAGAGCCAAGTGATGCACAAATAAGATAAATTTTTGTTAATAGTTAAGGTACTTGAATGCATTTTTAAGGTTCAACTCCTGAGTTTAGCATCACATTAAGCATGGCGCAAGTTAAACAACACATGCCAGTGCATAAGCGTTATGGACACACTAACATTAGTGCTATGGTGTGAACAAGCCCTAACTTTGTTTCTCAAAGCAACCACCTCAATTTCTTATCCTGTTTCTAATCTACTGTTTAAAAATTTGGAATCTTATTGGATGCTAATGGCAACAAAAACGTTCCTACTGTTTGCCTACGTCAGATTTATTACACACATTTTTACATTCAGGGCCACCATCAGGGGGGTATGGCCGATACTCATGTAAGGGGCCCGAGCAGCCTGGGGGGCCTGTCCGGGACCCTTACATGGGTATCAGCCACCGGTGGCAGGGGAGGAGGCAGCGGTGCCCCCGCAGCGCCGGAGGAGACCTGGCCCTGAGTCCAGCACGTTACTAAGCCCTTAGTCCAATTCATATACTGTTCTGCATTGCTGTATAAATGTATTGCTGGGATTTGTAGTCCCCCTACAGCTGGTGCCATTCTGCATTACAGTGTAAGCTCCTTTGTACAGAGACTGATGTGACTGTCTCGGTGTTCTCTGTACAGCACTGCGGTATATGTCAGAACTATAGAAATGTATAATAATAGTGTCTGACTGAGGGGGACATTAGAGTGCAAGCTCCTCTGTAAAGAGACTGATGTGGCTGGCTCAGTTTTCTCTGTACAGCGCTGCAGTATATATCAGTGTAATGGATCCCCGCCATCTGCGCATGTGCGGCCTGCACGTTCCCGCGCTGCTCGGGAACGTGCCATTCTGCGCATGTGCAGAAACAGTAACCTGCGTGGAAGAAGATGCGCAGAAACAGTAACCTGCGCGGAAGAAGATGCGCAGAAACAGTAACCTGCGCGGAAGAAGATGTGAGATAGATAATCCGCGCTTCTGGAAAGGAAACTAAAGTGGAAGTATATAATAAATTAAGATGGAAACAAGGTGCAAGGGAAGCCTCCACTCACATCCGGTCTCCCAGAAGGTACGTAACAATCAGAGCTATATAAATGTATATTAATAACTAGGGATACACCGATACCGAGTATTTGGGCGAGTACTCTTCAAATGCTCCGATGCCTAGCCCGATACTTTAGCTTCAGACATCAGGAAGCCGGGCAGCGAGTCATTACACGCTGCCCGGCTTCCTGATTGGCCAGAAAGCCGGCTCCATGCTTTCTCGAATTCGGGATCCGCTCCAGGTGCGGCGTCTCAGTATACCGCGAGCTGTAGCTCGCGGTATACTGAGCTTAGGGTAACGGAAGGACGCTAGTTTGTGTCCTCCCGTTACCCTAAGGAGAACTATGGAGAAAAACACTGACCCCATAGTTCTCCTTTAACTGTAATCCACATTATGTGTCAGGTAAGGGATAAAAAAATTGTGCAACATAAAAAACTTTCCAGATTACTCTGGTAAACCTGACCACATGTTGCTTGATTCAGTGAAGCAAAAGTGACGCCACAATAAAGTATTGCATAGCTGCAACATTGTACAACCATTTACAGAGAAATGTAGCCAATAAGCTTTTGACCGCTATATAAAGAAGGCAACGTGTCCCAGCTATGCAATAAAAAGAGCATTATGTATGATTTACTCTGATGTAAATACTCACAATGTCAGTAATGGTCATGATTGCATGCAAATTTTCCTAAATTGTTGGAGACATTTATGATTAATATTGTCTTTTAATCTACATAACAATACAACATTGCACATAACTGACACAAACAAAAATTGGATGTCATGAGTCAGTAATGTAAACCAGCATCAGTTCTAGTAACACACATTAACAGGGAGGAATCTAAAATGATTGTATACATCTCCAACAATGGACTTTCTACCAACATAGCAGCAGAATATTGTGCAGAAGGGCCACAGACCACAGCGAATTGCCATTTCAAATATTCATATTAAATGGAAACCATCATAAGTTCTGGTTGATTTAATCATGGAAAGTTTAAAAGTGAAATCTGATTTGTATATACTATTTAACAAATAGATATTTATTACAGGGTGTACCCATAACACTTATTTTGCAAAGCATGCTTGACTTTCTAATAAGTATACCCAGAATGATCTGCATGCTTTTAAAGCCTCTGTAGACTGCAAGTGTATGTAAACCCTAACCCTAAGTCTCTGAATTTGCTTTCTTTTGGACTGTTAAATATACAATTGAAATGGATTTCTTATATCTGTTTGATATGAAAAAAATAACTCACAGGACACAGATCCCCTCATGTTCCCTGTGGTGACGTGGAGGTTGACAAGAGGGCCCATTGTGGGATGTGGGATATCTGTATCCTGATTTGGCTACGGAACACCTCCGCTCTTCAGGTTTCCAGCAAATTTTGGGGTTCAATTTCTTAGCAACAGAGTGGCATTTGGTGGCACAGACAGCAGGAGAGTTAAGCATTTACAGTCTTCCTTTCTGTTAACAAGATTATTTGACTATTGGCTTTGGTGACAGGGTCACTATAAAGTAAAAATGTTATGAACTATGGGGACACCAATTAGTGACCCCCTTCAGAAAATGCTAGAAGCCTGACTATTATGTTCAATACTAAGTCGCTGATCTACAACATATATGCAGATCAGGGTAGGTAGAATTCTATATCTGTATTCAGGTTTCAGGTTAGTTAGCAAGAAGGGTAACATGACAACCAGACTACTCATATTTACAGAATGAGACATCAGCAATGGCAGCCTCCATGCTCCACTGTGGAAAACTTTCCTATATAAAGGACTGATTGAGATCCAGCCCTGAAAATGCTTTCAAGCACACTGAACCTTCCGCCTCCTGAAATTAAAGTTGATAACACATTATTGTGTTCAATTATCATTGTGCAAACAGCAAAAGTAAAAAAAAAAAAAAAAAGGAACAGAGACGGTTAGTTTGTCCTTGGTTTGCAGTGAAAAATGCAGATGTGCGTTTCTTGCCACCTGAAAACACATGAATTGGCCACATCCACCTCCACAGACAGCCCATTAAAATTCCGAGATGCCCACCAGCCCAGCTGCCTTAGTTATTTCAAGGACACTCCAGGGATTGGAACTGCTCTCATGTGGGCCGGAGACATCAGCAGAGCGCGGCGTGCGTCGCTCTGTGCTGGAGCCTCTCATGCTGATGCTGTTAGCTAGACCGTGATCTCAACAGTTGGATAGAGTGCAGGAAATAATCAGGAAAGATTAACATTTGGTCATGCTATTATCCCCAAATAAATGTGTTAATCTGAGCAACACTGACTATTTCAAACTGTCAAATCTGTGCCCAGTGTGAATGAAGACAGTCAAGTGGAGAGAGGGTGCAATGACAAATATTGCAGGAATCTACTGACTAATGCAGTGTTCATTAGAACAACAAGCATGTTTGTTCCAAAGTGTATGGGTACCTTTGTGTAAACTCTTTACTGATTTCTATCTTAAACACGAGATTCAGAAATGAGTGTCTTCCCTCTTAAACTTGAATTTGTCCCATGTTTCCCTATAAGCTCTACAAATAATAATAATCTAATAAAAAATGAAGAGGTGGATTTCCCCTCTATAGTTAATGGGCACACATTTGTTTTGTCCTTCATCAGTAGGAAGAGTCATCTCATATAAATTAATTTACACATTATCAAAATATTAAGCAACATCCGATGTGAAAGATGTGATCCAAGTACAGGGGTGTCTCTTAGGGCACCAAAACTTGTGTACAACAATCCATATCTCATTCCATTGGTGCACACATTTTACAGCAGGTTTTTCAGTGCAGATAATTTGGCATAAATAAGTGCCATAGCTACAACTGCAACGTATTTTGGATTTGACAATAATTGTTTTGTTAAAATCTATCTTTGGGTAAAAAAACTCCCCTTGCAGTGGAGCTACCCCCACACTGCAAGGGTTATCTGCACAATGATGTATAGGGGAGCTGTGTAAAGGACTTTTAGTTACCTGATCCTAGTTTCTGCAGGCTTTACCACCAGCCCGCACCTTTTTGCCCCCTTTGCTCAGGCAGTCAGAGGCCCGCAGATGTTATCACATACATTGCAGGCTTTGATTGACAACCCGGCTTTTACCTTATTATGCCATGCAACAAGATGATGACACCCAATAGTAAAATACATTTGTTTCTGGGGATAGAATGTAGGTGTTTTGGTACCATGACCAAAAAAGTTCTCTCTCTGGTCCGCTCCTCTGTGACTGACATCAGGCAGTGGGCTAAGCATTAGCCAGCCTGCTATTGGCTATTTCAATTTTAATCAGCCAATAGCAGGCTTTGTTTATCTCTGCCCACTGCCCGATGTAAATATTTCATCGGGGAGTTTTTCGGGGGGTTTTTTCCCATTTGTTGGCCTACGCCCGAATGACTTTATGGGAAATTTTTTAAAATAAAGGAATCATTAAAAAAATGCGTGTTTTTGTTTTTGTTCAGTTGAAGGAATGTTTTCTAAGGTGTGGTGCCTTTATTTACATTTTATGAACCCTTAAGCGAATGAGTAGGGGTACAAGTACTAATTCACAAGGGAGGGGCAGCATCTGGGTGTCCCCTTTATGAAAGGGGATACCCAGATGCAGGTGAGCCACCCTGCCCGCAGACCCCCACAACCACTGGGTCAGGGTTGGGAGGAAGAGGCTCTTGTCCTCATCAGCATGGGGACAAGGTGCTTTTCCAGGGCATCCCAATCCAAGGGCATGTAGTTTAGTATGGTGGAGGGAGGGGTTGCTTGGTCGTGCCCCCCCCCTTTCCTGCCCTGCCAGGCTGCTGCCTGGATTAAGGGTCTGGTAAGAGATTTTAGGGGGGACTCCACTTTTTGTGTGTGTTGGGGTTCCCCTTAAAATTCCTACTAGACCTAAAGGGTCTGGTATTAATTGTCGGGGAAATACAATTTAGTGTATTCTGTGACAGCTCTCAGATTCTTTACATTCTGGATCGAGGTGTCAATGGCACTGCAGTCACGCCCGCAATGTGATTGGACGTGCGGCCTGCGTTCCGGTCCAGTTCGAACACAAAAAAATGCTGCATGCTTTATTTTTTGAGCCCCCTCCCGCCCCAGAACGAAGGGGGGAGTTTAGTGTACGATTGCTGTGCATTCCAACAGCTACCGCTCTGGAACGCACCGCAATTGGTGTGAATGAGCCTTAAATGACAGATCTCCCGCTTGTTGTGTTTCGTTCCAAATGAAATTCGTATGTATATGAATTTTGATATTGGATTTGTTCGAATTTGTTATTTCTGTCATTCGGATACACGAATTTACAGAAATGTGTACGAATTTCAATTCGGAACGAAACGAATCTCACATGTCTAGTGGAACCTGATAACTACAATACTATGCAAAATCATTTATGTATGAAGTTAAAGCAGACCTTTACCCATATCATTAATATAACAACAAACACACCTTTAGAAATGCTTAGTAATGACAAACTACAAACACATGCTTCTAGATAATTGCCGGCTTTGTATTCTTTGCATAACTTATTTCTCTTTTCTTTCCTATTTTTCTGGCGGTGGCCATGTTTACTAAGGGCAGGTTACTAGTTCTCCTATTACTTCTTGGATTTCTGGCACATGTGACTAGACATGTGACTAGGACATGTGACCATGCACATAATCTCAGGGGAGGAAAATACCTTTCCCCGAGATCTCATGAGATTACAGATGAGATTTCCCAGCAATGCTCTGCTGATGACAAGGCAATCCCAGTGTGCATTGCTTCGGCAAACTGAAGTCATTTTGCCCTTTCAAAGCAGGAAGTGAATGCTCTGCAAGTGTAAGTATTTCATAATCAAAGCATTTTACACCCGACATGTCTATGTGTATTATTAATCATCACACATCCGCTTTAATGCATCATTATAAATGAATACCATACATGACAGTTACTACTGTAGTGTAAACTTAATTTAACTGCTACAACACCCTAAATAGCAAAGTCACAAAAGTGTCGTTGCTTATGTTTGGTTACACGGTACTACTTTCCCATGAGAAATAGAAAAGGGATTACCTTAGATTAACAATGAAAGAACATATAAAGCCACATCAACACTAGTAACCCTATACATGTCCATGAATGGGAAGAATAATTCATGTATTTTACTGAATTCACAATTAACATGTGAAGCAAACATATATATAGGCACCGCATATATTACATATCCAATCCAAAGCATTACATCATGGCCACAAAGTGAAATAAGGACATCGGTAGGTTTAACGCGCTCCGCCAGCCAGGACAAGACTCTTGGGAGCAAACAATTTACATTAGGCAAAGAGATCAGAAACATCAGCAATAATTATTTCAGTAAGTCTTACTCAGACCTTGAGGAAACAAATTAAACAAAGGTCATCATGGCTACTCATTCACTTGACGTGCTTAGTAATGTCTCCTGCCAGCTTTCCCTGGACTTCTTTTTCTTTAAACATGTGCTGAGGTGGTCACAGTCATCCACAGATTGAGGGAATGCACCAGTGACCATGTCTGCTTCCTCCCCGGGCACACAGACATCGCTCTCTATTTTTGCTGATGGATAATCCCACAGAGGCAGCTGACTTCCAGGCACACTAATGCTAGCAGCTGACTAGCAGAAGGACTGATCTTAGATAAAATGCAGACTGAAGCACAGCCAGTCAGCCAGTTCACTCACTGCTGTCCACATCATTAGAAGGTTTTCAGCTGTCAGCCAGATACCATAATCGGGTTTTGTGTGTTTCATTGCCATTAACTGCATTATACAGTATGTCCAAATGCAAGTTACAAATACAAGCTACTCGTTAGATCCCCACCCTTAGGAATGGGATACACAAATCACCTCAGCTGTAACCAGCGGATATAATGATGGTAATATACTCTGCAGTTTTGGAGGCAATGCTGGGTTATTTGTCCACTGTCAGAATAGCAGTGCCAGTTGATTGCAGTACCTGAGATTGATTGCAAAGCTAGATAGCAACTGCAATGCCTGATAATGACTGTGAAGTATGTTGCCAAATGGAAAGCCTGATATTGACTGTGAGGCTCAATGCCAACTGCTATGCCTGATACTGATTGTGTTGTAAGAAGCTGAACTCACTGACGCATAGATGTGGGATTTCAGGTGGTTTGCCTCTCCAGGTGCTTGCTGTTACAACCACATCACCAAACAGTACACATATAAAAAAGACAGCAGTATCCTTACTTTAAATTATGCACAGTAACACGTGACACTTAAGCTGGCCATACAACTATAGATTTGCTATAGATTTTTTTCTATCAGCCTATGGTCAGATGGGAAAAGTGCAACAGATTCCTCCATCTACGCTAAACTGTGTGGATGGAAGAATCTCCCACGGGGCCAAGCTTCAGTACCTTGCTAGTCTGCCCCCCTAGTCTGATCTCAAAAATACCTGAACAATGCCTACCTCCAATCAGCGTGTTTAGTTATTTTGACAGCCAGCGAGGCTGACCAAGAAGATACCGAAGCTTGACCCAGCAGGAGATTCCTCCATCCACATAGTTTAGCATACATAAAGGAACCTGCTGCACTTTTTCCATCTGACCATAGGCTGATAGAAAAAAATTTATAGAAAATCTAAAGGTGTATGGCCAGCTTACCTGTTGTACCTCATGGCACCATTATTATTAATGGCACCCCATGGATACTAGCAAGAGCATCACCATGCACAGATGTTAACTAGTTATGAGCATGTGCTTGGTGCAAACCCAGTTCATCTAAGTTCACCCAAGGCCACTCAATTATGTGACCGACACCCCCTCTCCCAAGCCAATCAGTTGGGGCAGGCAGATTCCCCCAACCCACAGCTACACGTTAGAAATGAGCAAAGAATGACCCCGCCGAAACTGCCACCAGTGATTGGGCCGGGAAGTGGAGAGGTGGCAGTCACAGTTTTGAAAGGGCTTGGGTGAACTAAGGTGACCTGGGTATGCACCAAGCCCAGGCTCATTGCTATTGTCAACCATCTGTGCATTGCAGTGCATTAAACAAAATGTGCAGGTCTGATAATATCTTCATTGTAGTAAAATATGCAGTGTATATATGAGAAAAATGTCAAAGCATAGTTTTATGTGAATGTGCATACATGTAAGTAATTAATGTACTTTTAATGCAGCAACCAAATTCCATCATGTTTCTTAAGATATTGGAACATTTGACTGTTTGCTTCGGGCACAATCACTTCTTTTCCTATATGGCAGTGTTTGTAATTTTTGTTAAAGTTGAGGGTAGGAATGAGCACATCTGCCCAGGTTCAATACATTGGGGGTTCATTAAATCCTGCTTGAAATGTGAAAAACCTGGACTTCGCATCAAATCCTATTGAAGTCTATGGTAAATCTTGATACTAAATTATGGACATTCTCAAGGCTAATAAGCAAGCTGTTGTAAAAAGGTGTATGGGGAGCTGAGCACTCCCATGGGAAACATTTAACAAACCAAAATAAAAAATGTTTTAACTACCCTACAGTAGAGGGTAATTTTAATGCTGCTTCGAGAGAGACACTGGAAAACAGCAGTTATTTAAAGTACAGTGGCACCTCGGTTCACGAACGCTTCTGTTCACGAACAATTCGGTTCGCGAACAGGAAGTTCGTCGAAAATTTGCCTCCGTTCGCGAACTCTGCTTCAGGTAATGAACACGACCGAGGCCATCTTCGGCACTCTGACACGTGGTCGTGGCTTCCTGTACTCGAGATCGCAGTTGCAGACAGGGCTGTGGATACTTACTGCAAAGCTTTTTTGTGTGCTTTGTAGCACAGTACTGTACATTACTGTATTCAATCCAGCATGGCTCCCAAGAAAGTGTAGAGGTGCATGGTGGGAAAAAGAAAGCGCAGAGCAATAATGAAGGTGACAAGAACGTGCAGAGCATTAATGAAGGTGACAAGAATGTGCAGAGCGTTATTGAAGGTGACAAGAATGTGCAGAGCAAGAATGGTGGTAAAAAGAAACTTGTGGTTACATTTTTTTTTTCATATGGTTCAGAACGGATTAACCTGATTTACATTGAACCCTATGGGAAAATGTGATTCTGTTCGCGACCAAAAATCAGTTCGCGACCACGTTCGTAGGGGTCAGAGCGGATTAACCTGATTTACATTGAACCCTATGGGAAAATGTGATTCGGTTCACGACTAGGTTGTTTGGTCGAAATTTGCTAATGTCAGGACAGCGCAGGAGCACATGAGTAGTAGCAAATTGGAAAATGCCAGGCACGTTTCATCTTTAAATAGAAATGATAGAAGCCACTAATATGGTTAGGCCACAATATAAAAGAAAGAGGTATGTCCGGTTTTATCTTGAAATAAACATTATAGTGTATAATTTGAGAAACAATAGCCACAAATATTGTTCAGTGGCTGTACAGTATGTAAGCAGCCTGATTAGGCTGCAATATAAGAGGGATAGATGAGGTAGGTTGTTAGAAATAGACACTAGAGTGTCTATACAAATATTTGCCTGAGCACCACAATAGGTTCACAAAGTTTGAGGATTTACTCAACAAACATTAGAAATTTGGCAGCTGAGGCAGAGCTGTGGAAACATTGTGTGTACCTTTTTTGGGGAGATGCCCCCTCCCTTTATTGCCTTGTTGCTATTTTCCTTATCCTCAATATCTGAAATGAGGAATGCTTGTACATGACTAAGAGCATCAATAATTCCACTGACTCCTCACAGCCAGTTTATGTGGCTATGGTGGGACTAGCAGAAATGGAGAAGGAGGAAAAAGATGGGAACATTAGCAACACCTGCAAACAACTGGCTGTTCTGTGCCTGGGAAGAGGAAGAAGAACAAGGCTTTGTCAGCCTCTCAGCATTAGGGGTAATAAATAAACAAATATAGATCAAGTTGAAATAAAAGAAATGATAAAAAAAGACTTCAAGGGAAGTCCAGCACCTAAACAGCAACTACAGTTGTTGCTAACACAGAAAAAGGTAGTCCTAAAAAAGCACTGTTGGGTCTCTGAACTGTGAACACAGGAGGAACCCAAGAAGATGTTGCCTACCTCACGGCAATCAACAGTAATTGAGCACAGTATATATCAGAAGAATAAGAGGAGCAAGTAGAGGCTGCTGTACATGATACTACAATATCTGATACTGAATGTTCTGTGTGCTGTTGTGCTCAGTGTGGACTGGTATGCGTGACTGCAATGACGGATGCTTTGATACATATTAAGCCCTAAGCTTGATATTGACTATGGAGTATGATACTGCTATAAGGGTTATTGACTATGGTAGATAATGCTTTAACATTGTCTCTAGCATAAATTGCATGTTAATTGATGAGCAGGGTGACGATGAATTGGAACATTTGACATTCACTCTGCAAATCCATGTAAGAGGACCCTATTACATATGAAATCTTCCTGGTCAACGTGTGTGGTCACAACAGACAGTGGCCCTATGCTCATAGATGGATTACAACATGTGTGCCATCTTACATTTTTTGTGCTATTATTACTGCCTTACTCCAGACAGATCCAGGAGTCTGTGATATGTTGGTGGTCCTGCTGAGGCCAGACTGGCTTACTGTGCAAGAGAGAAGTAGTAAGACATTGTTTTACAGTTAGCAAATCAACTCACAAATATACTGTAAGCTACAACTAATTGGGATGGGTCACCCAAAGCTTTCTCCAAGACCATATCATAAGCAGATACCTCAGGTTCTTTTTACATAGTCATATACATTATGGAATAGGTCCTTTGGACCCATGTTATGTTTGAGACCCAGTTATTGATATTATTTACTGTAGTCTTCAAGGAATTTTTTCCCCCTGGGCTGGATCCCCACGCTGTTAGAATGCATGCAGTTTTGCACATTTTCCTGAGTGAATTTTCTGCAAGCTGGTCTGAAAATAAGAATCTTTCGCCTTGTTGTATAGTATGCTGGTTGAAAACACAGTAAACACTAGCCATGCATTCTCCTGCCTTACGTTTAATTTCTAATGGCTCTTGTGTGTGGCTATGTATACCTCCTAAATGTCCCCTCATTTGGAGGGATTGCCTTTCTTTTGGGACCAAATCCATCTGTCCCTTTTTAGTTGTCCCTTATTTTGGACAGATGTGTAGACGTCTATAATAAATGCAGTTCTTAACTACAAAAAGTGTTACACTGCACTAAACCTTTCACAAAAACCTTTTTATTAACATATTATTATTTTAAAAAGCCTGTATAAAGTAAACATATTGCAAAAATGCACTTGGGGGTTTAACCAATCATGCTTTTGCTTATTATGTCTTCATGGTCCACATAACTTGGGCTTGGCAGAGGGTGTGTCCTTTGGCTACACACTTTGTACTAAAGGATGTCCCTCTTTCCCATCTCAGAAAGATGGGAGGTATGTGCATAGAGCCTCCTACATTTTCTCACATAGCATGTCACTGGAGTGCTAAACAACACTTAAGGCATCCTAAGATGACATGCCACTTTAGAAAGCTGTATGTCCTTCATTGTTATGTGTCAGTTATTGCCAAGTGTCCATACACTTTTTGAAGGACATCTGTAGTAAAAGAATAATGGGGTATCAGCTGCTGCTTACCTCCATCTAAGAATATTAGCTGCCTGAATGTCTCAGCCATCAACACTTTCTGTGTCACTGACCCAGAACAAGCATACAGATTAGAAAATGAAGTCAAAACTCCTGATCTGCATACTTGTTCCAGGTCAGTGGTTTTGAAAGTATTAAAGCCATTGGATTCTCATAACTGCTGTACAGCTAGCATTTTCAGAGAGGTCAGCAATGGCAGCCTTCATGACGTAAAGAATGGTGTAAAGGATGGTGCAATCTCACTAAGCAGGACTTCAAAAGAGCTGGCCCTAGCTACATTACGGACCTCACCTTTGATTAACCATATATTATTATTATTATTATAATACAGGATTTATATATCGCCAACAGTTTGTGCAACACTTTACAATATGTAAAGTTATATATAAAAGGAAGGCATTACAATTAGAATACAATTCAAGACAAAAGGGTGAGGAGGGTCCTGCCCGTGAGGGCTTACTATCCAAGAACAATATAGGATTATTAATGCTGAATATTGGCGGTCTAGATGTACTATATGGACTAAATCTGGCTGTTGGTTATTTTATTTGATGCTGTTAAACTTTATGTTATCTGTCCCCTTTATGCGAGATATACCCTGTTTAACACTTCAATTTGTGATACCACAGGCAGCTGTCATTTGTAAAGAGCACACGGAGCTCCTGGGTTTTGTATATCCCTGTTCAAATGTATGATTTTTCTTTTATAAATATATATATGGGATGCATCGATACCATTTTTAATTACAAGTACGTGTCCAAGTACTCACAGATACAAGTACTGATACATTTTTGTTTATTGTCATGTGACAGTTTTTCTAAAACAATACAGACTAATGATTCAGGACAGTGGCGGAGAACCAGAGCCAGGTCCCAGCTGCAACTTCTGCAACCCTGGTAGTTCTCGTGAAAATGCCAAGTATCGGCACTGGTATCTGAACTGGTATTCCTGTACGTCCCTAGTCTGTTATAATAAAGATCTTTTGTTAATTTATGAGACAACCGATGGGATGTATTAAAGCTCTCCCTGTAATTATTTTCTAGTTTTTTTCTTTAACAACTAACAGTACTGCTATGGTAGGTGTGGTTTATATACTACAGAGAAATGCTGGTGAAGAAAACCTAGCTTTTGCTTTATTAAAAATCCTAAGTCAATCTTTCCACTGAAAATGTTTTGGGCCTTTTTTTTTTTCTCTGTATGAAAGTGGTAAGTGGGGACATGTTGGTAACAAATAAGAAAAACAATTATATTGTTAAAACTGTACTGTAACTATACTGCATTTATCATTGAAAATGTATTTACAAATACACTTTAGTTGCTACTGTCTCTGCTATACTCCATGAGTCATTTCTGCTTTGGTTGGTGAAACAGATAACATGTTTTTTAGGACTATAAGCAGTTTTATAAAAGATAAACATGTCAATTAATTGTGCAGCTACCGCCGGATTGCCCTGCCTGTTATACAATACCCTCCCGGTTGTCCAACCTTGTAACAAGTAGCTATGTATATCAGGTTGGTACCGATCGAAGCTTGAGAGTAATAGGATGAGAATATCCCAGGCTATTGTGCTGCTAGCACTGTTTCATTTATTTTTAGATTTCATAATGCTTAATACATTGCTTTTCCATTACCATTAGGCTGGAGAGCACACAAGAACTGCAGATTAATTCTCCAAGCCCTGGAAATAAACAAACAGCAATGAACATGGAATGATACTGGGCAGACATGCAGGCTGAATGTTTATGAACAGTCCAGATACATAAATAATGGTTGTGTTTTATTAGGAATGCCTTCTGTGTGCATCTAACTTTATAAACAATATTTATAAATAATTGGTTATATTTTTATGTGTAGCTAGATACAGCCTTCTCTCTTCTATATTTAAACATCAGGTCACAAATTTCCTCTTTGTGTTTTAAGGGTAAAAATGTTTAATCAAAAGAGACCCTGTGGGAAGGCAGCCACGCTGTGAATCAGGCAATGATACTATACAGATAAAGTTTGGCGTTTACTCCATGTCTACAAAACCTGAAGATACCATTTAAAGTGTCCATACACCAAATAACCGTTTTATAGGAGATACAACTAATTTGATGCCTTCATATAACATCCAGTGACATATGCTATTAAGAGATGAATAATGTCAGAAAGAATAGGCTAATTGACTATTTTTCTACATTATGGGTGCATTGCATCTCTATGTATGCGGGGTTTCATGTTTCAAGCAAAACTCTGGAAAACATATGTTTTTGTACACACGAAGACAAGTTACCTCTAATAATGATTATCCTTGGTCTAGATTGCTGCTGTGTACTTTAGAAATTAAAGTTTTTTCGATGTTGGAAAGTACGGCCAGCGCTATACATCTGGCTGAGACCTGCAACTCTCATACAGTGAAGGGCTCCTGTTGTTTAGCCACCCCATCCTCTCCCCTTGTCCATTTACAGAGCTCAAACGTTTTTTTTATCGTTTGCCACAGGCAAGCAGAGGAATAGTGAGAACAATCCAGGTTGCCAAAAGACGCATTATTGCATGCAGAGGTGTAAAGGAGCTCTTGGGCTAAAGGCATAATATATACAGTAGTTGCATAAAGCAACTAGAGCTACAATAAAAGTGGACACCTGAGATCAAGAAGGTAAGTCCTGAACAAAGGCAGAGTAGCTGGATTATGCCAGTCTAGTCCAAAACAGGGCCACAGTTCTGTCTGCTCTGTGGCTTTTCTCCATGGTTCTTCCTATTAAACTTAAATCTGTGCAGGGCAGGTACTCTTTCATTTTGTATTGACAAAAGGAAATGATCGGTGTACAATCTCAAAAATGATAACGCCATGTTAGAAGTTCTCTGTGTGCAGTAATGACCAGTTCTGCTCATTACCTTTCACTGATCTATTATAAACTGAGCTCTGATTTTTCTTTTTATAATGATATACATTATCATTGCTGTTTGTGTGGTGTTACTGAAGAAGTGTGTTTTGTAATGATATCTAGAGCCTCTGTAAAAATGCATTTGGCTTCTCTTTTTAAGTGACAAAGAGCAGATTCTCCATAAGTGGCAGCCCTTGTGAATATTGACAATTTAAAAAGCATTATGCAAAACAGAACCATCACAAATGTTAGCACCTACCCATCGCCCTGATCTAGAAAAATGATCTGGAGACCCTCATCAATTTCCTGTGTCAGCTTCTTGTGACCTTGGACAAATGACTTTGTTACAGTACCTATGTCATAAACACTAACATTGCCCTTTAAACCCAATCAGTTATTGAACATGTGACTATTCAAAGTACTAAAGAGCAACCCCAGACAACTAGTAAAATCGTTAGGGCCGAGCGCAGACCTTTGCGGTGCATTACTACGCATCAGTTCACATTCATTGCGGAAAGGTAGCTCATTCATTTTATTTTTTTCTGGGCATACCACAGTGCACAGAAGGGTCACATCTGTTTGTTGTGGTGCAATAAAGCACAGGTAGATTGTAATACATTGTAATTGTGTGGTGGGATGCCATTTGACTGAATAGCACCACAACACAGCTTGGTTCATGCATTACCATGTGTTGTGCATTTTACCACATGTAAAGAGTATGACCTTAATATTAACAACTAACAAGGAATGATGCTGCTGAGCTAAAGTAAAAATAGATGTCCACACTTCTAGGTGGGGCTTATAGCCTCTTGTCACATGATCCTGTGTTCTGCCACCTCCCTTTATTGCATCAATGTGTGCGGTTGGGTCTGCAGTGGGTCCGGAGAGAGCATGCTTTAAAAACTAAGAAATACACTTGCCTATATTTTCATAGGCCCAGTTGGAGGCCATTTAGAAGATAAAGAAAATAGCAGTCATAAGTATTAATCTAACAAGGTAGCCACATTCAAAATGGAGAAGAACGGAAACTGCCATTGGAGACCTGCTTCTGAAGATGTTATTTGGCTTGCTATTTTGGAGACACTCTGGTTTTAGTTCTATCTCAGTCACTGAACTGAAGAAAGTATATAGATCAAAATATTAGGGCTGTTACTGACTACAATTTTCAAGTTCGATTAATCGAAAAAATTTTGAATCAATTAATTTAGATTAATTATAACGCACATAAAGATCCAACTACATTGGCCTATACACATGTATGTATATAGGGCAATGCCACGGATGGCGCTCGTGCAGAAGAACTTTCTTGGCCAAACCTCGTAGTTCTAAGGAAACCGGAAGTTAGGCGGTCCCAGAACTCGATAAGTTGGGACTATCGACAGAACACCGGCCCAAGTGGCTCCGTCGGCTAACGAAGGGAAGGGGGGAGGAGTCCGGTGATGTCACGGACATCGTCGTGACCGAAATCCTCTCCCTTCCCTTCGTTAGCTGACGCAGCCACTTGGGGAAGGGGTGAGGAGTCCGGTGACGTCCGTGACGTCACCGGATGTCCGACGCGACTCCTGGAAGACCCGGAAGCCGGCTGAGAGGTGAGTGTTTTCATTATTGATCAAAATAATTTGAATCGATCAAAAATATTAACGATTAATCGAGTAATTAATCGTTAATTTCTGCAGCCCTACAAAATATCAGACCTAAATGCCCATGTACAGATCAGAACATCTGGCCCCACTGCCTGCGTACAGATCAGAACATCTGGCCCCACTGCCTGCGTACAGATCACAACATCTGAACTCACTGCCTGCGTACAGATCAGAACATCTGACCTCACTGTCTGCGTACAGATCGGAAACATCTCAACTCACTATATGTGTACAGAGCAGAACATCTGACCTCACTGTCTCTCCTTCTTATCTCAGAAAGTTGGGAGGTATGATCTTGATCCTCTTTGACATGTATCTTTTGGGAGCAACCGCAGCTACTGATGCACTTTTGATAGGACCGCTCCAATCATCATAAACCTCTAGGATCAGTGGTGTATTTAGAAATGCTGCTGCCCTAGGCAAAACAGCAACGACGTGGATAAAGTCTTCACAGGCCCTCTGGCACTGAAAATGATCCTTGTATGTGTGGTCATTGAGAACGTACCACAGTGTCCTTGCCCTTCCACATCAAGGAATGGTGGGGCCCCCTTGCTCCATCTTCCTATCCAACCTGGCTAGAGAAGATGTTGCTAGGGGAAGGAGACTGGTTGTTATGTACCAAAGCATACCAAAGCTATGCTAAAACGCATGCATGTATGATTTATATGCACTCCCAATCTATGGGGCCACAAATTCACTATGTAGCACCAAAAGAAGAACCTGCATCTTTATCCAAGTCGCATAGCTGCACAATGCATGGGTGTGAATAGGCCCCATGGAAAATAATTGGATTCCTATTGTCGTGCAATGTTGTGTGACAGCTGGCACACTACAGATCGCACAGGTATGAACAAGGACTAAGGGCCCATTTACACGTGTCTGGTTTGATGCAGCAATACTCTTGCATTTAGCTGCATCAAACTCCACGTCAAGTAGGAATCCCATTTGCTCCTATGTGTCTACATCACATCTTTGTGCTACAGTTTAGTATGAATGACATAGGGAAACTCTACAGAGCCATTAACGGCTACACGTGTGTATTACCATACATGCTGCATGCACACAGAGTATTATATCCAGCCTCGGTACAGTTTATAATCAGGTGATGAAACTTTGTGGTATTGTAGCAATGATCAGACACCTGTGACAAACATCCTATTATTTACTTCAGCAGCGGAAATTTTGTATTCGTTTCTGATACTGTAATCTGTCTTGCTTTTGTCTCTAGGTGTTCTAAGGACATTTGTTATTATCTGAAATCGAAACAAAGCTACTATGTGCTTTATAGGTAAATCTATGATGGAAATTATCTGTGAAGAGAGAGCTAAGGACAGATTGGCCCATAGCTACTATTATCGGAAGGTTTATTTTTGCAATGTCACGCATATCAACATTTGGTATAGTTTACTAGAGACATATATGGTATAAATTATAGGTGTGCACACTATGAAGTTACAGACTATTGTTGTTGGGTCCTATTCACATCTGCACATCATAGGTGTGGTGCATTGTATGTAGGCTGCATATTACATGTATTAGCATTCCGCTCTATGTAAGTTCAACAGAAATGTAATCAAAGATGCAGCAAGCAAGACTTTCAGGATTATTCACTAAAGGGTGAAGAGTTTGGAGAAGGCCGGAGAAGTGAACAATCTAGGACAACATAGCTGTTTGGAAACATTCTCCAATTCAGCTCACTTTCCAGATTGTTCAATTCTCCGGCCTTCTCCAAACTCTTCACCCTTTTGTGAATAACCCTTTTTGTCTAACACACCTGCAACTTGCAAAATGTGCCAATGTGAACATGATCTTAACATGACACTAAACTCAGGTTAAATGTTAAAAATGAATTCAAGTAACTTAACTATTAACATAAATGCCATGCTTGTGATGGACTACAAATTCAATGCAAATGAGTATACTAAACATTAAATTGTTCTGCGAATGGACAAGGGGAGATCCTGTTGTTTATCACCCTTCTCTACCCTACTCCTTTCACAGAATGTTTGAACTTTGTGAATGGATAAGGGGAGTATGGGGTGGTTAAAGTGACACTAATTCTTAAAAGTGCATTCAAGTACCATAACTATTAACATAAATACTGTATAACTTATTTTTGTATCACTCGGCTGTAGGTCCTCAAATCATCTCTGAATTGGTGCTGGCACGGTTCTTCCTTCTGTAGGGGGACTACTTTTGTTCCCCATGGTCCCTGTGTGTGTTGTAAAGTAGCCACCGCTCCAGTGGACCTCTGACTGCTGGAGCGCTGGGGGAAAGAGGCTGCGAGTGCCGGTCCTGGAGCCTGTGGGAGAGGGAATCAGGTAAATAAATAACCTTTACCCGTGTACCCCTAGATATAATTGAGCAGTTAACATTTGCAGGGTGGGGCAGCCCAACTGCAGGGATTTTTTTTCTAGAGATTGGCTAGTAGACATGTGCACCAGCATAACATTTGTTTAGTTTAGTTTCGTTTTGAAACCAAAAAAAAAAAATTTGTTTAGTTTCGTTTTGAAAAAAAAAAAATCCTTTTGTTTAGTTTAGTTTTTCGGGTCCGAAATTAAATTAGTTTTGGACGAAATTCGTTATTGGAAAAAAACAAAAACTTTAACCTGCCCTAGATTAGAACCTGCGATCTTTTCAATGGCAGCCCTGTCCTCTAACCACTACACTATTACCTCTGTACTTCTAACTGTAGAAGCATTATATATATATGAATGTCAAATGGGCAGAGCGAGCCGTGACATCATGGCTCGCTCCACCCATCTGTTGACATTCCCACTGAATGTCATTTTTTGCAACTAGTTTTCGTCGGGTTCAGGTGGTCGTCTGCGGCGGGACTTTTTTTATTTCGGCAGGTCGGCGGGGGTCCTGCATCCTGATTGACTCTGGATTACATCGATGGAGCCATTTTTGTAAAAAAAATTTATGAAAGGAATAGTCAAAAATTGACTGTTTTTTTTTTCCAATTAAAGGATTTTGTCAAAAGTCTGGACTTTTTACTAACTATTTGATTTAACCCTTTAGTGAATTAAACCCCTTACTCATTCACATGGGGGGGCGGCATCTGGGTGTCCCCTTATTTAAAGGGGTACCCCGATGCAAATAAGCCCCCTTGCCCGCAGACCCCCACAACCACCGGGTCAGGGTTGTGGGGAAGAGGCCCTTGTCCCCATCGGCATGGGGTTACCCTCCCAATGCCGAGGGCACGTGGCCTGGTAAGGCGCAGGGAGGGGGGGGCGCTCGATCGTCCCCCCCCCTTTCTGCCCTGCCTGTGCTCGGATCAAGGGTCTGGTAGGACTGTTAGGGGGGACCCCACGTTTTTCCCCCACATTTTTTGGGGCAGAGGTTCCCCTTTAAAATTCCTACCAGACCTTAAGGGTCTGGTATGGATTTTTGGGGGAACCCCATGCACTTTTTTTTGTGTTATTAGAGGGAGAGTAAAGGATAAAGATTTTTTTTCTTTGCTTTTAAATTGGCATTCTCCTTAAGGGTCTGGTATGGATTTTTGGGAGAACCCCACGCACTTTTTTTTGTGTTATAAGAGGGAGAGTAAAGGATAAAGATTTTTTTTTCTTTGCTTTTAAATTGGCATTCTCATAACATTCCTACCAGACCTAAAGGGTCTGGTATGATTTGGGGGGAAACCTCACGCTTTTTTTTTTTTTCATTTTCTGCAGACTGTAAAAAAAATGCCATTTTGCTGCAACGGAATTCGTCCAATAACGAATTTCGTTGCAGCAAAATGACATTATGAAAAAAAAATGACATTTGTCTGCAGAAGATGAAGAAAAAAAAAAGCCTGATGTTCACCCCCAATTCATACCAGACCCTTTAGGTCTGCAAGGAATGTTAGGAGAATGCCAATTTAAAAGCAAAGAAAAAAAAATCTTTATACTTTACTCTCCCTGCCCTGGATTAGTACCTACGACCTTGACAAGGGCAAGCCAGGACTCTAACCACTACACTATTACCTCTGTACTTTAATCATAGAAATGTTGTAAAGGGAAAATGGTGTAATGTTTTGTTTTCCTCATGTCATTTTGCTGCAACGGAATTCGTCCAACGAATTCGTCCTAACGAATTTCGGGAAATCGGGAATTTCTGATTTGTTTGCATTTGTCTTAGCTTTAATTCGGAATTCGGATGCTTTGGGAGCTGTACGGGCTATAGCCGAACAGTGTTTATATCCGGGTTTTTTTTATATAGAGACACAACACAAAGCAGAAAAATACCGGGGTTTGTGAGAGATATGACACCTTGGCTTGAAGTTTGGTAGAAAGATTTTTATTTTAAATAACATCTAGATTATAAACATACATACAGAAATAAAAAGGCATAATGTATTTGACTCAAAATGATTATGTTCAACATGTATAATAGATGGATGCACTTGGTCTAAATATTGCCTTTTAGAATATTTGCAATTGAATTTTGCCTTTTTATTTCTGTATGTATGTTTATAATCTAGATGTTATTTAAAATAAAAATCTTTCTACCAAACTTCAAGCCAAGGTGTCATATCTCTCACAAACCCCGGTATTGTTCTGCTTTGTGTTGTAATTAACTATATTGTAGGGGGAGAGATCACACCAGGGGGACCATTTGGCCAGCCACCCTTGTTTGTCTTCTAAATTTATATAGAGACACAAACAATGAACCTCAACAAATTCCCTGAGGGGTGATGGAGGGGAGGGAAAGGAAGAAGGGAAAGGAAGAAGGGAAAGAGTCGTTTTTGATATATTAGGCCAGATGTCTTATAAAATTGGTAAATATCATATGTATATTTGTGTATTTTTTAGGGAATCGGATGTTATATTATTTGTTCATATGGTTTATATGATCTGTAAATCATAGATATGTCTGTGTTTTTGAAAACTTTAATAATAATAAATACTTAATAAAGAAAAAAAAGACTAATCAGGTCACAGCATGCTTGGACGTGTAGTCCTACAGCAGTTCTTTTTTTATGCACTTACTTCTTCAGAAGATTAAATGATTTAATATTAAAATTAAATAAAAAATAAACAAATAAACAAATACAAATGATTTAACTAGAATATAAAAATGGTGTAAATTCTAAAAATAATGACAAAATACAGTAAATATAAAACTCATTAATTTACAATGAGCTTTTTCCAGCCTATTAATAACACGTAACAGATTTAGTTAATGTGCTAAACTATTTGTACAATTTACCATCAACACTCAGGATAGGCAGAGGTCACCGGAGAAATTGGAAGGTCATTCTCCTAGTGGACAGGTCAAAGGGCAAACTTTTTTTTAACTGGAGCCAAGGGTCTTGTGGAAATGTCTGTATATTTCTGTCCATTCATATATATTTATATCTTCACATTTATAGCTCTTGACTGCTTAAAGATGTGACAAGACATATGTGTCAAGGAGGAGCTGTGGCGGCTTTATTTTGCATCCTGATGATTGTTAGCAATGTTTGCTGCAACACTCACTGACTTTACATATACAGCAAATTGTGTATTTCCAAAAATGGTGTACTGACATGAAATATAAGAGGTCAAGAAAAATATAAGCTGTGCAGACCATGAATTTATAACATCAGCATTGTAATAGGAACACATACTAGAGTTGTTTTTCATAATGCAATCAAATCCTGTTTGGGCTGCCTTTCATCAGCTTCCTGGATTCCCAGTGTGCTTTGCATCTCTTTCCCTGCTGCTTGATGTGATGCAATCTCAATTTCTCAAGACTACATATCCCATCATGCATTGCTTCCAGCAAGCAATGGTGATGTTACACTGTTCAGTCATTGAGTTGTAGTTGAGAAGGCAGGGTTTGTGACAGTTGTGACACACAGAAGTACATACTGTATTCACAGGGCTGAGTGAGATTGTGTCAGTGCTTTGAGGAAGTACATCCTATGGGCATCTTCTAATAACCATAAACATACTTATTGGAGTGGGATTGAGCTTATGGAAATTCAATATACTGTAGATAGACATGTTTATTTTTTAGTTGTAGACCATAGATACCCTTTAAAAACATATAAAACATTATGATGGAATTTACCAAAACTGAAGCAGACATGATCTGGAGCAGTTGCTCATGGCAACCAATCAGCTTCCGTCTTTCTTTTTCAAAGCTTAACTGAACAAGCTGAAGAGAGAAGCTTATTGGTTACAATGGACAAGTTCTGTCCCCCTATAAAATCTGTTCATGTGATGCTGGCTTCAAATGAAACCTGAGGTTTCATATTTATTATGTCAACCCCCACACCATGTACTGCCTGGTAACACTTCGCATTTGATCACACATGATTACATCGATATGAATATTTCCAGGGAATCCATTGCACTAAAAAAAATGAGCAAATTACTAATCATATAAAATAATAGAATCCAGGTGATTCACAGTGTAATTATAAAATGTAAATCTAAGCATTTGTATTAATTGGAAATGGTTTTCTGTATTCCGGAATCCATGCAGATTTCTGCTATGCCAGCAAAGGCACCTAAATGACTGAAGTTCCATTACTGTTACGCATGTTACGTGTAATGTGAAAGAGAAATGTTTACATGGTGTCAGAAATATTCTTGAAAAGTACACCAGGCCATCCTCACGTGTTTTTGGGCACGCAAAGTCATTCTCGCTTACCAAGAATATGGAAAGGACAATCTGGTTGCTATTGGAAAAAAACACCTCATAAGGCTACATTCACACCTCTGTATTTTGGTTCAGTGTATTTAAAGTTGTATTCACTAGACATGTGCACAACAAAAAGACCGACCTGAAGTGAAGTGAGCCGTACGCTGTTCGGCTATTCACTTCAGGCTGGTACGGCTGATTTCAGACGTATATCGGCTGAAATCAGCCGTACATTGGGTGGCTTCACGTGGTTTCGGGTTGGCCCGTGTCAGAGTAAAGAAAAAAAAAGAGAAAGCAGTGTTTCTCTCCTTGGCGGCCAGGAGCGGGAGACTCCCAGAGCGCCCGGGAGAGTTAGGCTGTCTGGAGATTAGTGTCCCTGGTTAGCTCGTAACCAGGGACGCTGACCTCTCTGCAAGTGACCGGAGCCAGCTGTAAGATCACGGCTGGCTCTGCCCATCTATCAAAAGCAGGCTGTCGGCCGGCCAATGGCCGGCCTCTCGGCCAGCTTCGGCTTTCAGCGCGGCTCAGCTGAGCCGAGGCATATGCTTTCGGCTCGACTGAGCCGCTCGGCTAAGTTCGGGAGCTGTACGGGCTATTGTGAATAGCCCGTACAGCAGCCCTTCGGTTCTACTGAACCGAAGGAGTCCTGGGGCCGAAGCTAGCCGAAGGATCGGCCGAAGCTACGTCTAGATTCTTCGGCTGCTTCGTGAATAGACCCTTAAGGATAAGTTTACACCAGAAACTGCATCACAACTATGTGCGTTTGTGAAGTGGCACAGGGATCCGTTTTGATGCACTTTGACGCGTTTGCAATGCGTTTTGATGCATTTCTGATGGGTTTTTTCTGCACTAGAAAATGCTAATTAGACAATTAGGTCACTTCCTCTTCCTCTCAGAGATCTTCCTACGTTTGTTTTGGAGATCAGACATGCTTTCTTTGTTGGCTGGCATGGTGCTAGTGTTGACTATAGCCATTCCCCGACAACGCCTTCGCAGGCGATGTCGATATTGGGTGCACGCTGCTGACAGTCCCGCACATATTGGATGAA
Source organism: Nanorana parkeri (assembly GCF_000935625.1). Lineage (NCBI taxonomy): Eukaryota > Metazoa > Chordata > Amphibia > Anura > Dicroglossidae > Nanorana > Nanorana parkeri. The sequence continues at coordinate 379,947 of NW_017306442.1, read as the reverse complement.
ATCATCTGCATCCACAAATTCTATCTCTTCACTTTCTTTCCACACTACAAAGAGAAGGTCCCTGGTGATGACAAAATCAATTCTGAGCCTTTTTTTATGTGTTTGCTATGCGTTTGCACTGCGTTTCGATGCGTTTTGATGCAGTTTGAAATGGGACAAGCAGTACTTTTTCTGACTGCATCTGAACGGACTGCAATGGTGTGAATTAAAGGAGAACTATGGGGTCAGTGTTTTTCCCCATAGTTCTCCTTAGGGTAACGGGAGGACACAAACTAGCTTCCTCCCGTTACCCTAAGCTCAGTATACCGCGAGCTACAGCTCGCGGTATACTGAGACGCCGCAGCCGGAGCGGATCCCGACATCGATGTCGAGATCTGCCCAGCTGCGTGAGTGACAGCTGGCTCTGCCTATCAAGAGGCAGAGCCAGCTGTACCCGCCCCCTCCCCGTCCGTTCCGCCAGTCAGCGCTTGACGGATCGGAGCGGGAAGGGGGGAATCCAGCCCCTCCCCTGTCACGGCACAGAGCCGTGACAGGATCGAGAGGTGAGCGAACGCCGGTATATGTTCGCTCACCTCCCGATCTACTAAGCCGACCTGTGACAGTCTCATTGTCACAGGTCGGCTAGAACTATGAGGTGAGTGGAAATCACTCATCTCATAGTTCTCCTTTAAGCACAAGAAAGCTCATAGGAAAGCATTGTGATGTATTTTGACTGCAGCAGTCAAAATAAACGGACTGCATCATACTGCATATGGTGTGAACTGGCCCTAAAACCGCAGAACAAGTGATTTTAGTGTGCAGATGTGCAGAGCCACACGGCACCATTTTGGAGTAGATCCTGGTATACATCTAGGTGTATAACAAAATCTACTCCAAAATGGCCACCGCTCGTTCAGCGTGTGACGTCACCATCATGTGACGTCACACGCTCCGTCTCCAAGATGGTGGCAGGCATGCGCAGAGCACGCCGGCGGCCAATGTGCCGGCGTGTTCTGAAAATGAGTTTATGTATGCCCGAATATAATTTTGGTATATTCGGGCATATATTAAATTCGTTATTTAGGATTCGGACGACCCGCCGAATCAACTGATTTTCGTTGATTTGCAGGTTCGTTCTAATCCAAATGCACATGTCTAGTATTCAACTTTATTTTCGATAATGGCTCCAGGACAAGCAAATATACATTGCCCAGCAAAGTGTTTCTTTATACTTTTGCCCAAGCACTTACAGCCATCATGTTTCCAAACTGCTCCGACTTTCTTAGTTCTGTTTCCCTGAACTTCCCGTTCAGTACAAGATCACAAAGGACAGAGCAGTCTCCAGCAGCCGTCCATCTACTAGCCTGGAGAAGGAAGAAGGGAGGAGTAGGAAGCAGAGGAGTGGTTTGCCTTGCTGTGTCTGTGTGTTTGTGGAGACACACACAGCTTACTAGCACACACAAGGGTGACTCATAGGACACTGCAAGGGAAAGGAGCCACCCTAAAACAGAATATCAGGACCTCCCCTCTCATATTCTCCTGGCTCTCATGTCATCTTGTTTAATTGCAGTTACCTGTTACTATAGAGATGTACTCTCGAAAAATATTTGCATCCATTGCTGTTTGGTTATGCATACTTACCTGATATTAGTTACAGATGCTTGTATGACGTAACTGCCTGGGTGGTCGGCTGGCCCCCAGATTGTACTTATCTTGTATTGATCCTGCATTGACTACTGTATGTTTTGTATCATAAATACCACAATAAAGAAATACTTGCTTAAAAAAAGAATATCAGGACCAGCTGATTCTGCAGGAAACTAGAACTTTTAAACATCACGGAGCAGCATCCATTGTAAGTGATTTCATCAGCATTTGAAATAGCTTAAAAACATTTTGACTTCAATGTCACTATAAAGAATAATCTGATGTGCTGAACTTTTACTGCGGTTTCAACAAAATGCATCTTCCATGATAATGTTTACAAGGATATCTAAGACACGCTTCTCTGCAACTGTATTGAATGAAAAATGAAGAGGTGTGAATGTAATTTGTACAATCTTCAATAACGATACAGTAGATGATAGAATAGGTGATAACTTTGTCTACACTATTTTGTTCTTTGCGATGCTGTAACAGCATATTGTGCTTGTCGCTGTGATAGGAAATACAGACTTTGTGTAAAATCTTCCTATGAGCTGACATTAGAAAAAATACAACTTTGTCATAGGAAAATACTCATAAAATGAAAAAGCTTTCACGAGCTGGACCCTCCTAACCCTCTTGTCTTGAATTGATTTGAAATCTCTCAGAATAATTATTATATGCCACAAATGACCTTATTCAATAGAGAGGTCTTATTCTCAACTACTATTCCTATGGGTTAAAACTTAAACCCATAGAAACCGAAATCAGTCTAACACAGGATGGCTTCTGATTGGTTGCTCTGGGTTACGTAATTTGTAATTTGCCTGTAAGCTGTATCCCATAGTAACCGAATCAGAACTCATTCTTCTGAAATCGGTCTAACACAGGGTGGATTCTGACTAGTTGCTATAAGTTACTGCACCCATAAATAATAGCTCTTTATTCGAAAGGGCCACACACATTGATCACAAAATGTGCATTTATTCATTTTTTTTTGCAAAAGGTGGACTATGCCTTTGGGATATAACCCGAAGTAATTAATCAGAATTCATTCTGCTGAAATCAGTCTAACACAGGATGGATTCTGATTGGTGGCTGTAGGTTGTGGCATAAAAAACAACAACTCTTTATTCAATATGCCACACACATTGATTAAAAAAATGTGAATTTATTATTATTATTTTTTTGGCAAAAGGTGGACTATGCCTGTAAACTGTATCACATAATAACAGATCAGAACTCAATCTGCTGAAATCACAGTCTAACACAGGATGGATTCTGATTGGGTGCTGTGGTTTACAGCAATGAGAAATACTAACTCTTTGATAAATAAGGCCAAAAACATTATTTAAAAAAAAGTGTGCATTTATTATTATTATTATTTATTTTTTGCAAAAGGTGGATTATGCCTATAAACTGTAACCCATAGTAGCCAATCAGAACTCACTCTGCTGAAATCAGTCTAACACAGGATGACTTCTGATTGGTTGCTGTGGTTTATGGCATCAATAACATCTAATATATGGCCACACATATTGATAAAAAGTATGCATTTTGTTATTATTATTTATTTATTTATTTTTGCAAAAGGTGGACTATGCCTATAAACTGTAATCCATTGTAACCAATCAGAACTGATTCTGCTGAAATTAGTCTAACACAGGATGGCTTCTGAATGGTTGCTGTGGTTTATGCACCAATAACATCTAAAAAATATATATTGATATATAGATTGATTAAAAAAAAAGTGCATTTATTATTATTTTGCAGCGATAAGCTGTAACCCATAGTAAGCGATCACAGGCCATTCTGCTGAAATCAGTCTAACACAGGATTGTTTCTGATTGGTTGCTGTGAGAAATAATAACTAATTATTATTATAATTATAAAGCTATAAGCTGTAACCCATAGTAAGCAATCACAGGTCATTCTGCTGAAATCAGTCTAACACAGGATTGTTTCTGATTGGTAGCTGTGAGAAATAATAACTAATTATTATTATTATTGTCATTATACAGCGATAAGCTGTAACCCATAGTAAGCAATCACAGGTCATTCTGCTGAAATCAGTCTAACACAGGATTTATTCTGATTGGTTGCTGTGGGAACTAATAACTCTTTATTAAATAAGGCCACACACATTGATTAAAAAAAAGTGTGCATTTATTAATATTATTTTGCAGCTACCCATAGTAAGCGATCAGAGGTCATTCTGCTGAAATGAGTCTAACACAGGATGGATGTGGGACATAATCAGGCCAGTCAAGGCATATTTGCATTTGGAGTATGTTTGTTTGTAATAAGTATATTATAAGACAACACTGAAACATTGTATGTTGTGTTCCTGTGATGTGTGTCTTGCAGTGCAGAGAGATGTTCTTCTTTCATGCTCACACACACACACACCCAGCATGTCCCCACCTCTCCTAGCTGACCCTGACACCCAATCCGGATGCTAATTGTATTGGATGAGCTCGGGGCTGTGACGGCGGCTGTGATTGGCTGCCGGCTGTCAATGTGCTGTGTGCAGCTGGAGTTGGAGCGGTCAGTGTACACGGGAGGTTCGGGGCAGCATCAGTCAGCGCTCGGCAGCTGCAGCATCATAGGCAGGAGAAGCATCACCTTCCCCAGGAGAGGAGCGCAGGGCAGCCCCGGCCATCACTCACCCTCCCTCCCATCATACCAAGCAAGGACACAACTTACCCTGGACCGGAATCCCCCTGTGGGGACACCAGAGACATTGGGTGACACCTCTACAGAATGGAGGAGGATACCGCTCGCTGAGCCCACCAAGCACCAGGCAAGGAAAATCATGTAGAACTGCACAAAGGAGCCCAAGTCATTGCACTGAACAAAGCGACATTTGACAGAGCTGCAGCATTTCAGATAGGTCATTGGATCTGATTGCTAGAATAGAGTGCTGATTCTGTGTATGTGTGTGCGCTCTTGGAATCCTGTATGTAGTCAAATTAAAGGACTACACCCCTTCATCAAAAAGTGTCTTTGGCTTGCACTCATTGCAACTGCCTGGCTCCAGCTTAATTCCATTGCAGCTTCTTCTGGGTGCAGTGTCACAGTCTGCATTCCTGGCCTGTGGGTTGAGCTGTGTGCCCACTGTGTCATGTAGAAGCATCCACATCTTGGACATGCCCATTTTCAACCGTTCTGTCTTTTTTGTATCTTGGGGCCCCTGTATGCCCCTAATGTCAGATAAGTGCAGCTCAGTGCACAGCACCCAGTACATTTGCTAACTGGGGTCAGTGCTTTCCACCCAGAGATACCTCCAGTCCTATAGGACAAGCTCCGAAAGGCTTCCTGACGTTGACAAGCTCCGAAAAGGCTTCCTGGCATTGCCAACTGGGCTGTGCATGTTGCTTCCATTGCCTGTGGTCCAGCTTTCTAACTCTTCTAGTTTAATTTCTTGGCTTTTGCACATAGCCCATCCACAGAGGACATGGAGAGGATGCGAGGATACTCATGGTGGCGTCTTGGAGTTGTCTTCTTTGTACACTGGGCAGCAGGGGATACGGGGAGCAAAGCCAAGAGCTGTGAATCGGTGAGGCAGGTGTACAATGCCAGGGGCTTTAGCCTCACTGGAGTGCCCCAGTCAGAGATCTCAGGTGAGTGCTTCTCTTATACTCTCATTCTAAGAGAATGGTTAATCTTGGACATTGATGAAAGAAAAAATATGTTTTAGGTGGAATGAGATGAAATGTTATTCACGTGCCTTAAAAGTCTTGGAACCCGTTTGGTAAATTGTAATGGTCAGCACAATCTTCAACCACTCCTAACAAAAGCTGTAGAACTCAAGTAGTATATCAAATCTCTTTAGAGGATGGTTCAGAAGAGCAGCATATGGCCTCCAGCTGTTGAGGAACTAAAAGTCTAAGCAGGTTGTTAACATCTAATTGTTAGTACATATACATCCTCAATAGTTTGAAGGCCTTGATCTACAAATTTTTGCCTCAGGCTTGTAATACACCATAAAATGGTTTCCATTCTATGCCCTGGAATTGAATGGTACCGTACTAAATCTTCAATCCACGGCATTGTTCCAGTCATTGTATAAAACGTCACAGGATTCCAGGGAGTATCCCTGTAAGTTGGTCAAGGTCCTTTTTGTTGTAGTTCTGAAGCTGTTCTTAGGTTCACATTGCTGTAACAGGCTTTATTATATTTCCTAAATGGTATCAGTTAAAGTGGAGCTGTCAGTCCGATCAGTGGACTCAAGATTATTGGACTTATTAAAAAACATGCTGTAACCCTCAATCACCAACCAGAAATGAGCTTTTATTAGTGTACCCATTCTAACATGCTGAAAACTGTTTTCTGTTTGGTTTGCAGTGGCTGGATGCAAACCACTGTTTTTTGCACTGTTCTAATTAACGTTTTGTTCAAAATCATGGCAGTGAGAGCTGCAATATAAATGTTTGAAGTCTCCTAATTTCAGAGTTTCTTAATTGGGCTAGAACAGTCTACCTTCCAGATAACCATTGAAGAACCGTACTGGGATCTCTGCTGGTCTTACTTTGTGTTCGGCAGTTGAGTAGTTAACGAATAACACAAACGAAATGTGTTTTTTTTTTACTATGGTGTATTTATGATGACCGTTTGTGATATCACAATTCTTCATATTAACAATGACAGAAAAACTTCCATCAATTCTTTAAAAAAAAAAAGGGTTTTTCCAACATTCACATGTCAGTCTAATGTGATCTGTCAGCTTACCTCTTTGCTGAACAATGCCCAGTTGTCCAGTACTATGTATTGTGACTCTTTATTGAAGGGGTGCAAGCAATTGTAACGTAATCTTGGGGTACAAGTGCTTGAGAAGTCAAATAGAAATGGTAATGTGATACTCCATTGTTCTCTACACTGAAATACCCTGCTATTGCCCTATAGAGTATACCAGCTACACCTACAGCATGTCCCACCTAACCCATGTGCTACAGGGTGGAAAAGAAACCGAAAGACTTTATCACTCACAAATTTAAAAATAGAATCCTTGATTATTAACATCACAGTCATGTACATCTACCCTGGCATCATAGTAAATTTTCCAGTGCTAGTTCAGTGTGAACCTCCAGCGTAATTGCCTAGTATTAAGATTTCAGCTGTACTCGAAGTCTGACAGCTTAGTGAGTTCTCTACCAAGCCTGCAGGTGTTTGCCAACGAGTGTCTTCTGCGCTGAAACCTGCATGGACATGCCATACAGATTCTTTATTCTGACTTCTTAGGCCAGTGACACATCAGAAAGCATTGCTACAGTCATGTGATTATATACGGTAAAACATCTTTGATGACCGGGAAAAACCAGATAAGACACTAAAATTCTCTGCCGATGGTCATAGTCCCTCTTAGCTCAGACAGTGGAACAGTTAAACCTAGAGCGTATGATCTTCATGAATAAAGCAAGAAGTTAGGAATCATTACTGCTTAGCCAGTAATGTGGTTGTTATTGCACATTCTTCTTTTATTTGTGTTAGTAAACACAGTTTAATGACTGCTTCAGCTCTTTAGACAATGTTATATGCTAGCGGACAGCATTATATGGCAGTTATTTGTTTAAGTAGACTGATTTATGGTAACACTTGTAAAGGTTTGAAGCTGGTGACACATAGACTATTTGAGGTCCAGCAAATGGTTTGCTAAGATGTAGAATACCAGTCTTCACACTTTATAAATCACAAATAAACAGGGGTGGAAAAATCAATATGGAATTGAGGGGCCAGTCTGTCCAATCCAGGAGCCAGTAGGACTTTTTTAGGAGCCAGCTCCATTGACAACAATTAGAGAAAATCTCAAAAGTTATGCGCCAGCATTAGTTACCTGGCTCCTGGGATAGATAGATAGATAGATAGATAGATAGATAGATAGATAGATAGATAGATAGATATTGCTCTAAAACCTTTGAGCCTCACCAGTGTAATTACTGTTGGCCTCATCAGTTCCAAACCAATCTTTAGCTCCATACATCTGTAGTATTGGCATTTCTGTTCCAGCTCCGTAGTTTCCTATAGTTACAAATTACTGCTGAGAATATTCTGAGGTCCCAAGATTGTTAATCATAACTGTATAAAATGTAGAATAGATGTTGAGATTCAGCAGGGCAAGTCAAGTAGGAACCATTAACTGTCTTCTTGCAAATGTGGATGCTGGATGAGCACCCCTAGACATAAAATCATGGTTGTATGAAGATGTGACATGCTGATTTGCTCTTCGTTGCTTATCCTGAGCAAAGACTGTGAACTACAACCACCGGCTTTTCAGTGTCTTTACTGGGAAACGACGGGGGATTCACAAATTCCTGGGAAATGTTTTTGACATTGGTGTTCATAACCAGAGGAGCAACTAAAAGCAGTGGGGGTGGTAGGTTAGAGGTCTAACAGGGGTATTCACAAAAGGGTGAAGAGTTTGGAGAAGGCAGGAGAAGTGAACAATCTACGATAACATAGCTGATCTGGAAAGTGAGCTGAATTGGAGATTGTTTCCAGTTCACCTATGTTGGCCTAGATTGTTTACTTCTCCTGCCTTCTCCAAACTCTTCACCCTTTAGTGAATACCCCTGTTAATGATACAGGCTTTGGTGAACATAACAAACATAGGCCCTTCATATCTGTCATGCAAGTACCTGGTTTCATTTTAACTAGAGCAGCCAAAAAAAGATAAAAAAGAATAACACATTCAAATATAAAGTCACCAAAACCAACTTGTGCTGCAATATTTACCTTCAGTCCAAAGATTTCCCCCTCAATACTTTTTTTTTTGCCACTCAATGTCCTTAGTCTGGTGGCCAGCATTATTTATCTCCCTTTCTCTGAGCCCAGGTCATCCTGGTCCTACCTCAGCCTGTGACTGGACAGTAAAATGAGAAGAGGCAGAGTGATAAGCTCATCTTTCTGTCACACTGCTTTATCTTCTTATCAACATACTTCTGGTCAGCACATGAAGTGCTTGGCTCCATGTACTGCTTCTTTCTCTCACACTCCAGCCCTGCTGTACAAGAAGTCGATGCTAGGTCAAATCAGGTTCTTACACTCACTGCTTGTATTTGAAAAATAGATTTGAAGAACAAAAATTTTACTAACCTTTCAAGTGGGTTCAAGTGGACTTTTACACATATCTTTAAAATAACAGCAAACACACCTTTAGAAATGTTTAGTGATGACAATCTACAAACAAATACTTATAGATAATTGCAGGTATTCTTTCCATACACTATTTCTCTTTTCTCCCCCAGTCTTCTGACAGTGGCCATGTTAACTAAGTAACTAAGGGCAGATTACTAGTTCTCCTTTTACTTCCTGGATTTCTGGCACATGTGACTAGACATGTGACTAGGGCATGTGACCATGCACATCAACCCAGGGGAGGAAAATGCCTGAGATCTTGTGATATTACAGATGAGATTTCCCAGTAATGCTCTGCTGATCACAAGGCAATCGCTGTGTGCATTGCTTTGGCAAACTGAAGTCATTTTGCCCTTTGAAAGCAGGAAGTGAATGATCTGCAAGTGTAAGTATTTCATAATCACAGAATTTTACACCTGACATGTCTATGTTATTATTAATCATCACACATAGAGGGATGCATTGGTATAATTTGATTTTTGAGTGTAAAGTTTTGTTTTAACCACTTGAAGGCCATAGTGTTTCACCCCCTTCCTGGCCAGGCCATTTTTCAGTATTCAGCGCTGCGGTACTTCGACTGATGTTTATTCTGTCATGCAACGCTTTACTGAAACGATTTTCATACCATTTTTTGGGGACAGATAGAGCTTTCTTTTGGTGGCTTTTATTCACCACTGGGGTTTTTATTTTTTACTATATAACAAAAAAAGTACCCTAAATTTTGAAAAAAAACATGTTTCCCTATAAAATGTTATGAAACATTTTTTTTCACCCCAATTTTTTGGTAAAATATAAAAGTCGGGGTCACGTCGGGTAAATAGACACTAAACATGTCAACCTTTAAAATTGCGCGTGCCCGCAAAATCGCAGAAAACGACCGCAGCCAAAATTGGCCATAGGCGACGCTTTAAACGTTTTTACCGCTCATCAGTTTAGTGTCATCAGTGA
>NW_017306442.1:325806-365822 GCF_000935625.1 Nanorana parkeri | reverse complement strand
CCCGCAGATCCTGCAAGCGATCGGGCGTCTCTAGAGACGCCTGACCGCTTGTATGTAAACAGCCATCGCTGGCTGTTTACATGCTGACGGTTTTCCCTCTCGTGTGCGGCGCTCAGCGCGGACACGAGAGGGGGGAGGGGCAGGACGTCTTAAGACGCCCTCCCGCTCTGAGCAGACGTCCATCTGGCCGTTCACAAACGGCCATGGACGTAAGGTAGTTAAGTTCTAATTTTTGTCTAGGTTAAAAAATATAATAGATATACTCACCTGATCCTCTGAGCTGGCTTGGTCTCTTCTGCCTGTCTTCTCCTCTGCTGCAGCGATGGTTTGTCCCTCAGCATCCTCACGCCCTAAACTCATTTTATAGAACGTGATGACTAAGGCACCTCAGACCACTGCAGCAGAGGGAAGAGATGCTGGAAGGACTGGTCCAAGAACAAGCCGGCTCCAAGAATCGGGTGAGTATACCTTTTTTTTTTTCATTTTTGACCTTAGGCAAAAATGAGCACTTAACCCTTGCAGTGCGGGGGTAGACCTGCTGAAAGGGTTAATAAAATCTTTACCCGCATTACTGCTTTAACAGCGTATTAATCATCACAGAACTGCATTCATTTGTGCATTTTCTATCTGTCTAGAGTTAAGCTTTAGTTCTAAAAGACCTACTGCAAACTCAAGCAGCTACTGTAAACCTATCATGAGACAAATATGGAGGCTGCCATTGCTGACCTCTTTTTGGAGATGCCAGTTGCCTGGCTATTTTCAGGACCCATGTTCTGTCCTTGGTGAGTCACTGACCTGGAACAAGTATATAGATTGGGAAAGCCAGAGAAAAGGAAAAAGTCCTTATTTACATATTTGTTCTGGGTCATTAAATTAAAGTATTGAAGTAAGTGGTCAACATAACAGCCAGGCAACTAGCAGAAGGATAGGTCTGCAATGGCAGCATCTATGTTTCTCTCATGATAGGTGTCCTCTAACAATATGTTAAAAAGCATTTGAAGCAGAGACAAAGGCTCTTTGTCTCTGCTTTATTTTCTACGAGTGGTAAATAAAGGACAGGATGGCCTCCAGGCTTAATGGGCCAGGAACTGTCAGATACTTAGCAGGAAACTCTATTTCACTACAGATATAGATTGACTTATATGTTACTCAAGTCATTTTGTGATTAACGTTATTAAAATTACCATTCTACTCCAATCTGCTGCCAAAAATTCAGATGTTGCTTCCTTGTAACCAAGGCAACTGGGGGCATTGTTTACAGTGTTTGTGTACTGCACAGATCTCCCCCATAAATGTAATTTTCTGCTCTGATGATTTATTGCTTTCCCCATCAGTTTTCCTCTTATTTTAAGATGGGACTAATCATATGATTATAGCAGGTAGACCCTACTAGTTAGCACTCAGGAAGGAGCAAGGGACTGGAATGCATGGGTCAGTATCTACTGATCAGTGTCAGGTAACGATCTGCAATAACGATTGATAAAGTGGAGCTAAACCCAGCAAATTAGCTGTTTCCCAAAATAAGTTAAGTCATGTTAGAGATGTTTAATAAATGATAATACATCCTAAATCAAAAACACCAATGTTGCTTCCTTATTTGCTTTCTGTAGGTTAGTGCATGTTCAATGTACATACATTCGAGGCATGCCTCTGGTCACAACAGACGCCGTTGGCAGCGTGTTTCCGTCAGCTCTCAATCAAACCTTTAAGTTCTCATTTGACTGGTGTCATAGCTGAGATCTGTAATTATGTGTGGGGCCTTGTGCCGGCAATAGACATTCCAATCAGTTGGATCTGTGGAGGCAATCTGTCCATCCACTGACTGACTCCTATAAAGGTCAGCTGTATGAACAGGCATTCTTGTATTGCTCATGAACTGTGATCAGAGTGAGCATACACCCCGCTGGTCTTATCTCAGTGAAACAGTGGTGACTGCACACAAAAAAAACTGCTATCTATAGACATTATCTGTGGAATTCAATAAATACATGAAAAGTGGAAGGAACTCACTGTGTTGAGATGGCTTTAGACATCAAAGTGCGGTTGGATGTTGGTTGATTAGCTGGTTGATTGTTATCAGGCATTTGAACCTTCTGGCGCTCCCATAACCATGGACAATTATATCTTGCTGCCATCTGGAGCCCTTGGAGCAAGCTTGAGGAACCACATTGCACTCATCTCTGGAACCAAGTTTGCAACCAGCAAACTCCCTTGAAGCTCCCCCCCCCCAGCAACCTCCCTGGCATCCCTTGGGCAGCAGTATCCACTCATGCCATGGACATTAAATTGTCCCCCTATCCAATGAAAATTGGTTGAAGCTAAATATTGTCATGAAATATGTCCTTTATGCTTACTGAACAAGGCAGAATAATTGTTGGCAATCTGCTTGATGTGGACACAATAACCTTAAATTCCTTTTGATACCATCATTAGGGCTTTGGATTGTCAACATGAGCAGGGCTACCTCTAGTAAAAATGATAAAAACAAATGCAATTATGTAATAAATTAAATAGTGGCTGAATTCACCAAGGCTGGGACCCATTTCAGTGTCATACTGGATGAAAGAGCCATTGCAAGAGCCATAGCACAGAATAGCATCACACATAAGAGGTACACAGGATTGATTTGTGTGCATGGATTAATGAAGAAAAATAGCTTTGGGGGGAGAACACAGTTGAAACAAGATAAATCTGTAATCAAGGAAGTCATCAAGGCTATGAGGTTTCCCCTTGAGGTTATCAGAGGAGTGAGAGAGGGGAGAGGAATGTGTGAGTCACTGATCTGTTCTATGCCTGGAGAAGAAGAGCTGGATGGTTGGACAATGGAGAAATAGGAGTCAAAGATCACACTGACAGGATAGTGAGGACAGTCGATGGTAAGGCTAGAGCTACATGGGTGACTTTAATCTCATGACTAAAGCTGGCCATGCACCAGTAGAATTGTGTAAGAAAATGTCAATTTTCAGAACATTCCCTAATGGTTAGTGGGGTCTAACTGACATTAGCTTTCAGCCGTAGTGACGAGGAAAATCAAAGGAGCTGGATGGAAAATTTGGACGAAGGAAATGGAAAACCTGCATGTGATTTTTGTTCGGAAAAAATCGAACATATTGTAATGCACAGAAATCTGTTTAATGGGTCTTGGATTTCAATCTAGTAGCAGGTCTAGATGAAACTTGTAAGGGCTTTCAAATTAAATTAACAGACTCAACGATGGCGAGATCAAATGCTTTGATGAAAAAATGACCTTTCAAAATTTTTTTTATCAGTCCATGGCCAGCTTGAGGAACCTTTCACACTATGCATTGCATTAATGCAAAGCATGATCAGTTAAGGCAGCCCATTAATTTTGAGTGAGCTGGCATCACACCTTAAGGCACTAAAACACATACCTGACCTTTTATTTTTCCCCACAATGCTCAGATGGTTCACATCTTTGTGTTGTGTACTGAAACACATTTATTGGTGTGCCATTTAAAATGAATTGCATTGCAACACCCTGACTGAAGTGCATTGTGGTCTTCACTGTGCAACATTGTGAATATGGCCTAAAACAATCACACAACCAAGCCATTTCTGTGACTGTGTGGGTTTCTACAATTTTTGTTCAGGGAATAAATCATTTTAGTAGAGGGGAATGGAAGTAACTTGAGCATTTCTCAGAAGATAGGAAAACATTTTGTACTATTAGCGGTGTGACTCATTTGGGGCACTGAGCTACTATCTGAAACCATCACTATTATCATGGGACTGATAGTCACCCATAAAGTTGTTGCTTTTGCAAACAGTGGAGGGAATTTATCAAAACTAGAGCAGATAGAATCTGGAGCAGTTGTCCATGGAAACCAATCAGCTTCTCACCCCAGTTTGTTCAGTTGAGATTTGAAAATGAAAGATAGATGTTGATTGGTTACTATGGGCAACTACTCCAGATTTTGTCTGCTCCAGTTTTGATAAATTACCTTCAATGTGTTGTAATGCAGGCATTTGATCTCGAGTGATTTTAGTTGCTGGCTCAAAAGTCACCCATGTAGCTCTAACTTTGTATTCGTGCCTAATATTTTACACCAGCTTTTCTTACGATGGCTTTTAAGGACAGATCTTCAGTGAGCCTACAAAATTGGTGATACTTGCTTTGAAAATTCGGGAATTCATGAAATGCTACTGGAAGTTCGGAGTAATGGGCATTGGGATACATTTTGTTTATGAGCACGCAGAGTGACCCTTTATCACAGAAATGTCTAAGGGCTTGATTTACTAAAGGCAAATAGAATGTTCACTTTGCAAGGGAATTTGCACTTTGCATGGGAGGTGAAGCTCTACTAACTTTCATCAACCAATCATGTGCAAGCAAAAATACTGTATTTTTAATTTTCTTTTGCAAGATTGGGTATTCTATGCAAAGTGAACATTCACCACATTCACGAAGAGGAAACGTCCCCTGTAAAGTCCCTTGCAAAGTGAACGACCTATTTGCCTTTAGTAAATCAACTCAAAGAATATAAAAACTGTTCATAACATGTCCAAGGACATGCTGGTAGGTTAATTGTCTGATGTCTAAATTGGCCATTACATGTGCAGTATATATGCATGTGAGTAGAGCTACAGCTAACGATTATTTTCAAAATCGATTAGTTAGCCGATTATTAGGTTCGATTAATCGGTTAATCGGATAAACAATAAAATAAAGTTTAAAAAATGGCTCCAGTGATAGGACTACTAGTTTGTATTGAGGTTGTAGTCCATCACAGGAGCAAGCTTGGAGCGGTGGAAGTAAAAAAGAAAAAAGATAGTGTGGTGTGCAATATAGTGAAATGGAAAGTGTAAAAATATACAGCAATGAATGCAGAATGGCACCGGCTATAGAGGACTACAAAACCCAGCAAAAGCACATTATACAGCGCAATGCAGAATACCGCCAGCTATAGAGGAATACAACAAATCGCAGCAATAGTACATAATAGCTGGTGATATTCTGCATTGAGCTGTATAATGTACTATTGCTAGGTTTTGTAGTCCTGTATAGCTGGTGGTATTTAGCATTGTACCACTTTATAATGTATTATTGCTGGGATTTGTTGTATGCGATGGTTTGTCCCTCAGCATCCTCACGCCCTAAACTCATTTTATAGAACGTGATGACTAAGGCACCTCAGACCACTGCAGCAGAGGGAAGAGATGCTGGAAGGACTGGTCCAAGAACAAGCCGGCTCCAAGAATCGGGTGAGTATACCTTTTTTTTTTTCATTTTTGACCTTAGGCAAAAATGAGCACTTAACCCTTGCAGTGCGGGGGTAGACCTGCTGAAAGGGTTAATAAAATCTTTACCCGCATTACTGCTTTAACAGCGTATTAATCATCACAGAACTGCATTCATTTGTGCATTTTCTATCTGTCTAGAGTTAAGCTTTAGTTCTAAAAGACCTACTGCAAACTCAAGCAGCTACTGTAAACCTATCATGAGACAAATATGGAGGCTGCCATTGCTGACCTCTTTTTGGAGATGCCAGTTGCCTGGCTATTTTCAGGACCCATGTTCTGTCCTTGGTGAGTCACTGACCTGGAACAAGTATATAGATTGGGAAAGCCAGAGAAAAGGAAAAAGTCCTTATTTACATATTTGTTCTGGGTCATTAAATTAAAGTATTGAAGTAAGTGGTCAACATAACAGCCAGGCAACTAGCAGAAGGATAGGTCTGCAATGGCAGCATCTATGTTTCTCTCATGATAGGTGTCCTCTAACAATATGTTAAAAAGCATTTGAAGCAGAGACAAAGGCTCTTTGTCTCTGCTTTATTTTCTACGAGTGGTAAATAAAGGACAGGATGGCCTCCAGGCTTAATGGGCCAGGAACTGTCAGATACTTAGCAGGAAACTCTATTTCACTACAGATATAGATTGACTTATATGTTACTCAAGTCATTTTGTGATTAACGTTATTAAAATTACCATTCTACTCCAATCTGCTGCCAAAAATTCAGATGTTGCTTCCTTGTAACCAAGGCAACTGGGGGCATTGTTTACAGTGTTTGTGTACTGCACAGATCTCCCCCATAAATGTAATTTTCTGCTCTGATGATTTATTGCTTTCCCCATCAGTTTTCCTCTTATTTTAAGATGGGACTAATCATATGATTATAGCAGGTAGACCCTACTAGTTAGCACTCAGGAAGGAGCAAGGGACTGGAATGCATGGGTCAGTATCTACTGATCAGTGTCAGGTAACGATCTGCAATAACGATTGATAAAGTGGAGCTAAACCCAGCAAATTAGCTGTTTCCCAAAATAAGTTAAGTCATGTTAGAGATGTTTAATAAATGATAATACATCCTAAATCAAAAACACCAATGTTGCTTCCTTATTTGCTTTCTGTAGGTTAGTGCATGTTCAATGTACATACATTCGAGGCATGCCTCTGGTCACAACAGACGCCGTTGGCAGCGTGTTTCCGTCAGCTCTCAATCAAACCTTTAAGTTCTCATTTGACTGGTGTCATAGCTGAGATCTGTAATTATGTGTGGGGCCTTGTGCCGGCAATAGACATTCCAATCAGTTGGATCTGTGGAGGCAATCTGTCCATCCACTGACTGACTCCTATAAAGGTCAGCTGTATGAACAGGCATTCTTGTATTGCTCATGAACTGTGATCAGAGTGAGCATACACCCCGCTGGTCTTATCTCAGTGAAACAGTGGTGACTGCACACAAAAAAAACTGCTATCTATAGACATTATCTGTGGAATTCAATAAATACATGAAAAGTGGAAGGAACTCACTGTGTTGAGATGGCTTTAGACATCAAAGTGCGGTTGGATGTTGGTTGATTAGCTGGTTGATTGTTATCAGGCATTTGAACCTTCTGGCGCTCCCATAACCATGGACAATTATATCTTGCTGCCATCTGGAGCCCTTGGAGCAAGCTTGAGGAACCACATTGCACTCATCTCTGGAACCAAGTTTGCAACCAGCAAACTCCCTTGAAGCTCCCCCCCCCCAGCAACCTCCCTGGCATCCCTTGGGCAGCAGTATCCACTCATGCCATGGACATTAAATTGTCCCCCTATCCAATGAAAATTGGTTGAAGCTAAATATTGTCATGAAATATGTCCTTTATGCTTACTGAACAAGGCAGAATAATTGTTGGCAATCTGCTTGATGTGGACACAATAACCTTAAATTCCTTTTGATACCATCATTAGGGCTTTGGATTGTCAACATGAGCAGGGCTACCTCTAGTAAAAATGATAAAAACAAATGCAATTATGTAATAAATTAAATAGTGGCTGAATTCACCAAGGCTGGGACCCATTTCAGTGTCATACTGGATGAAAGAGCCATTGCAAGAGCCATAGCACAGAATAGCATCACACATAAGAGGTACACAGGATTGATTTGTGTGCATGGATTAATGAAGAAAAATAGCTTTGGGGGGAGAACACAGTTGAAACAAGATAAATCTGTAATCAAGGAAGTCATCAAGGCTATGAGGTTTCCCCTTGAGGTTATCAGAGGAGTGAGAGAGGGGAGAGGAATGTGTGAGTCACTGATCTGTTCTATGCCTGGAGAAGAAGAGCTGGATGGTTGGACAATGGAGAAATAGGAGTCAAAGATCACACTGACAGGATAGTGAGGACAGTCGATGGTAAGGCTAGAGCTACATGGGTGACTTTAATCTCATGACTAAAGCTGGCCATGCACCAGTAGAATTGTGTAAGAAAATGTCAATTTTCAGAACATTCCCTAATGGTTAGTGGGGTCTAACTGACATTAGCTTTCAGCCGTAGTGACGAGGAAAATCAAAGGAGCTGGATGGAAAATTTGGACGAAGGAAATGGAAAACCTGCATGTGATTTTTGTTCGGAAAAAATCGAACATATTGTAATGCACAGAAATCTGTTTAATGGGTCTTGGATTTCAATCTAGTAGCAGGTCTAGATGAAACTTGTAAGGGCTTTCAAATTAAATTAACAGACTCAACGATGGCGAGATCAAATGCTTTGATGAAAAAATGACCTTTCAAAATTTTTTTTATCAGTCCATGGCCAGCTTGAGGAACCTTTCACACTATGCATTGCATTAATGCAAAGCATGATCAGTTAAGGCAGCCCATTAATTTTGAGTGAGCTGGCATCACACCTTAAGGCACTAAAACACATACCTGACCTTTTATTTTTCCCCACAATGCTCAGATGGTTCACATCTTTGTGTTGTGTACTGAAACACATTTATTGGTGTGCCATTTAAAATGAATTGCATTGCAACACCCTGACTGAAGTGCATTGTGGTCTTCACTGTGCAACATTGTGAATATGGCCTAAAACAATCACACAACCAAGCCATTTCTGTGACTGTGTGGGTTTCTACAATTTTTGTTCAGGGAATAAATCATTTTAGTAGAGGGGAATGGAAGTAACTTGAGCATTTCTCAGAAGATAGGAAAACATTTTGTACTATTAGCGGTGTGACTCATTTGGGGCACTGAGCTACTATCTGAAACCATCACTATTATCATGGGACTGATAGTCACCCATAAAGTTGTTGCTTTTGCAAACAGTGGAGGGAATTTATCAAAACTAGAGCAGATAGAATCTGGAGCAGTTGTCCATGGAAACCAATCAGCTTCTCACCCCAGTTTGTTCAGTTGAGATTTGAAAATGAAAGATAGATGTTGATTGGTTACTATGGGCAACTACTCCAGATTTTGTCTGCTCCAGTTTTGATAAATTACCTTCAATGTGTTGTAATGCAGGCATTTGATCTCGAGTGATTTTAGTTGCTGGCTCAAAAGTCACCCATGTAGCTCTAACTTTGTATTCGTGCCTAATATTTTACACCAGCTTTTCTTACGATGGCTTTTAAGGACAGATCTTCAGTGAGCCTACAAAATTGGTGATACTTGCTTTGAAAATTCGGGAATTCATGAAATGCTACTGGAAGTTCGGAGTAATGGGCATTGGGATACATTTTGTTTATGAGCACGCAGAGTGACCCTTTATCACAGAAATGTCTAAGGGCTTGATTTACTAAAGGCAAATAGAATGTTCACTTTGCAAGGGAATTTGCACTTTGCATGGGAGGTGAAGCTCTACTAACTTTCATCAACCAATCATGTGCAAGCAAAAATACTGTATTTTTAATTTTCTTTTGCAAGATTGGGTATTCTATGCAAAGTGAACATTCACCACATTCACGAAGAGGAAACGTCCCCTGTAAAGTCCCTTGCAAAGTGAACGACCTATTTGCCTTTAGTAAATCAACTCAAAGAATATAAAAACTGTTCATAACATGTCCAAGGACATGCTGGTAGGTTAATTGTCTGATGTCTAAATTGGCCATTACATGTGCAGTATATATGCATGTGAGTAGAGCTACAGCTAACGATTATTTTCAAAATCGATTAGTTAGCCGATTATTAGGTTCGATTAATCGGTTAATCTGAGATGGGCACCTTATACTGTAAGCTCCTTGATGGCAGGGACTGATGTGAATGCATGTAAAGCGCTGTGTATATTGTCAGCGCTATATAAATGCCTCTAATACTAACTTATGTATCCCTTAATTCTTAGGGATACATAAGTTAGTGCTACTAAGATTTGGAATTCTAGAGAGGCTCATAGCATTAGCCTTTAGGAAGGTACCTTCTCATTGTGGTACAAGCATTTGTCTGGATGAAGATATTCCCGTCTAAGTGGAGAAGTCATGGCTTTGGGTTTTTAACTGTGATGGAGCGTTTTGGTCCATCTCCTTGGAATTACTTTTAAACCCTTGTTGAAATATTTGAAACATTTCCTTGGATTCCAGTTATGAACCCCTAGAAGTGTTAATACAAAAATCCATACAATAACCCACCTGTACTAGTATTTTCTAAGTACAGCTGATACAATGACAGCTATAAGGAGCTTTGTATCACTGATGTCATTAGTTGAGCACTATGAACTCCTTTAATGCCATTGGTTCTTGTCTAATATTGGTCAGTCTAAGTGAGGTCACTGTTACAGAATGAATTTTCATAAATATTCTGGCAAATTAAAATTTCAGTAAAGTTACCAGTTCATGGTAACTTTCTAGGCCATGCCCTCATGTTGCGATGGGAGAAAAAACTGAACTAAACGGACCCATGTTAGGTCTACGGGAAGTCAGATGTAAGCAGATATGTGTCTGCTTACATCCCCTTACCTCCGATCCACTGTGTTCAGGTCCGCCAAAACGGAACTCTTTTTCTATTTTTTTGGGATGTAAAGGAATGGCCCATAGACTAACATCATTCTTCCGATCAGGTCCACCTAAAAAACTGACAGACGGATCTTATTGAAAGGGTCCTTAAGCTGGCCACAACATTTTTTGGGCTGAAAAAGAAAAAACACTTGATTTCCCATCCATGCTAAAGAGTGTGAATGGGGGAATTTTCGCTGCCAGCTATTGAATTTTGACAGCCGACGCCCGCAGTTGTCAGTGTACTGCAATGGTGACTGCAGCTGATTGGTTGCAGTCATTGTACGGTCAACAATTTTCCACCTGGCTCCTCTGGCACAAGCCAATTGAAAAATGACACCAGGGCCATTCGCAGATCGAATGTCAGCTGATTCAGCAGAAAACGAGAGAAATCCATTTTATGTATGACTGGCTTTACACATTTCTCAGCATGTATGTACTTAGTATAAAGAATTAGAAATCCACTATAATGATCCAAATGTATCACTGTGGCAAAAGTGTATAGATGACACATACATGCAGATTAAAAACAATTACAGCTGCTGTCATACTTGTTAATATTATAAATCTATCTCGTGTGTGTGTATATAACATGGAAATAAGCGTGGTCCAACATTATTTAGCATCTCCTGTCTGCAGTTTTGTAGCTATATCATTGTAATCATCTTTCTATTTGAGGTACAATAGGGGTATCTGTTTTGTCTTGCTACAGACACACAAATATGCTGTATAGGCAGTACCTTTAACAGAGGGCATGGATATCTTAAAATAGGTGTTTCTATAATAAGCACATAACTGGAAGGCTCATAATAAATATTAAAATTGATGATGGAGAGAATAGCAAGCGCTGCCTCTGTTCCCAGTAATGCTCTGTAACAGAATTTCTTGTTTACCATTTACTCAACTACTAAAACCCAACCATTAAAATCCCACATAAGCTTTAACATATTAATGCCATTTCAAAAGTCTTTCATTAAAGAATAAGTGCACTTCCAGACATAGTATGGTTACTCTTTTTGCCCTCCTTCCCCATCCTAACAGATCCTACTCTCCCCCTCCAAAGATGCATAATTAATGAGATCCCTCACCCACTTCCTCCTGTGCTGATTGATATCCTGAGTTGCAAGTCCTTTCTCTCCTTGTCTGGGAAATGGAGGCAGATGAACCTCATAGAACGTGATGAGGCTCTTCTCCTGGCTGGGAAACAGAGGTATATAAACCCCATAGAACTCTTTGGACTCTTCTCCTGGCCGGGAGACAGAGGTAGATGAAACTTATAGAAGTCTACGGGAGATGGAGGAAGATGAACCTCATAGAAGTCTATGAGGCTCTTTCTTATCCTGGCCTGGAGACGGTGGTGGATAAACCTTAAAGAAGTCTATGGGGCTTTCCTCCTGGCCTGGAGACGGTGGTAAATAAACCTTATAGATGTGTATAGGGCTCTTCTCCTAGCTGGAAGACGGAGATTGATGAACCTCATAGAATGGTATGGGGCTCTTCTTCTGGCTGGGAGACAGAGGTAGATGAAACTTATAGAAGTCTATGGGAGATGGAGGTAGATGAACCTCATATAAGTCTATGAGGTTGTTCTCCTGGCCTGGAGATGGTGGTAGATAAACCTCATCGAATTCTATGGGGCTCTTCTGGCTGGGAGACAGAGGTAGATGAACCTCATAGAAGTCTATGGGGCGCTACTCCTGGCCAGGAAACAGAGAAATATAACCCTCATAGAAGTCTATGGGACTCTTCTCCTGGACAGGCGATGGAGGTAGATGAACCTCACAGAAATCTATGGGGCTCTTCTCCTGGCCAGGAGATTAAGGTAGTTGAACCTCAAAGAAGTCTATGGGGCTTTACTGCGCAGGTGTGGACTTGTGGCCTAGAAGGTAAACAATCCCTGGGGCCGCAGGTATCGGATCAAGGGGGGCAAAAATGATAAGTGCACTTTGTTCTAAAGTGCACCTATCCTTTAAAATAATACCTGGTAATCTTGTCATGAAGGCCCTTGTTAAGGCACATAGATAGGGTGACAAGGCTCTGTTCCTGTCTGACAGGCTTCTGATGGAGACTGCAAGTGGCTGTTTTAAAACAAATTACACAAGCATGGTCCACTGTTGTCACCACCAGGAAATCTGCCCTGAGAAACGCCATGCAGCTGCTGCTGGAGCAGGTGCATGTAGGCAGGAAGTTGCTGCAAAGAGGCTGTGGTACATCAGCAGAACTGAGATACAACAAAGGATGAAATTAGATGAAAACTATTTTTTTTTTTATTTATTGGCAGTTGTTTATAACATACAGTGCTTTAGCAAGCTACGTTGTGAGAGAATGAAACAGTGCAAGGAGCCAATTAGTTCATGTGCTGACAACAAGCATACTGGTATGAGGAGAAAGCAGTGTGACAAAGAGATGCACTGATCACTGTGCTGCTTTTCCTATCACTGTCCAGTCACAGGCTGTGGGCGAGTCCAGGATAGCCTGGGCTCAGAGGAAGTGGTTTGAATGATGCTGGATGTCAGGGAACATTTAGTGGTGGAAAAGAAGTACTGTGGGGGAGAGCTATAGAGGGAGAGGAGTATTTCACCAAAAGCTGTTTTTGTTTTATCTTGTAATGGGAAATAATTTTTATTTTGTCATTTTTGGCTGGAGTGCTGCTTTAATGCAGACACTTACTTACTGATTCATGTGTGGTTTAAATTTTAATGAGAGGTCTAATATGAGATAAAACAAGTACTAAAACTAAAAAGAAAAGAACAAACATAAACTATAACAAGGGCATCAGAGTTCAAAGTTCTTGCCTTTCACAACCCTAATCCTCATCCCCTGGGGTGATAACCACCATTGAAATAACTGCTGTCGGGTTTTTAGGGGCCGTGCACACAGGTGTTCTAGTTACCTTTGTAGAGGGGTCTTCTGCCATGATTCTAGTGGTTTTATGATGTATGAGAAGACTGTCCTTAGACTGTGTACCTGAAAAGGGAGATCCTTACTTAACCTCTGAAGTTACACTGTGTCTGCTGGGTTGAATTACGGCTTCTGTTTCTGCAAAAGGTCATCAATACAAATTTTCAAAAAGTCAGGTTTAAGCAGCAATAAATGGTGCAAGTGAATTTGTATAGTCATTGTGTATTTGCAAGTAATTCTTATAGAGCATACATTGTGTCAGGACAACAATGATCATATCCAAAAACCTAAAGCCATTTAAAAAGGAAAACCTTTTTTTTTTTCATCCCTCTTACCTGTTTTGCAGGTTTTTTTAATTGAGAAAACATATGCACCTACCCAGCGAATTTAGCTGCAATGCGCTCCTCAGCTGCCACAGGCCAGCTTCCCCTTTGACGTCATTGGGAGCTGGCTATCTTCTCCAGGTTCTTACAGCCGGCCCCTGATGATATGTGAGTGGCTATAGATTTGCTAGAAAAAAGATAAAGGATTTAAAGAAAAACTCTGGGCAGAAAAAAAACTTAAAGGGTAATTCCACTTTCAATTTGGCAAAATGGAATTGCCGCCACCAATATGCCCCCTCTCCCCCCTGCTGCTGCTCTTACTTTTAACTAAATGCTCCTTCCCCTACGTGGCTGCCAGTGTACTATCCGTACTCTGTGCACAGCAGCGCAGCCCTGTGCTTGGTATTTCAAACTTCGATCGCAAATGGCAAGCACATTGGTCCGGGTGGTCACCTGACAGGGAAAGTGGAATTACCCTTTAACCCCTGGGGGCTACCCCTGTAATGCAAAATTTAAGTGCTCATTTTCATCTAGGGTCTAAAATAACAAAGATATACTCACCCCTAACCTCGGTCACACGGTGTTGGAATGATAGCTCCTTAGACTTTCAGAGCAGAGGGGGAGAGAGGCTGTGGGGACTGGTCTAGCAGCTAGGCGGTAGAGTATATCTTTGTAATTTTAGACCCTAGACCAAAAAAAGCACTTAAACCTTGCAGGGGGAGGGGGTAGAGGGGCGGGTTGGCGGTTCTGCCCAGAGTTCTTCTTTAAGGTACATCTAAGGTCTTCTAGTGTGTATGTTATATTTCACATTCAACAGCTCCACATTCTGTAGTAGAAGTTAATGTGCATATTTTGAGTTTTTTGCAATACAAGACTTTTAGGGCCCATTCACACCAGATGGGTTAGAGTGGCCGCCGTTTTAAACGCAGCCTCAACACACAGACATGGCAATTTGTCTTTTGCTTTGCTGGGGACATGTGCAATAATAAGACCGAAACTAGACATGAATTATGTTAGTAAACCTTAACCACAGATGTTACTTACTTGTTCATGGTTCAGTCTAACCACAACCTGAGTAAATTTCCACACTGCTCCTTCTGAACATTGCTATGTGCAAATAACAATTGAGGCGATAAAAAATCACCTTATAAAATTCTATTTTAAGTGCCACCTGTCCTAGATTTACAGGGACAGCCTCAAGTTTTTAGAAACGTCCTTCATTTCTGTAATTATATTTACATTAAAGGTGGGTTAGTCAATTTTTTGATAACTTTTCAAATTATCTTGGCTTTGTAAGGTAAATATTTTAGGGTATTAAAAAAAGGATTGTGATATTGTAGTGGACTGTGGGCTCCACAGATAGTAACTAGCTAAGGGGCTTTTGTTTGCTTCAGATTGGCTTATCATTCCGATACAAGTCTATGGAAATTCAAAACCCACTGGTTCAAGTAGGTTAAATGCAGGTCACAAGGAGGTCCACTGCAGGTCACAGGGAGGTCCCCTGCAGGTCACAAGAAGAGCCACTGCAGGTCTCAAGGAGGTCCACTGCAGGTGAATTGTACCTGTCATTGAATTGTGAGTGACCTCAGAGGTGTCTCAAACAGATGTCAAACTGTTGCCACAGGACCAAAGCCTGCTGACACTGGTCCATAAACTGTATTTGAAATAACTACAGAAGGTGACCATTTTAATAAAACGAATTATCTTTCATCATCGTCTCTTTATTGCCTCTTCAGTGAATAACTCCTTCCAGGATTGTATGTGGGGGAGAAACTTTGCCTACTGCGGAGGTTCCAGTACCACAATGATTGATTCTAAGAGTAACTCGAATGTGCATCCTGGACTGTGGGCTCATGGGAGATTCCTGTGGCCCAGTCCCTGTGCTGTGATAGGAGCTATCGTGGTTAGATAGAATCCTATGTAACTGCTGTTGTTACTGTTGACTGAATTGACTAATTAACAAAATATGGGAACTGAAAGGTGTCAGTAGATGTGTTATCTGATTTCATTTTGGTAGGGAAATATATCAAATTTCCTTAATGTGTAGAACCTCTTTAATTGCCTTGATGATAACTTCAATGACAGAATATTTAAGGTTCATGCTAGATATGAAACGGCTTATATTAGATTGTGTAATACAGAAGAAAATGCCATTTTCAGTAAAGTCAAAGATTGGAATAGTTTCTGACAACCTTTTCACTACAGATGGAAATAAAAAATGTTATGTCTTTTCTAATCAATTCTTAAAGGGATGGTTTTGTCTGGCATTTACTGCTCTTCTTTTTCTGTTGCTAATACCTCCTTCTATACATTCTATTGAGTTTCCACTCTGCATTGTGTGCTTGCTTGTTGATACAATGGCTGACAAACCCCTTTGTTTTCCAGTGGATCAGTGCAATTAATCTTATATTCTGCTCAGGACACTGGGACTGAATGTCTAAGCCAGGAAGAGTCAGCATGTGATATGTGTAATACACAATACCAAGATGTCTCCTCAGAGTTCCTGTTCTTGGAGGCAGCACTGACAATGGACAGCAAGAAAGCTTGGGCACACAATCTTATTTGAATTGATGATCAGCCAAAGCTTTGCTGCATGGCTTTTGTCTTTCTGGGTCATTCTGGCCAGTCAGTAGTTTACATGAAAAAGGTTATCCTGGGGTATCTGCTGACACCTATAGTCATGGGGATCATCTAATTTCTGCAGTAACTTCAGTTTACATGTTTGATTTGCACCTAGTGCCAAAATGGAGGTAATGATTTCAGGGAGTAAACCAAAAGACATGAATGTGCACCACAGTACAGTAGTTTACTAAGCTAGAACAATTAGAGAAGTTTTATGTGTCTTTGATGCTATTTATTCTGCATGCCACAATGAGCCCTATCATTGGAATGACTGCATGAAAAACTAACTCTCTGAACATAAATAACATTATTTAAAAACCAGTCTACCCATAAATAAGTGTTTTTTACGAAAGAGCCCTTGGACCATGCTAAAAAAAATATGAAACATAATTCTGAGTTTGAAAGTCAGAATTCTGTGTTTAAAAGTCAAAATTTTGCATTTCAAACTCAGAATTTTAAAAATCGAATTCTGAGATTAAAAGTCAGAATTCTGACTTTCAATCTCAGAATTCTGACTTTCAATCTCAGAATTCTGACTTTAAATCTCAATTCTGACTTTCAATCTCAGAATTCTGTTTTTAAAATTCTGAATTTAAAATTTCGAATTCTGACTTTTAAACACAGAAGTCTGACTTTAAAACACAACATTCTTACTTTTAAACTCGGAATTATGTTTCAGATTTTTTTTAGCATGGGCCCAGGGCTCTTCGGTAGATTTTTGCATCCTATATTATATAAACACATAGAAAGCCAATGGCAGTGTATAGAAGAGTGAAATATATAATAACATGTTCACTGCATAAGCAGCCTTTGTGTCTGTAAAAACAGCCTTGTTAATGCAGAAGGGTATGGGCGGTCTCTTAAATAGCTGTCAAGAGCAGAGCCCCGACCTACTGCATGTAAGAACCTATAGGAAAATGCTTTGCACTGTATAAACCGCTAATCACAGCTGTAGCTGAGTACCATTGTTCATATGAGTCAATTAATCTTATAAGCAATTGGTTGAGGAGGTGACCTGACTAAGCATATTAAATGGCCATCTTCAAGAATCTCACTTATTCAGTCAATAAGTTCAATGGACAATAAGGATGTAAATTGTTAGAGTAAGCTATATCATCCAATTAGATTTCACTTTACTGTAGTCAGATCAAGAGTACATTTCTGGTTGCTGTGGATTGCTGCATTCTAAACACTATCAGTGGTCTTTGCACTATATATTCAATAAACTGATCTGTTTATTCCCTCATCCTCTTCTTCACAGCCATCATATCTTTTCTTTGACATTGTAATTGCTGTTCATGTTATAAGGAGCAAGTCAAATCTTGCTGTGCAGATGTGTCAAAAATCTGTCAAATTCCTGGTCACACAATGCTGAAGGTCTAAGGTGTGGCCTCAGTCTGTTGAAATTAGATTTTAAAATGTCAGTCAAGCCAGACTGACATTTCTGTTGTCGATGGACTGTGATAGGATGAATCATTCACTAAGAATCTTGTGAGGGTCTTATGCACTCTGTAAAACCATTATATCCCCATTCAAATATTCAGCCTTAAGGGGTTTTCAGGATTATAAGAATTCAAATGTGGTCTTTATTGGTCAAACTTTTCTAAATTGAAGTGTTAAACAGGGTTTATCTTGCATAAAGGGGACAGACTCAGCTAGTAGTTTCGAAGGTGATCCATGCACAACACAGGGACAACCAAGAACACTCCAAAGCAGGTTTGTCCTGCACTTTTATCCAGCAAGGCAATAAACAAACCAAATTCAATACAGGAGGAATTTGTACAGCAAATCCATAGCATAAAACAAACAAAACATCTGCTCGCCTGAGCTACTAACTAAACGTATGTCAGTTGTGAATAACAGTGCGCCTTCTAATGGGTTCCCCAAACAAACAGGCTGCTCCCGTGCCTTTTTAATGTTGTGTCAGCAGTCAACCTTTTCACCCAACAGCAGGATCCCACAGCAGAGTGCGCGAGAGAAAGAACCCCTTTGAGCTTAGGTCAGTTGACATATAAAAAGGCACATGTCCAGCTGAGAATAATATGAGATCTGGTTATCCGGTAAGATGTGGACCTAGGAATGGAGGTTTATCCCGCCCAAAGCTATACAAAGCCTACCCAGACCAAAATTTTTTGAAATCCGAGAAAACAAAAGTTTTTTTTTTCCATAACAAATCCTGGAATCCCTTATCATGTGTGGGTGACACATATACACTGTTCACCATACAACCCAACTTTCTGAGATGAGAAAAGGGACACCTACCATAGCTGAATGTATTAGACAATGGACACACCCCTGCTACACCCCCAGTTATGCAGACCATACACAGTTTATATGCCAAAAATTACTGAGTAATACACAAATAGTTTTTTTCCACCATTGCTTTTCTGGTATATTGACTTTTTAAAATAGCAAACAAGATAATTAGATAGGATGAAGGTTTTAGTGCATAATAACAATTTTGGTAATTATATTTCACATTTTAATATCTGCAAATCAGACCAAAAAAGAGGGACAACTGAGGAGAAAAGAAGGCCAGAGGGATTTGGTTCCAAATGAGGACGGTCCCTCCAAATGAGGGATAGTTGGGAGGTATGTGTCCACAACCCTTCCAGACAGTGCCTCACAGTTGGTTGATGCTTTGTAAATAATAGAAAATGCATCACCTGCTATGTGTACAAATGGGGTCATCATGGCGTGAGAAAGCGTCCTCATTTTTTTCTTGATAACTCATGACTGGGAGGGGACCGTTTAGCAGGACAGAGACGGCAATCAACAAGTCATAACTCAATGTAACGTTGTGCTATCAGATCTTCCTCTCAATATGCATACCTCTGAGACATGTGTTTGGACAGACACTTAGATTTTATCTAGGAAATGTCGACAGGCTTTGCCCAACACATGCATAGATAACATGTAATCACCTTGAGCTACTCTTTGCGTTGTTGGTGAGATGTTCAGGTGTGCAGCATGGCTTTGTCAACGTGATGTAACTTGGTACAAATAATGCATCACTGTACCACAGCAGAGGTGGATAAAAATACATAGCTACCAAAGGAATAAGTGTCTTCTAAAATAGGTCATGTTTATTTAATTAGAAAAGTGTGTGTTGTTGTGTGCAATATATGGCATGTACAAATACATACATACGTAATCTGCATTTCTTTATTGTTTGCAATAGAGGTAACCTTATCCATGCTTTGCATTATTTATTTTTGTCATTGAATGCAATATTCCCCCTCGGGGACATCTGCTCTTCAGTACGCTAACTCTCCAATTTAAAGGCAGCATACATTTTTTTTGTGTATTGTGTAGCCATTATATGGCCAGATTTAGGCACAAAAGAGATGCTTAGGCCCAATGGTAAACTGAAGATAGAAAACATTTGTGGTTTATGCAGCATGTCAGCACACAGTTGGATGGCCAGGCTTTGCTAAGCCCTTTGCTGTAATAAGGTTTATGTGCTGTTTACTAACTAACGGGCTCTAGTTCCGTATTGCGGGCCAAGTGACAATGGGGGAGATTTATCAATTCTATCTCACAGCAAGGCAGTGCAAAACAGCAGCAGAGAGACGGATTTTGAGACAGTAACTATACAATTGTAACTGCAGTTGAAAACAACAATACAAAGCAAAAATTGTGTGTGCGTATATATACTGTATATATATATATATATATATATATATATATCTAACTAATCGATTTTGAAAATAATCGTTAGCTGCAGCTCTACTGCTGTAGGTAACACTTAGAGACCCTGTCTGCAACTGAACAGTGAAAAAAGAGAGAAGCATCAGATGGATAAGCTCAGCTCTGTCACTCTGCTCTTTCCTGTTATCAGCATGTTCCTTGATAGCACATAAGCACTGCAACTCAACGTACTAGAACCTTGTGCACCTTGCGCTGCTTCTCCCCCAGTCTGTGCTCTGTTGTACAAGGATTGCAAGAGGCTGATAACAAGTAAAATTCAGGTACTTACAGTGCTTATACATTTAATGATGCGTTATTAAATACAGAGCTTCATTACTACATCACATGAATGAATGCCTCTTGCATGTGCTTGGAGTTTAGCTTTAATTCATACATTCCTTCCTGTGCTGTTTAAAAGTAACATTGTGACAGTGTAAAACAGGTTCCTGACCACGCCATGATTTTGCATGTTTTGAGTGTAAGGCCCTTTTACACGGGCGCCTTCAGTTCCGTTCAGCAGGGGTTGCGTACCACGGAGCCCTTGCTGATTGGAGCAGTTCAGAACAGATGTTATTGTTGTGACATCCATGTCCGTCCATATTTTTCAAATGACATTACCGGACCCATGTTGGTCTAAGAGCAGTTGAATGTAAACGGACATGTGTCTGTTTACATCAGATTACCGCTAGCTTGCCACGATCAAGTCTGGGAACTCTGTTCCGTTTTGGTTTTCTGGACCTGGCCAGAGTCGGGGGTAATCAGATGTAAACAGAGGCGCGTCCATGTAGATCTGGCTGCCCGTAGACTCACATTGGACTTCCCATCAGATCCGTCTGAAAAACTGACAGGCAGAGCTGATTGGAATGGCCGTGTGAATTTGCTCTAAATCAGTCTCAACTAAAATGATCATTTGTCACAGATTTTTTTCAACATTGTCTACGTTAGCTGTACGGGATCTCAATGCAAATATAAAAGTTAAAAACACATTGTTTAGAGAATTAACATCCTGGGGCCATTAAGATACATGATAATTGACTCAATAAAAGTGAGAGGACCCGGCTAGGCAGATCCTCCAAATACAAAATAACAGATTCATATGTTTTGGTAAACTTGCCCATCACTCCCGTAAACATAAAGAAATGTTAACATCTCACTATGTGAGATGACGGACTGAAATATCATACCTAAAAAATGCTGCTTCAGGTTCCCTTAAAGAAAACTCCAGTAAACGCCATAACAAAGACTAGAGGCCACCACCTAAAACTGGTGGAGAAAAGATTTAACCACAAGGGGCGCAGGTGTTTTTTTTCAGTTAGGCGATTCAAGTCTGGAACTCGCTGCTACAAGCAGTGTTATCAGCAGAGAGTATTGAAGCATTCAAAAAGCATTTAGATACCTTTGTCAGAGACCTAACATATAGGGGTACAGGTACTCTTAAAAACAAGGTCACAGGGACTCGTGTACACACATACACATGCACAGTCACACACAGATACACAAAGGTTGAACTTGATGGACCTGTGTCTTTATTCAACCTCAAATACTATGTAACTATGTAACAAGCCCCATAGAGGTCTATGTGGCTCTGCAGCGCAGATGCTGGTCCCAGGAGCCAGATCTCTGTGAGTATGCATCTACGGAGGAGGAGGTTGGGCTCTGAGATGTCTGATATCCTGAAAGTGCACTTATTCTTGAACTATTGGCTATATTGTAGAAGGCCTAAGCACTGATCTTTCTTTTTCTGCCAGTCTGATCTTTACTCCTTCTCTTCAGCGGAGACCACATGGCTAAAAGCCTAGGCTTTGTGAGCTGCACTGTAGAGACTTTGGAGCAGCATTCTCTCCAGGACAGACGATCTGCCATTCAGTAACCTTTTATATTCATTTCAGTAAGATTGTCAGCATTATGTTAACTTTTGAGTATAGGTTGGCTTTAAGACTAGCTTCAGGTGGGGGACTTGCAGTCCATCAAAAACCTTTTAACAATGTAATCTTATTGAAATCAAGGGATAAACTGTGAGGGAGTTTGTGTTAACTCTCATAATGCTGAATCAGACTCTTTATCTAAAGCCTGTTGGAAAAAAAAAGATAACCTCTGATGCTATTGGCAGGCATGACCACTCCCAGGATTTAATTGATAACCATTATCAATTTTTGCCAGGTATTATGGTGTATTACACTAAACCTTATTATTATTATTCAGTGACTATGCACAATCTATCTGCAGTCAGCTGAGTAGCATGACTGGGGAGTGGACATATTGTACAATTGCCTCTCAGATACACCTGGGTGTGTTGCTCCAGCTAGTCTTGACACTTTCATGTCACTGGTGGTTCATGTGTAACTTGCCTGCAGGCTACATAGCTTCCTTCCTTTCACTCCGATTTCAAACAGTTTTATGACAATTATTATGTATTTTGAAAACCATCTGGGAGGTTTTCCTTAAAGAATGAAGCGATGAAAAGCAGCAGAATAGCTTTTGAAGTCTTCCAGTGTGAGCTAATGGTGTCTGCATGGCAGGGATCTGCAGACTGCTGGATGAGTTCATGGAAATCAATTTGAAATGCAATTTGTGATATAATAGAAGAGCCGAGGGCTGAGTTATGGGTCATATTTATGGATCTCAGGAGCAGCTAATTATTAGTGGTTCTAGAATTCCACGGTGCTCTGTGTAATGAAATGGAGGGCTAAGTGTTCGATCCATAACTATGAGGGACAAGAGAGCAGAAAGCTGGCACACCAAAGAGAGCACAGCTAGGAATTCCCTGATGAGGAGCTCTTTACATTTAGTGGCCTGTCATTCAGTGTCAAGCTGCTGGGAAACCTTCAGGTTCAAAGTCTTCAACATGGCACTTAAAAATTCTATAAGATCTCTATACTACTATCTATGTGATCAATGCAGCAGTCATCTTTTGCCCTGGTATATCACTGCTGTTCAGATGAGAATGAACTAGACTAGAGTATGCAAGAACTCGGCTGGGAGTATTGAAAGCGAGCAAGTACTAGACTAGAGTAAAATATTTTTTAGAAAAGGCTCCCTGTAAAGAGTTAACACTTGTCCTGCTGCTCGCTCTGCTGATCTTCACTCTCTTGAAGAGATATGGTGGCCTATGGTGGCCGAGTCCTTACCATCCGACACACTTCTGGGAGTGTTGGATGCCTGGTGCCACTGATTGCTGTGGTTCCATCTGCCATGTCACTGCTATGTCCTGTAGTGGTATAGGGAGGGAGGGGTTGGATGGAACCACAGAGCACAGAGAGTGACTGGGCATCTGATATTTCCCTAAAGTGTGGTGGATACTGAAGATTCTTCAGTCACTGTAGCTGTTTGAGAAATAAAAGGTCGTTGGTGCCTTTGGCAGAATAGGTAAGTGTTAACATCTTTGTTTACAGGTATCCATTTTTAAAAGAACGCCTTTATCTAGCAATTAAAGGGTTAGTACACCTCAAATTGATATCTCAGGTTTGGTAGATGTTGGAATGGTGAATCACTTTTCAGTTTATTGTATTTCTCAGAAACTCAAGTGGCAACAAGAACATTCACCGGCCGCTGCCATTACAGGGAATCTTCACTTTCTCTGTTATATTTATTATTTAAAGAGATACTGATAACCCCCCCCCAAAAAAAAAAAAATATTAAATAAAAAATATGCCTGCACATAAGCTCATATGTTCCAAGCGTTAGCTAAATGCTGGGCTAAAACTTCCAACTAACTAGGGGCTGTTGTGGGGAAGGGAGATATAAGAGTCTCTTAAACATACATTATGACAATGCAATTAGACTGCATCTACTGCACTAAGGGGAAAAAGCTACAGGAGTTACCAAGAGATTTATGAAGCTGTTGGGTGTCAACAGCTAGAATTGGTTTTGGTGGAAGCTTACAATGGAATTTTCATTTTATATTGGAATCTCAGAAATGATTAATACTCTGAGTAAGGCCTGACAATTTTAGTTCAATGTTACTAATAGGGATGCACCGAAATAGAATTTTCAGACCGAAACCAAACATACAAATTTGGCATGCCAAAACCGAAAACATTTTTTAAAATATTTTTTGTTTTTTGTTGTTGTTACTTTACAGTCAGGGGCTCTGGGGAAATATCTGGATTCTAAACAGACCCCTGATATTTCCTTTTGAAATAGAAAAAGAGATTGAGGATTGACTCTTTACTGAGTGCTCCTGTCCATTCATAAACTGTGGATATAGTATGATTTACTATGTCCACAGTCATGAATGAACAGGAATTTGTGTAGGGCTATTCCTCTTCATTCATAATTGGGGACACAGTAAACATACTATGTCCTCAATTATTTACAAACACTCAGTGATCAGCTGATTGTTGAGTGCTTGTAACTGCTCTCCATCCTGACTCCTTTGGCTGTCACAGGAGTCTGGGTGGAGACAGCGGTCTCCTCCCCGCCCGGCTCGGCCTCCTTCTCTACTCCCCACTGGGCACTGCTCTGTGTTAGAGGGGGCATGGAGCAGTGCCCAGATAGGAGGAGAGAAAGCATGTATGCACCGTAGTTTCAGCCAAAAAATGGTACTTTCAGCATTTTGCTCAAAATACCATTTTCGGCCAATATATTTTGGCTGCCGAAATTTTGGTGCATCCCTTATTACTAATAGAAAACCACCTTACATCTGTGCCTGTGCTGCAGTTCCAGCTTTTACCAGCAGGTTTTATCAGAAATTGAATTTCTGGGTCATGAAGGGTGCCTTCAAGTTGGTATAATGACAGCTAAATATATTAATTTGATATGAACTGATTAACTGGAAGTCCCTTTTACCTGTTCATTTTTGTAAAGATTAGGGCAGAAAAAAGAAAGGCCTGTGCTCAGAAATATAGGAAAGTGTTTTATCTACTACATAAAGAGGGGCATGGAGAAGGTATGTGTTTTCTCTGCTGGATAGAGTCCTGCATAGAGTATAAAGAGCATGTAAATGTTTTATCTGTTGCATAGAGTGCAGGAACACTGATAACAGAAGCACAAAATTGAATCTCTTGTAAAGATTATGTTGATGATGTGTGTTGTTCTCTCTGTTGGTCTATTCCTATGTTCTATTTGTACTGCGTTGACACAGGGATTTAACTGACTGCTGCTAGGATCAGAAAGGAATTTTTCTTGAAAATACAACTTTAAAGGATTTTTGGCCTTGTATCAGTGGGATTTGTAAGATGTAAGGTTGTTTAAAGATTGAATACAATGGACACATGTCTGATCACCAGTGTAACCATGTACTGGACCTATGTATGATCGTATGTACTTATGTGCAAAACCCTCCACTGTCTTTAAAGCTGTAGTGTGGAAAATGTACTAAGCTAAGATACTTGCTGGATAGAGAGAGAGCAACATAAGATGCCAGATCTTACCTTTCAATGCCTGTACAGCTCCTCCTGCAATTCCTATGGAAATGCCAACTTTTAGAAGGTAAGCTTACTCCCGAGAAGTGCCTAGGCCTGGCATGACATGGCTTTGTGTATTGGGCAGACACTGTACCTACTATGCCCATACTGGAAGTGTCTGGATATCTTGGGGTATCTGGGCCACTGTCATTATCCTTTACATAATAAAAGTAATAATTAGACATATGCGATTCGGTTCGTTCCGAAATTCGTTTTGGACGGATTTTCGGAAATTCGGAGATTTGGATGCATCTGAATTCCGAATTAAAGCTAAGACGAATGCAAACGAATCCGAAATTCCCGATTTCCCGAAATTCGTTATTAAACGAATTTCGTTGCAGCAAAACGACATTAGGAAAAAAAAAATATAACAGTTACCTTCTCCAACAGTTCCTTGGTTAAAGTACAGAAGCAATAGCGTAGAGGATAGGGTTTTAGCGGTACAGGCTTGCCGTTGTGAAGTTCGCTGGTTCAAGTCCAGCCATGGGAGAGTGAAGTTTTTTTTTTTTTTCATAAATGAATTTCGGCCGGACTACCGGTAACGAATTTCGTCCGAAACTAATTTAATTTCGGACCCGAAAAACTAAACTAATTTTTTTTTTTCAAAACGAAACTAAACTAAACAAATTTTTTGCTGGTGCACATGTCTAGTAATAATGCCTTTGCTATGAAGAAGGGACCTTGGATTATAACTTTATCCCACTCTACAGGTTTACTTTTAAAAGGGTTTCCATTGAGATAGCAATTGGTAGCTATTGCTTGCAAAATGCAAGGTCTGCTAAACTTTTAGACACCTCACCCCATGTAAAAAAAAAAAAAAAATCAAACATCATGAGAAGAAACAAGGTTCTGCACAATGCTGCAGTGTCTTCTCAAGAGATTTGGGATCCTCAGATTTCCCACCATCACAACTGGAGACCCCCTTCACACCAGGGTTTCCCCCTTTCACATCAGCAGCCCCCCCCTGCTCCATACATCAGAAGCTACCTCCTCTCCCAGCAGGACACCCTTTCACATCAGAGTCCCTTCCTTTAGCGAAAATTTGAAGGCACCCCCCCAACAAAGCCAGAAGGTACCCTGGTTCAGAAAGACGACTATTTCAGGAGCCTATAGGAAATAAAGATTTTAGGAGTACAAGTATCGTTTTTTATAGAGCTCTGCGAATAGCTCTTCTGAAGTGATATTTCAGGCAGTTATTTAAATATTACCATTTTAATCCAGTTGTATATTTATTGAAGAATAATTGTGTATTTTTAAGTACAATAAGCTATGTACCAGCCTTTGATATCAGCTACTGTAAACTTCTGCACAGCAGTTTTCAGACAGAAAACACAAGGATGACCTCATGAGGGCTAGGGTTCATGTAGATGGGTGCCGTATTGAAGTGCACTTCAAATGCACATCTTCAGATTTCCATGTACTTCAATGATGAAGTATGGATGACTGTTCTGAGGCTGTGTTTGATCTGCTTTGCATTGCATTTCTTTGCACACAGTAGATACTACTGATCCATTGTAGGCAAAGCATGTCAAATTTAGCCCTTTCTGCGTTTAACATTCTGACCCCTATATATGAGCAGTGCCACATTTCAGTGCTAAAGGCGGCATTCAGTAATGTCTGTCTTCATGAACCCTTAATGTGCTGCAGTTCCCTCATTGTCCATCCACAAGCGCTGTAGTTTTTTTTCAAACTTTATTGAAATGTCACAAATTGTACAATGCGCACGCCCATGTGAATGAGCCCTTAATGTGTGTTGCATTAAGGAAGCCTTCATATATGTTACAATATGTTGTGGCGCTCTGAAATGCACATGCATCAGAGCTTTCAAATTAAATGGCAATGCAGTGCGCTAATGCATGTAGCATTTGTTATGTGCATTATGGTAACACGTGTTAACACACTGGTTACTACAACGTAAGGTAGTGCAAAAGTGTGTTTTAGCTCTAAGTATTTAATCAAAATATCTTGCACATACAGCATGGAAAATGTAGATGTATGCAGCACCAGCTCTATGTTTGCAGAAACTGGATTGTTTCCGCAGCCTTAACCTCCAGAAGGATTTTGATGTGACTATACACTTCCAGGTGCAGAAATGCAAATTTAGCACTAAGGAAAACCATTGCAATGTCTCGATGTCTCTCTGTAAAAACAGGAGTGGCCTGTGGACATTCACCCCATTGCTAAGGCTTTCTTGGGTTACATCCTATAAATACCACCTCAAATGCCTGTAGCTGGCAGGTGCCCTTTAAAGCCACCTTGTACTGCCAGCAATGCAATTCAACACTTCCACTGGAGAAATGGCCCCATAATGTGCCAAGGCTACATCTATTTTCATTGTCTGTCCATGGGAAGCACCCCACAGCCCCAACTGAAGTGTCAGCTTCCTGATATTCAGAATATACTGTAGGTGCACCTCTCCTCTCCTGGAAGTCGTAAAGCAATGCTTTGTATTATTGGGAGAATGTTTTTCTTCCACGTGCCCAGTACTGTGAGGGCATTTCCCATGAAAGGCCTGCAAACTAAAGGAATGTTCTAACATCTTATGGTTCCCTCTCCTCAATAAAATTGTTGTTTTTATAGTTTTGCATCAGTACAGGTTCACTTTATGGGTCCTTCACACCAACAGCACGCACCAAGGCGCTGTAGTTTTTTTTCAAACTTTATTGAAATGTCACAAATTGTATCGCAAGACACTGCGGTGAATAAAAGTACTGCATGTTTTATCTTTTTTTTCAGTGCACACCATCACAACGCAGTGGTGTGAACTGACTTAGTAAACAAGGCCTCGTCTGCGCATTAGGGTAAGGCTGCTGGTGTAAACGGGCCTTGATCCTTCTGCCTCAGCACTGGACTTCTTGTGCTGGAGTTCCTTTTACATGCTTTTTATTTCCTTTTATTTCTGAAATCCACTTCTTATCTCTAACTTGTGTGTAAATTTCCAGTTGGCATTGTGTTGTGTTGTAACATGGGTCCTGGTAAGTAAGCCGTGTACAATTAAATGTGGCATTTCTTTGTGTGCTGGATGGGAAGCTTTCTCTTTTCCCTGACGTGGATCTGAGAGGAGCGGGGAGGACATTCCATCTGTGCAAAACACGTTGCTGCTCGTTCTAACACAAATAGCTTGAAATAAAAGAGCATTACCCAGATTTCTCAAAGCTGTCAGTATGGATAGCATTTCCCTTTACATTCACATCAATCTTTCCCATACACAGCTTAACCCTTCAGCTCCTCACAACACTGGAGCGCTTTCTGGATTCTACACATGTACACACATTTCTTATTTCTCTTTGCCGCCTACCAGTGCATCAAACGTTGCTTTGAAGTGATCTTTGTTCTTTAGCATTGCATTGAATTTAAAGGAACGCAACATGCTTTGCTTGTATGCAGTATATGAGAATGCATGGAAGCCCAAAATCTTTTTCAGTAGGTTTGGCATCACTCCTAACTGTATACAGTTTTCTTAACATAGAACCAAAACCAAATTTGCTTTAGATTTGGATAGAGTTAGAACCACTGTCGGGTTTGTATTGTTGTCTATGTCCCTGTTAGGCATGTTCATTCTCTCTAATTGTCCTGATCATTAGTGTCACCAGTAGGGATGAGCTTTGAATTCGGGTTGATGATGAGATCGACCTGAACTCTAGCTGTTTGAGGTTCGCCAAACAGGTGAACTTAATTATCCATTTTGGCCTGTTTGCTCACCCGAACCTCTGGCTGCTGCTGCAGGTTGAGGTGATTCATTATTACCACCATTAAATGAATTAGTCCCTTCCCTGACCCTCCCTTCCCTGGGTCACCTCATTGACCAAATATGGTCATGACCATATTTGGTCAATTAAATCATGCAGCATCACTGGCAGGCTTGTTGACTTTCAGCTGCTCTCTTTCACCAAATATTTTGTCAGATATGTCAGGCATCATCTCTGGCCGGCTTGTTGACCTTCAGCTGCCGGCCGGTGTGCTTTCTGTTGCGACAAGAGTGCACCGGAAGCAGAGTAGTCATGAGCAGGTTGTCATATTTTTGTCGGCAGGTCCTCATGATTGATGATGGGCATACATCGCTGGGTGACATCATTAACATTTGATCTACATTGTGGGACAGTATTTGGGGATTTTTTAGTAAAGGACTTTTTCTAAAGTTTCTGTATTTTATTTACTTTGTAATTATTTTTCTATGAATGAGTAACCATCACTATTATGCTATTATTACAACTTACTTATCCACGTACTGGGATATCTGGAGGCCCCCTTATGTTAAAAGGGGGTTCAGATTCTAATACATGCCACCATCCCCCTCCCATCGCAGACCCCAACATCCTCTTGGAGACCGGATGTGGGGATGGGGCCTTTCAATTCTACAAGGCGCCTTACATTAACTTAATTGTATCCTTAGGTACTTAACAGTTTTATTTGATGCACATGCATGATATATAGTGAAAAACATTTTCAGAGGCTATTCACACTTCAAAGGTAAAACATAAAAGTTAACCCATGTCACCACATCATATCCCAATGCAGCTCTATTTGCAGTGCCATGCATTGTGAATGACATGCGCATTACCACACCTCAACGCAGCGCTTAAGTGTGAATGGTCCCACAGACTTCCCTACTTGCATGGCTGCTGAAGTCTGATGAGCGCCTGTGAGGCTGCTGTGAAAAGCACTGTACACGACTAGCAATGATAGTCAGTATAGGGCATTCTAGGAGGCATTTCACTCTACATCCATTGGGGATTTCTGTGCATACAGTTCACTTACGGCCATTGGCAAAATATCAAAAAATAGATAGGGTCAGGAGGACAAAAAGATGAAAGTGAAGAATGCAGACATTGGAAAGTACGCCACCCTACACTCAGCCCCAGTGAAGGTCAGTTGAAGGTCCGTACGGGTGCGGGTGTCCCGGTTCGGACGCAGACAGGATCCATCCTGTCAGCATACGAGTACGGACACCTGCATCCGCACCGACGTGCAGGGCGGGTGAGCATAGGGCAGCGCACGGCCGCATACTCCCATAGAGAAGGACAGGGGCTGCGTACTAATCACACACTTCTTGTCCATATACTCTGCCTCTAGATAGGCAGAGCCAGCTGTCACCCACACAGCATTGTCGGGATCTGTCCCGGCTGCGGCGCTCTCAGGATATAGCTAGATGTAGCTGTAACTATATACTGAGCTTTGGGTCACGGGAGGATGCTAGTATATGTCCTCCTGTGACCCCTGAGAGTACTATGGGATGAAAAGGTAACCTCATAGTTCTCTTTTAAGAAACAAATTATATTCACTATTCTCTTTCATGAATAGGTTATAGCTAGTCATGATATTCTGTAACTTCAGTTCTGTCCAGACTTGTGGTTCACACACCTCTGCCACACTACATAACCAGTAAAATCATAACACAGTTTCTTGGTTCAATCTAAAGGTGGCCATACACTCTACAACCATCGCAAGACTTTAGTCTTGCGATGGTTGTACAGGGATTAAAAAAACGTACGATCTGCCTATCTTGGACAGGCAGATCGCACTCTCGATCATCGCAAGCCTGCCCCCCTGAAGGGCGGGCTTCCGATGACCGCAATGCTGAACGGGCAGTGTGCGCGTGCTCACACCGGCCCGTTCGGCATTTGTCTTCCGAGCACCGTTCTAACCAGCCGAGAATCGTACGATTCCCAGCTGGTTTTCGAACATGCTGGTTCGACAGAAGACGTGCGACCGTACAGTAGAAACGGTCGCACGTCTCC
The DNA here is from genome assembly GCF_000935625.1 of Nanorana parkeri. Classification (NCBI taxonomy): domain Eukaryota; kingdom Metazoa; phylum Chordata; class Amphibia; order Anura; family Dicroglossidae; genus Nanorana; species Nanorana parkeri. Next base: position 334,932 of record NW_017306442.1, on the reverse strand, counting down.
GTTCACACTGCTCGATTATCGTACGAAAAACCGATTGCATACGATTATTGTACGATAATCGTGCAGTGTATGGGCACCTTAAAGCTAGCCATACACATGGGGCTGAACTAGAGAAATCAGTTAATTCACCCATTCATGCTAAACAACATTCCTGGAGGAATTTCCACTGCTGGCTATTGTAATGAGACTACTGGCACACACGGCTGTCTAAAATCACAAACCGTAATTGCATTTGATTGGATACAGTCGATGTCTGGCTGACAATTTTCCACCCAGCTCCTTCCACTTCTTTCCAACGAGCTGTCAGTGAGCCTCTTTGGCAATTTTCCACATGGCTTCTTCCACTTCTTTTAAAGGAGCTGTCAAGGAGCCCCTTTGACAATTTTCCACCCAGCTCCTTCCACTTCTTTCCAAGGAACTGTAACGGAGCCCCTTTAAAAATGTTCCACCCAGCTCCATCCACTTCTTTTGAAGGAGTTGTCAAGGAACCCCTTTGACAATTTTACATCCATTTCTTTTGAAGGAGCTGTCAATGAGCCCTTTTGACAAATTTTCACATGGCTCCTTTGGTGATACCAACAGGGCAAGAATTGGTTAAAAGTCGAGTTTTGTATGGCTAACTTTACAGCATTCTATGGAACCCTACTGGGCAGAGCCTGGAGAAGATGCTGAAGTAGTGTCAGCATTGAGCCGGTTGGAGATAGAGACGGAACAGGCAGAAGTCTGTAAGGGTCAGTTGAGGCATCAGTATTGGCATTGGTTTCAAATACTATTGAGATCATTCAGAATTGATTGCAGGTGCATTTGGCCCCTCCTTCTCATCTGTATTTTACTTGCTTCAAGCTGCTTTTGCATTCACATTGACTTATATGAGCAGAGAAAGGTCGTTCTGATGCTAAGGAAAGCCCATGTAAAGTGGCCCTAAAGCTGCTTAAGCATTATCGTCTGCCTGGCTCTGCCATGTGGCAGAATTGTGTGAATTACAAGACTGACTAAACAGCATTACAAATCCCTCAGGCAGTTAAACTGTTCATATATGTGTAATTCAGTTGCACATTTAGCTCTTAGCTTTAGGTGTTTGCTCTGAGTATCTGCAGATAGTTCTTCCTTCTGCCAAAACTCAATTATCTGAAATTCATTTTCTTGAGTTATTCTCCAATGTGGGATAGATCTTTATATCCAGTGAGTCATGAATAAATGCCCTATCAGCCCTGGTGAAGAAATTACCTTGTGGCTCACACTGAGAGGTTTGTCAGTCACCTTTGACCCAAGATTATCCAATACAATTACTGCTGACTTCTGTGAGGAGACTGAAAGTTATATAGTGTCCTAGATCCCATGAGATCGCTTTGCACAGCATCTTGAATACTGTATTTTCCAGATAATTGCTGAACATTTATACTTTTTCTTCCCACTGGACGCACAGCCATCAGGCCTACTAGAAAGTGAAATGTTTCTAATCGTTCAGTGAATTAGATGAGTGAAGTGTACTTTAGAGGGAGAGATAAGTGACAAAAGGAGGTCAACGTGCAAGTTCACACTGAAAAGCAATAAAAACACATACAATTACATACAGTTACTCTTAGATAGACATGCTGTTGATGCAGATTGTTAGTGTAGCAGAAATATTTAGTGATCCCTGTTGAGCTAAGCTATTGCCCGGTCTTACAGCCCATACGTTCATTATAAAGAGTAGGACATTTGCCCTTATTGTAAACTGTACATTGGTGGTCCCACCAATACCATTGTTACTTACTCCCTTGTATTGCACATTGGTCACTTTTGCCATAGAGTGTAGACAAAATATACTTAAATGCCTCAAAAATGAAAGCCTTTTTTTCCCTGAAAGCATGCCACAGTTAATATGCTTCTGAATCTGAGGTTCTCTCTCTTCCCCTGCAGAGACCAGTCTAGTAGCTGAGGTTTGGGTGAGTATATCTTTGCTATTTTAGACCCTAGGTGAAAACGAGCACTTAACCCTTGCAGTGCGGGGGTAGCTCCACTGCAAGGGTTACGTTTTCTCCTGCCTGGAGTTCTTCTTTGAAGTGGAAGTTCCCTCTAGAATTACCCAATAAACATTAGACAGCACTATAGCACATGTACCTTGATAAATGCATGGCACCATGTCTGACATTTGTCTGTGCTCTGGTTGTCCAGCAATCAGCATTGGGACGCTGCCAGATACTATCAGCAACATCATGCAACTCAGCCCTCTCATGCTATGATGGCAGCATCAGGGCACAGAGGAAGTGTTTCCCAGTCAAACTTTGCATTCAAAAGACGTAGGTAGCATGGGAGAGAATGCTAAGCTACACCATGCAACTGCTAAATGGCCGTTAGTTTCCAATGGTAATTGCTGGACAACTGGAGTACAGACAGAAGACAAACTCTGTGCTATACATTTATCAAGGTACATGGGTTGTGTGGCTGTTCATGTGCACAGAGTGATAATAGGGTGAATTTCCACTATAAGGAATACATGGTAGGATTTTAACATGTCCATCAATGGCATAGGTATATTTAATAAGGAATTGCAAAGAGAAGCACTGGGCCAGAACTCATAGCATCCAATTAGAATGGAGTTACGAAGGTGATCAGTGGCCAAAATGCAAATAATTACTATGAATATATACTGTATAATCTAAAGGTGTAAATAAGCATTCTACAAAAAATGCAGGAGTATAAAATACAGCTGTCACTGATATAAGCAACAGTATATATGAGCCAGGACCAATAAATATTTTATTTATAAAAAGTATTAAAGAAGAACTCCAGCCAAAAGTGTTCTTAACCCTTGCAGTGGGGCTACCCCTGTACTCCAAGGGTTATGTGCTCGTTTTGGTCTAGGTGCAAAAATAACAATGTTATACTCACCCGATGATCCTCACAGCCGGCCGGCTGTTAGGGTGCTCCCTCCAGTCTGTCTCCTCACCTGCTACAGCTATGTATTGGAAGTGATGAGTATAACTTTGCTATTTTTGCACCTATACCAAGGCCAATTGTGGAGTCAGACCACGCAGTTAGGATATGCTAACAGGATGGTGTGAATTGGAGGGTGGAGGCCTGTTCAGATTTTCCCATTTTATATGTCTAGAAGAATGTTGACTAAAGGCTAAAATAATACATGTTCTATGTCAGGCTTTGATGCCCGTTTCAGACTCTTCCATTTGCTGCTCTGATACATTGAGTATGGTGGGACAGGCAATGGCTTAAAGCCGGTGTGACACAATTCAGGAGCTTGTCTGTCCAATCCAGGAGCCAGCAGGAATTTTTTAGGAGCCAGCTCCATTGATAATTAGAGAAAACCTCAAAAGCTAGATGCCAGTTGTGATTTTAAGGAGCATTGGCTTCTTGGTTCCTGGGATTTGTCCAGCCCTAGCTTAAAGTGATTAATGTCTGTATGTCCTGCCACAAACAGAAATGTAAGTATTAGGAATCTTCTTTTGCGTAAGCATTTAAAAAAAGATCTAACTTCAGAGTTGTGTTAAAGTAAACCTATCATTACAGTCACATGTAAAAAATTGACTCATATATATTTATACCCTTAACACAACCTACAGCATAGACCACTGTCTACATGATGTCCTCATTTCCTGTTTGTGTCATTGAGCTGCCATATTGAACTGATGTAATGCCATGTTTTGTGTCTTCTGTAAAACTGTAATGATTTAATCTGGCTGATACTTCAGCAGTGTGAAAAAATACTTGAATTACTTGATCTTCCAGATTTGTATGACGTAACTCTGTTCCAAGTACCATTTTGCTGTGTGCTGAAACAAAATTAAAATGTTAAATGTGGAGTGGAAATAGGGACTGCTAAACCAGACAGGGTAAATAATAATTGCTTGCCACCTTTTAATCTTAGACAAAGTAGCTTGAATTAAAAGGGAAATAATAGATAGACAGACAGACCGACAGATAGATATTCCCTTTGTTTTTTGGGGGTTTTTTATGTTGCGTTCATTTGTTACTATTTGTTCATATTAATTTAGCTCATTGCAAAATGAAAGACAGGCCTGGAGCAAAGAGATCAAAAGAATGAGCAGAAGGCCTGTATGACAGAATGAGAAGGGGAGCCAGGAAATACAGAGTTAAAATAATTTCTAGATTAGTTCAGAGGGGTGGTCACTCACTTCATTGGGTAAAATTCTCCTAAGTAGGAGGGTCTCCTAGTGGTGGTCAGTGGGGAGGTGCAGGAAGAATCCAGTTGGAGAGTTGCGGATGTCGAGTGAGCTACCCTTCCACCCACCCTACAGTTGATTTTGGACTATCCGGAGGCATGACATGGCCGCTGATGTGTAGTTTGGGGTCCTTGAAAAAGTTTTTCGGCTGGTGCTATTGGTAACAATTGGTGACCCATCATTAGTGTGGTGTCCTCTAGGTGGTACAGTCAACTGGTTTTGACCAGGTAGTATTGACCAATAGTCGTCTACGGTCAACAGATTTCATCTCCGAGGTGGTGTTTACTGCAGCTAAGGGCCTAGCATAGGTCACTGATGCCGCAGACACAAGGATTGGGGGTTTTGTTATTAAGGAGCCTTCTAGGACCTGGAAACTCTAATGTTATTATTTTTGTTTATTGTTCATTGTTATTTATGACTTGTTATTTATTAACAGGATTCTGTGGCCAATCAAACTCAGCTAAATGTAGTCTGTCGGACGGGGGGGAAGTTGGGGCGGGAGGCGAACAGTGGCTGTTGGAGAGGCATGTTATCTCTGATATACCCTGGTCATGCAAATATGCTACTCCAAAAGAGTAAAGACTTCTGGGTAATGTCTATTTTATGGTAAACCTGCGCTAAGAGAAATCTGCAACCTGCCATTGTTGGCCTCCTCCTGAAATGATAGCTGCCTCTGGTTTTAATATTTTATGAGACACCGACCTGGAAAAAGGATGCAGCAAGTGAAGTCAGAGCTCCTGGTTTGCATTCATTGAAGACATTGGATCAGCATGATAAGAAACTAGCATTTTAAGAAGCAGGTTAGTAATGGGAACCTATCAATTTCTTTCAGAGGAAGCTTCCTTTAACAGTTTCAGATCAATCTTCTTAAACAAAGGGGTCGGGGCTTATTGGTTGCTAGGACATAGTCATCCGCTGCTGTTCTAGCAACCACTAACACATCACCAACCCCATTTAGCTGCCGATCAGGAGATTCCCCAGCCAACACCTGCCTGTTATCAAGGAGGTCAGGAATGTTGGCTGACATTATTACCCAAAAATGTGTTTTCAGAGCAGAGGAGAAATCGCCCAGCACAGCAGCAGTACAGGACCGGTAAGAGTAGTGCCGCTTATTACAGTGTTTAACAGGATCCCCATGGCACTACCAGAGATTGGTTATGTATACTTGCATTGCTACATTGGTATTTGCAGGACCAATGTAAGTGTATATAAATATCTATACATAGAGTTAACCTTTGTATTAGCAGCTGTGGTTATGAGGCAGGCAGATCACTTCCCATGGCATGTGCACAGTTGTGACAAGTTCTACAGCCTGGTGTAAGTGTTTTGGCTGGGACAGCATTTCAGGGTGAGTCAGTCAAAAAGCTTTTTTTCCTTGCATTACTCCATGGTTAACGGCTTCATTAATTACAGTGTAAAATAAAACATTGTTGGTGAAAGTGGTACTTTAGGCCTGCACCACCCTTTTCCCAGGTCAATCTGCATCACTTATGACTGATCTTGTTACGCTTTCTTTAAATAAGTCATAAACAGTCCAATTTAAGGATTTTATACGTGTCATGCACACTCCCAGGAGTGGATACTATACCAAGCATGGCAGGAAGCCCAGTCATAGGATTGTCCTTGTGTAGAAATATTGCTGCTCTTTCCAAGACAAATTTAATTAGCCTGTTGCTCTCCAGATGTTGAAAGACTGAAGCTTCTGGAATAGGGGGCAAGAGCGCCATTGCTGTTGGCAGTTCTGAAGACGGCAGTGCAAAGAGCAGTGATGATTTGTGTAGGGCCATGAACCGTAGTTATCTGGCCGCTTGATTGATCTGACTTCAATTGGATATGTTCTATTTGTTATGGGTTAATGCACTAAACCTACCACCAATGCTCTTTGTAATGTCGTATTAAGTCTAACACACCAGAACATATATATAGAACAATATCTCTTGTGTTGATTTGTGTTTTGGAAGCAATGTGTTTCATTTAAACTAACTTGAATGTCATAATGCATGTCAATGCATTTTAAATGCAGTATGTAGGACCTTTTCCAACTCTCTGCAACACAGCACATTGGTGTTTAATGAAAACAATGGATTTTCTTTTGGCCTGCGCTAGAAATGTGTCTGGTTTAATGAGCGCTTAAAGCTGGGGCTGGAGTTGTCACAGAAGCATAAACAAATAATAGTCAAAAGTGCAACTGCCTAGTTTAACACATGAATATTATGCATATATTGAAGGGCAACTTCACTTTTATTGAACTTGTCCGTTAAATGTTCCACACACTCTGCTAAGTGGCCTGCCTAAATACTTACCTTTTAGCCCCGTTCCTGAGTCCTTCACTCTGCCCTCTTCACTTATGCCCAGCAACAAATACAGCCTCTACTGAGGGAAGTCATGGCCATCTGTATCTCCTATACAAATGTGTGTCCCTGTTCATTGCTATTACTGTTTCTGTACTCCTCTGAATTGCTGGGGGTTGCCATAAGTACAGATCAGCCAAAGGAATGAATGGTCTGAGCAATGCACATGTGCAGTATGATGGGGCATGACTTTTTTTCGTGCATAGACTGTGAAGCTTCGGAGAGAGGTCCACACAGTGAAGAACTCAGGAGAAGGGCTACAGGTAAGAAGGTAGGTGGCTGCCACTGTAGGCGTGGGAGAAACATTTCAAGTGCAACTACACTAAAAGTAAATGTTCCTAGTATGATCCATGTGTGTATGTAGATACCATAAGAGCAGTCATAACCTCCAGACCATGAGAAGGGGTGTGTGGGGGTTATAAAGATTTAGATAATATATACCGTATAAGCCGAGTTTTTCAGCCCATTTTTTGTGCTGAAAAATGCCCCCCTCGGCTTATACTTGAGTCAGCGTCTCGATTTGAGCAAATCAGGGTAGGAATTTGTTAGGCTGGGATAGCATGTGTTCTTAAACACGTTACACTGCAAACCACATCACCCTCATTTAGAAACATGATTTTCGGCATTGTGCATTAGTATGTATACCTAATTTTTATATACCAGTACAGATGCTCAAGTGATCATATGTGATCATATGTGTGTATGGGTTGTTTTTATGGCAAAGCTATAAGGCTGAGATTAAGTTTGCCTAAAGCAGCAATTGTGGCATCACAGAACGTGCCACCAATATGAGTATATTTTGGTATTGTGTGATTATATGATATTGATCATGGAAATTTGCATTTAAAATAATTTTTTGTGCTGCATTGGTTAAATAGCTATCTTATATGATGCAAAGGAATACGGATAACAAATAGTCAACTGTTGAAATGGGCTGGGTGAGTAAGGGAACAGAACTGAAGTCATTTGTTAACATATTGCTGTCAGCGTAGTGTAATTAAAACGCTTTCCAATATGTGAATACATAACAAAGTCTTATCACCATCTGATTGTAATTCAACCAATCATTTCCCTTGCATATAAGATAAAAGGATGTATAGTTGTCTACGCTCACTCCTCCAGTGTATCAATGGAAAGGTCCATTGTTGTCGGCCTGCCTGGACTACAATTATGACTGTCTTGGTTCTTTTCCATTACATGGGTGCTGAGGAAATTGGTAGGTTACATAAGATGTTTTGCTTTCAATGCAGCACAGAGGAAGTGACAAAGACGCTGCATTTCTGGCAAAACCAACAGGTATTTTCTGTACATGCTGAAAATGTCCTTAGCCGAGGTTGCCTACCCCTGTATTACATTTTTTGGGGGTTTAGTTTTCCTTTAAGTCTTCTTCACGCCATCCAAAACACACAAAAAAATGTGGAGGTGGACTTTAATATGAATATACGGCTAGTCATGGTGGTTGCGAGTGGATATCACAACGCGGTGTTTTATTTCTCTTGCTTTGTGTAGAGAGACATTTTATCCCGTCGTATAAATGTTCACTTGTAATGAATCTGTTTCTGTGATTGCACTTGGCTCAGTTAATTACAGATACCAGGGTGTTCTTAATTGATTGATGAGCTATTAAAAGCGCTTCTGTTTTCTGTTTATGTTGATAGACTCAAAACAATTGTCTCTGCTCTGTTCACTGGCCCTTAGGGATTCTGTCTTATTAACAGTTTGTGCAGCACCTTTGGAAATATGCCCAGCCAGGTAACTGCCACATAGTATTGCGTTTGTGTATCATGTGCAGAATTAATTATACATGAGTGTGTAGATCTTGTGCCAAGGTGAAAAGAGTGAGGTAGTTGTCATAGAAAGCCAAGTTAAAGAGTCAACTCTATTCAGTAGATTAGAAGACCAGGAAATGGATGCAGTTGTCTAATATGTCAGTGTCTACGTAGTTTGTACTATTTGTTCCACCAGTTTTAAGACAATTAGGTTTTTCCTCACCACTGGCTTTATTACATGAGCACGGGTCTAGCTTTAGTAAATGTCTGTCATAAGCCTAGACTGGGCAATGGGGAATCTTATAAGGTGACAGCAGACATTAGATGATTAATCTCCTGTTTTGCCCTTTTTTGGTTGGATTGGTCAATGGTCAATGCTTTTAGGGCTGTACACAATGGCATCAAACAAGTAATCTTGAAGAACAAAATGAAGACGTAGGTTATAAAACCTTGCGTGATCACGGTTTGCCTGGCACCAGAACTTTCGGTGTGTGGCTCACCCTTCCAGTTCTTTGAAAAGGAGCACTTGTGTGACTAGAGTTGTCTTTTTTAGGAGGCAAACTGTCCCAGGGGACATCATGAGATACTTGGATCATGTTCGCTAATCTCTATGACTGGTTTTAAAATGGACCTAGACTCAGGAAACCTGCAATGTATGACAAGTCAGGTTGATAATATAGCACTGCAACTGCAGTGTTGCAAAGACCCATTTGTTCAATCGTTGCAGTCCATTGTGTCTAAGTAGAACCCCCTAACAACATCATCATTGTAATCTGGTAATAAGAAGGGGGGGGGGGGGGGGATGGTTTTTAAAAACCCTTATAC